>NC_057800.1:486656393-487019170 GCF_018294505.1 Triticum aestivum
CGGCGACCACCGCCCCCATCCTGAACCCTAAGATAGATAGTGGGGTACCTCTCCGGCGAGCCCCCCTCCCCACTGCGGCTCGTTCTTCCTTCACCCCGGCGGCATCGGAGTGAAAAGTAGCTAAATCAGAGCAGCATCGCAAGCAAGAGCGAGAGCAGCAGCACGAGCAAGAGCAGACCAGGCAGGGGACCGAGAGCAAGAGTAGAGCAGCAGTGCGAGCGAGAGCTAAAGCAGCAGCAGGTCCTACTGATGTGGACGTCGCCGCCGAGGGAGCGACGCCGTGGAGGAAGTGGCCGGCGACGCCACCGTGGATGGAGCCGCGCTGTGTCGGCTCGGGACCGAGCGCCGGCAGCACCGTGAGATCGAATCAAGAAGAAAATGCGGCGATTAGTGTACAACCTCTTTGGTGGCGCCGATTAGGCCGCAGCTTCATCCGAGGAAACGGTGATGATGATGCTCTTCCGGTGGTGCAGGTGAAGACGGCGGTGTGGGAATGGAGGTGGTGCGAAAGACGAGGGGAACATTGGGGCAGCTCCTTGGAGGTGGAGGACGGTGTGGCTGAACCGGCGGGACGATGAGATCAACGACGGATCCTCATCCGGTACGGTGGATGAGGGACGTCGAGATGTTGCTGTGGACGACATCGTCGGGGAAGAGGGTCCGGCTGGGTGGCGGACGGAGCAGGGTGTGGGATTTCATCGCGGGTTTTCGCGGCCTCGGTGTACGAATGGGTGGGCGGATGGGATGGCAGTGGGGAACCATGGCTTAGAGACGCGCTTGTCCGAAATGCAGGGTAATTTATGAAAGTACCCCCACCAATTTGAGGCGGTTCTTTCGGTTCAGGGGTACCACGGGCATTTCACATGTCGGGTTTTCATAGGAGGTGGGAGTTTTTGCGCGCGTTGTAATTTCGGAATAGCAAGGCGCGGGTTGAGATGGAGGGAGTTGCCGGAGCACAATGAGACAAAGATATATCTTAAATATTTCGGGCTAAGAAGGCGCGGGTTGAAGAGGCGGGAGTTTTGCAGCACGATAGGAAGAGACGCTAGCTTGAATTTTTGGCATAACAAGGCGCGGCTTGAAATTTTGGAAGAACAAGCTTAACGTGTACCCAAAAAAGACAATTTGCACCTCAACACGCACAACACACACACAAACACCATTTAGACTAGAGTAAGGTACACATGCATTGCACGCGTGAGATTTGGCAACCAAATTATGAATAAATACCACATTATAGCATGCAAGATTTGAGTCATATATGCATGTAGATGTTCGTTTAATTCTTATAGTTCATTTCATTCAAAATCATCTAGTTTTTATAAGAAAGCTAATCTATTTTAAGATTCATGGAATTGTGCGTCGTAAGACATAAAGTAAAAACAAATAATGGCAAATCATGTAGAAAAACATTTGGGCAATTCTGATACGGAAGATTCTAAAACAAATAAGAAGTGCTTGTGTTTTGATGTTTGTGCATTATGCTTAAGTTCAACCATGGAGTCTTCTAGATTATACATGTGATGAAATCGGGTGGAATCTAGATGATATCCAACGGCCAGTAGTGCTCAAATTTGCCATCTTTGGACCATCGGATTCGCCTCATCCAATGACCATCTTTCAAAGTTAAAGATACCCGCACACAATATAAAAAATATATAAAATATAATATATATATATATGGGTATAGATATAGATATGTGATGCAAAAGCCACCCATCATCTCTAATTAGAATAGTGTGTGCATGCACGGATGCGACGTGGCCAAATGATGTCTGCCATCGGTATCTCAAATTCAAATCAGTCTGACCTTATTCAATGTGTACACATTACAACATGCTCGTTTCCAAACCACACCGCGTAGATCTCCGTTATATTCATGCATGCATGGGTTTCAAACACCAGGATCTCTTATTCAAATATTTGAATTCAACTTTACATTGATTGTGACCTCACCTATTCAGCTATTCTTTTACACCCACACAGTAGTCTTCTCTTTATAAATGTACCACTAACTTTCTCTCGTGCATGCATGCACACACACTACCAGTCGGCATTATCCATCGCACGCATGCAATCTTTTTCTTCAGGTCGGTCTCCCATGAAGGCACACACCAACACACACACCCCTCTCCATCATATCGGGCATTCTTTATCTCTCACGCGTGCATGCGCAACGATCGATGTTCCTCTATGTATGTGTGTATATAGCTAAGTCTTTCATAGTTTTCCACACAAACCGATCAATCGATATATCCAGTGAGGTCTCACCCTCTTTCCCACGTCCACATCGATCAATCTATACCTCTCTATATAGGATTAACATATATAGCTAATACACCCACATTAATTATGTATCCAACGTCCCCCTCTCATCATCCATGCCTTCCGCTTCATCTCTCAGACACGTGCACAATGGCGAAGACAGGGGGCGGTAAGGGCCCTGCCCCCCTAACATCACTATATATCAAGGCTAATATGAATGTGATCATTAGACAATTGCTGCTAAAAATGGTTTAAGTTCATGAATTGACCCTCCTCGTAAAGGATTAGCAATGCTTGGCCCCCTAGCTCATTTATTTTTCATGGCTCCGCCACTACGCGCATCATCGCACGTGTTCGCCCTCTCTCTCTAAATATCGGTCTCACACTTGTGCATTCCTTCATAGTCTCCCTCCACTCGGCCCCTCGCACCATATTCTAACCCCCCACCGGATTTTGCCACATGTACAATCTAGCAGACTCCATGGTTGAACTTAAGCATAATGCACAAACCTCAAAACAATAGTGGTTCTCTTTTGTTCTAGAATCTTCCATATCATAACTGCCCAAATTTTTTCTAGTTGAATTGCCATTATTTGTTTTTACTTTATGCTTTACAACGCACAATTCCATGAATCATAAAATATATTAAGGGCTTCTTTGATTCAAAGGATTCTCAAAGGAATTTTGGAGGATTCTAATCATTAGGAATTTTTCCTATCTTCGTTGTTTGATTCGTAGGATTGTAAACCATAGGAATTTTTCCATATGATTCATTTGCACTAGATTTCATAGGAAACATCCCATCCACTCAAACCTCTTTGAAAGAATTCTGCATTTTTTTCTATGCACAATCAAACACTTGTACAATCTTGTAGGATTCAAGACGACATTCCACTATAATCCCATGTTTTTCCTATTCCCGCGTTCTTAGCTTTTTTATAAAAACTAATTGATTTTGAATGAGATGAACTATAAGAATTAAACGAAGGGCTACATCAGGCATATATGACTCAGAGCTTACATGCTATAGTGTGGTATTTATTCATAATTTGGTTGCAAAATCTGATGCGTGCAATGCACGTGTACCTTACTAGTACTTCGAGTATGTGCAAAACACGTAAATTAGAGTACCAATAAAATGCTACATAGTGTCTCTCTTACAGTTTATGAAGCCACGTGGCACATGTGTAGGCATTGTCGCGACCTCCTTGCATGGATTGATCACAGTGACGTGCTGCTGGTTCCAGAAGAATGTACTCGTCCTCCCTGAGCCATACTGGCGGTACATGCACGAAGCGAAGATGTGCATGCATGCCATGCACGCACTCATTCCTCGCACGCACACGCGGGTACACGGGCGAACGCAATTTTGTACCAAGATCCACCCCATGTGATAATTTGACGCGTGTAAAGTCGTTCACTTCATTGATGGTCAATTAATACAACGCATGCAAATTGAGTGGATGTGAGGGCGGAAGAAAGACATTATTACTCCACTGCGCGCATGCGAGTAGTTAAATCATGGGTTGCTAGTAGTACTTCCATTGGTCTCCTTTGTATTTTGTGCCAATTTTTGATAGTAACATAATATTTACGCATTTGAGCAGTGTAGTACTTGAAATTTATGTTCCGCTAAACTCATCGGGAGCCGTTTCGGGCCTCGAAACCAAAACCATCAATTAATCTTTACCTTGTTCCCATCACATTCAAAAGCCTGCTCACACCTACTAGTGGTACATACCAAACCTGAACGTGTTCCCACTATGCAGGTACTAGTACTAGTGCTAGTACTTAGGTTATAAAAAGCGGAACTACCTAACTGAAAATCACTCTACCTTTCCTCCTCATAAGTGCTTCTTCTTCGTCCATCGTTGCCGTGGCCGGTGAGCAGAGCTCTAGGTCGAGAACTACTCGTAACAAGGGAGCGGCAACCAATGTTGCGGAAAAAAAGAGAGGGCTCGCCGCCACGCAGAGACCTCGAAAGATCTCTCATGGGCAGGCGATGGCTCCCAGGAGCACCCTAGCCGCGGAGGCGAACATGCCAAGCTGGCGGAGCTGGAGTCGTTATCCCTCGACGGCATGCCCGATCAGCTCAATAAGCAGAAGGAGTTCATCCAAGGCTTGATGGACTTGCTGAAGGAGAGCCTCGACGACATGCCCGCTGAGCTCAATCAGCAGGGGGAGTTGACCGCCGGCTTGGTGATGCTGCTGGAGAAGAGCATTGCCTCGGAGAAGAAGGCAACCGGCGAAATCCTACGACTTCAGGAGGACAATGCGAAGCTCTGCCACGAGATCGACCTGTTGAAGGAGAAGAACGCCGGCTGGAAGAAGCTGCATGAGAATAGTAGTTCCTCGATGAAGATGCTGCAGGCCCTCGCCATGGAACAGAAGGAAGAGTTGGTGAAGCTCCGCATCGAGCACCTGGCTGCTGTCAAGGTACGTAATATGGCCGTGGAACAGATTATGAAGGCTCGCATCGAGAAATGCCGCGTCATGGACACAATGATGAAGATGGCGAAGGAGACGTGCAAGGAGATGGAGGTCGTGGAGGCGATGAAGAAGCAGTTACGACTCCGCGGCGAATTAGATCATTTGGGGTGATAATCTTCCTTCTTCTTTTGCTCCTGTGTTTCATCTTTTGCTTCTGGTGTTTCGCCGCACGTGTCACGTTCTCTGCGAGGCATGAATAGAACAATGTTTTTTTGAGGGAATGAATAGAACAATGCTAACAATGAGATGACTAGCAAATTAGATCATTTTTATCGCCATATGGCACTGGGCTGCCGTGTTTCATGCTCCTCCGTCGCAGTACTACTCCAGTGGAAAACTTGAGTATACCGCACGGTTCTTTGATCCTCCTCGATCAGGTCGTCGGCGCATTTATACGAGCAGTCAAATCACAAGGCCCCGCCTTCCAGCAGTAATGAGTCGTTAAATCACAAAGGCCCTCGCCTCTCGTGAAACCGACCAAGCTAGACTGCCCCACCCTCTAGCCTTTTAAAAAATGTATACTTTTGTACAACAGTAGTATCGATGGATTGCGCCATGGAGCAAAACTTGAAATTAAAAAAAAGATGGTACCTATAGAGAGCGCTCGTCGCCAAATTATGCATATAGTACTATTAAAAAGGCTAGTCACAATAATGGTGTCCAGCACAACCCACCCCTCAAATAAAACTAAGAGGGTGCTTGGATACCTTTTAGTCCCATGACTAAAAGTAGTGGGACTAAAACATGCTAGCCTCACCCATGCTTGGATCCAAATACTAAAAAAGCTAAAATCAAGTTAATGAGAATTTATTATCCTCCAAACCCTCCAATCCAGAACTCGCCTATGTTAAAGGAGAGGAGTTAAATGAGTAGAGAGAGGACTAATCCACATTTTAGTAGGGGTACCCCTGACTAAAAAAAATTAGTCTCAAGACTAGTTTTAGCCCCTCTTTAGTCAGGGGTGCTTGGAACTTTAGCCTCTTAAAGAGACTATTTTTAGTCAGACTAAAATAAGTCCCTTGGATCCAAGCACCCTCTAAGCATCCTGGAATTCTTTGACAAAACTAAGCACCCTGAAATTCTTTGACAACTAAACTGCTGGCTATATGATGTTGGCCATATATATTGTACGTATATAATGTGAAGAAACGAGTGGTAGTACTATACCAACTAAAAGATGAAATGTAAGAAATACTAGTATGTACGTACTGAAGAGTTAAAGTAACGAGAAGAAACATAACATAGTTCTGCTGGGGGCTCAGCACAACACACCCCTCAAATTAAATTAAGCACACCTGAAATTAAACTTTGCAACTATTCCGGTAGACACTGCATTAGAACCACCATGAGCAACGACACTGCCACCTTACTCGGAGTCCTCGTCCACGTCCTCGACTTCATCCTTGTCCCTGTTCCTCTTGGCCGATACTTCTTTGCTTGAACCGCACACTTGGCTGTTGCTCTTCATCCAACCCTTGTAGATATTGAAGCAAAGGTAGCCATCCATTGCAGCATAGTGGATGTGGTCTATATCTAGTAAATTCCGCTGCCATGCATGATGATGAAACGTGTAATGAGGTTTCTCCAGTTTACCGTACGAAGGATGAACAATGGCTCCTACCAGGGTCAGCATTGAAGGCTGACGAGAGGACACCAGCCGATTCTTCTGGAGGTCGAAGGTGTTTCCTACAATGCGGCCTATCCGATGCAGGGCTTCTTTGTCGTTACCAAAGTCTACAGTAACGAATTTGACTAGGTTGCTCTCGAGGAAGTCCTTAAAATCTTGGCACTCAACATCGGCATGGCATATGTGGTAGACCAAGCATAAGTCATGCACGCAAACCTGGATCACGGCGGGCTTCTTCCTCTCTTCGTCCTTTAGATCCTTCTCTCGTCCCAGGACTGTGGTGTACTCAACATCTAGCCCAGCGACCCACTCATCATCTGAGTCTTCGAACATGCGTCTGAAGCGAGAAAGGCATACTTTCACCGTCGCTGAAGAGCGGGCGTAGATGACGACGAACTCATCGCCGGTGATGGTTCTAACCTTGTACTCACCGCCGATCGTGGAGATTTGGGACGTCATGGATTTGGGAGGAGGGTTAGGATTAGTGGAACTGCCGTAATGTGAATGGATGGGACGACTAGGAGCGAACCGTCGTAGTATTGAAGGACGTGCAGGGACGAGTAGGAGTGAACTGCCAACGTGCGAATGGCAGGGTAGTGGCTTTCCATTCTCCCATGATATGGGATTTCGAGAGCCCTTGGATCTGAGATCGAACGGTTGCATGGCGTGATTCTAGACCTATGGGTGAATATCCTATCTTGGAGGGTTATTCTGCAAATTTTCAGCAACTTAGCATGTGACCGTTTGATCTCAGATCCAAGGGCTGTCAGCAGCCCGTATCATGGTCGCGCCTATCACGACCGTCGCGTCGCTCGCGCGGTCGCGCCCTTGGAGATTTAACACGGTGCGTTAGGTTATCTGATGTTGGCATGTCATACATAGTCATCACTTAGTCACTCATACTACAACAAGGTTGGCTATAAGTGTATTTTTTTACTCCTCTCTATCTCTTTCTTCATACTCAAGGAAGAAACGGTGCTAAGCGCGTGTATTTATTGCATTTGCCAAGGAGCGACCTCTTCCAATGAAATGGTGTTGCTAAGTTTGCTTCATTTAATTAGCTATAGACTCAAAATTGTCTTTTCACCTAGGTACACGCGCTTAGCACCGTTTCTTCCTTGGGTCACCAAACTAGTCTCTCTCTTCTTGATTAACTTGCCACATCAGACTTTATGCTTATGTGGCAAGCTTAAGCACCTGTAGGAGCAAGTAAAAGTAAGTACAATAGTGTGCTTTACATGCCATTTTTGCATATGTGGAGGTAAGAGAGGCAACAAAAAGTGGAGAAGTGGGCTCTCATGCAAAAGCCAGCCTCTACTACATGGTGGAGCATTGGGAGAGGCACCTGTATGGAGGTGGTCAGGAATCTGGGAGACTCACGCCGGTCGTAGGCCGCAGTTAAAATGATAATGGCAAGTCAAATCACGGGTCCCCACCTGTCCAGCAGTAACTCGCTATCAAATCACACAACCCTACGTTTGCAGCAGCCTACTCCCTCATCTTCTCGCGTCTTTGTCGAACCGACTAGGCAGAACTGCCCCGCCGCCTACCACGCAGGAAAAGCCCCACCCTCGACTTTTAAAGAGTATACAGTATACTAATTTTGTATCCATGGATTGCGCCCGCGCCATGGAGCAAAGCGTCTAGAAAATGGAGGAGAGACAGTGGTCTTGCAATAGAGAAGAGGGAGAGGCGAGACGGTGGTTTTGGAATGGAGATGATGGAGAGGAGAGGAGGTGGTTTTGCAATGGAGAAGAGGGAGAGGAGCGTGCGGCAGCGATTTAGGATAGGACGAGAGGGCCGGTGCGCTCTGACTGGATCAAAATCAAAATCAATTTATCCTTCAATTAAGAAAGCGACCCCACATTAACTAATCTCCCTTTTATTCTGGGTCATAATTGACCATGATTTTCGCACATAAAATATACGTTATACATTGTATACAAGGCCACTATCAAAATTACAATTTGCAACTATACAAGGCCACTAACATTAATCGAGGCAAAATTGATGGCGTTTGCCTCGTACTAGCACCCGAGGACATTAATATCCCTTGTGTGCATGCAAGAGTGAGAAGGTTAGCTTGCATTCCCAACATTAATCAACCAATGAGGACTAAGAGGGTTGGCTTGTTGTGCTTGGGAGAGAAAAACCACATTAATTAACACGACAATCAAGGTGACAAGCTAGCTTGCAACATTGACTCAAACATAGCATTGATTTTTACCTTGGTACCTGTAATATGAGTCTTTCGCCATGTATACAAAAAATGGAGGGAGTATAATTTGAAAGTACATTCAGATACGAACCAAACGATACAATTTTTGGTGACATGCATTCACATTTTGCTTGTCAAATACAGTATGTGGTCAAACTTTGACCCAAAATACGCGAAACAACAAAAAATACTTCCAAGACTAGGGCCGCTCTTCCGCTCTTCTCCTCTTAAACCACCGCCGCTCCTCTCCTGTTCCAATCTAAATGCAGCGCCGCTCCTCTCCTCTTCCATTTCAAAACCACCGCCCCTCCTCTCCTGTTCCAGTCCAAAACCAGCGGAGCTCCGCTCCCGTTCTAATCCAAAATCAGCGCTGCTCATGTCCTCTTCCATTCAAAAACCACCGCCGGCGAGTGAAGGTGTTGTGGAGAAGTAGATCGATGGAGGAGTACAACCGATACGTGAGGATCGCAGACGGCGACCCTGTGAAGCTAGCTAGAATGTTGGAGATACCAGTCTTGGTTTGACAAACAAGGACCAACTAGCGGCGACGGCACATCCATGGCCAAATATCTGCAACAGAGCGAAAAGGCGGCAATACTCCCGGAGGGAGTCGCGCCGGAGTACATAGAGCTGCTCCTCTGGGCCATGGAGCAAACAGATTCACTGAATCCGATCGTGAGGGAGCGGTGGTTGGAGTATCGATCCCAGATGGAGCATCCACCAGAGATTGAAGGATCGAGCATCTACAGGGTGTCGTTTGTGAGGGTGTCCTGCCAGAGCGAGCCGGTGGATTCTTCGTCGACCGAACCCAACTGCAAGAGGAGAATAACAGTGGCCCGACGACGCTTCCCCGCCATTGTCTCCCTCGCCGTTCACATCGTCTCACGGGGTGGCTGTCTGCCGCCGAGGAATAGGAGGGGGCTGCCCCCCCCCCCCCCGGGGGGGGGGCCCAATAGTCGGGCAGGTTGTGAATTGTCAGGATGAGCTTAGGGTTATCAGTATTTGCAGGTTGTGAATTGTGTTTTGTGTGTGTATTTTGAGATTACTTTCAGATATGAGCATATGAAGTATTTATGAATTCTAGATATCTATTTTTAGCACATAAAAAATGTAGTTTCATAGGAGTATAAAAGTGCAGACAATGTGATTCTCAGAGAAGAAACTGCAAGTTTCAGTTTCAGATAAGAAACTACAAGTTCAGTTTCAGATAAGAAACTGCAACTTTCAGAGGCAGAGCATTTATATTGACACGGCCTTTTCAAACAGGGTTAACATCATGTTGGAAGTTTTATTCATGGTCGAAAACGGAACTACCGAGCCAGTTAACATAATGCTGATCACATTCATGCATAGCACATCTTCATATGATGCACAGTCAAAATGCCCACACAATGTCGAGTGTGGTGAAACACAGAGAAAACGAGGACGAAGTTTTGGCAAGTGTTGGACGTGGTTTGGCTGCCCCGTCTAGGCTTTCATTTTTAACATGCGCAGCCCACGTCCTCGGATGGGAGGTCCATAGGCCGGTCGATACCGTCATGTATCGACCGGCCTATGGACCTCCCATCCGAGGTATTATTTTTGGCAGCCTAATTTATGTATTTTTTTGAAGAAAACGCAGAGGTCTTATTCTATTTTCTATATAAGAATAGGAACGCCAGGTCCAACTTAAGTTTCCCTTCTAACTATATTATATATATTTAAACTATTTTATATGTTGACTGTTTAGTTCACATAATTGGCAAATAGATGACTGCTCTCGCGATCCCCTTCGCCCCCGCCACCACCTCCACCCTTGTCGCTGCCCACGCCACTACCTCCACCCTCGCCGTCGCCATAGATCTCGCCGCCACCCCCCGCCTCCTAACTCCGGGCGTGCCTGCCACCCTCAGCAAGTCCGCTCACGCGCCCCATGGAGTCGCCGGCCATATCCACGGGGGAATGGCTGGAAGACAGGTAGATCTACAAGATGCATCTTCCACATGTCTACAAAGCCTTCCCCCGGATGCTCCAGCCGCTCGACTCCGTCGCGCCGGCGGTGTCGCGGGAGACTCGAGGGAGGAGATGGAGGGAGCGGGCGATGCGGATCCGCGACGACGCTCTCTCCTAGACCCAGTGCACGCGCAAATGGAGGGAAGCAGAGGAGGAAGCTGCGAGGGAGGAAGCCAAGGAGGGACCGAATCCGTTCTCTCACTCGCGCAGGTATGCTCGGATGTGCAAGGATCATGTGGATTGGGAGCTGCTGAATCTAGCCCTGCGGATCTACTTCGAAGGAGATTTCTCAGAGAAGCACAGGATGCCCCACCCCAGTGAGCCGCCGATTGCGTTCATTTGATGGGTGAAAGGAGAAGTGAATTCAGGAGATCCACGTTGTGCTGCGAGATGGGAATGCTTGACTGGACTCCTGCCCACCAGCACGCCACCGGAGCCGGAGCAGGTGGATCCCCTACCTTACCTCTCCCCCAAACCTGCAGAAGATTGAAATTAGGCTTGCAATCTGCTTCAATTGAGCTGTCTGGTGGTTATTTCTGCTTCCTGAGAGACAACATCTGGCTGGAGGATGAGAAGGAACCAGGAACTCCAATGAATTTCCCCTATCACAATGGGGGGGAGCGCCGGTTGGGTAGTGGTACGGTCCACCTCCGCCCCAAATGGAGGCACAATCTGGGCAGGCTCCTGTAATTGCCCAAGATCAATCTGCTGGTGGTTCTAACTCTCAGATCAGTGGGAAATCTCAAGGCAAGAATCAGCAAAAGAAGAGATAGGACATCTAGAAAACTGCTCCTGCCCTTGCTTCGGGCCTTATGGCATACTCTGAGGTGATCTGCTACAACTATGGGGAACCAGGGCATTATTTGGATAAATGTGTCAAGCCCAAGAGTTGTTTTATCTGCAAAATGGTTACCCATAAAGTTGAGAATTGCCCTGTCAGAAGGAAAACCCACAGTTCTGCTAGATATGTTGGAAGTGCTGCTCCAGGATTATGTCCACCATTGACAGAATTTTCTGTGACACATAATTAGATAGTTTTTCCCTTTTCTAGTTGTAGAGCTCTGCCCAGATGTGGTAGTGACCACACTCCTTTGCTCTGGGACTCTGGTCTTAACCAAACTCCAAAGAGCAATAGTTTTAAATTTGAAAAGTGGTGGTTGCTTAGAGAAGATTTTATCGAGCTAGTCCGGAAAATCTGGAATGAGCCTACTGGGAGCAGCTGCCCCCTAGAAAATTGGCAGATCAAAATCAGGAGATTTAGAAGAAATATCAAAGGGTGGAACTCCAATGAGGAAGCTAATCTTAGAAGATACAAAAGGCTTCTCCTCCTTGAGTTTGATTCTCTAGATATTAAGGCAGAAACCACTGACCTCTCTGAGGCTGAGACTAATAGATTAAACTTTGTCCATGGACAACTCAAGAAAATTTGGTTTCAAGAAGAAATGAAAGCCAAACAAAGGTCTAGAGATAGGAACATTAAGGAGGGTGATAGAAATGCTGCTTACTTCCATGCAGTAGCTAACTAGAGGAGGAGGAAAACCCTCATTCACTCCCTTGATGGTCCTAATGGCCCTGTTACTAAGGTAGATCAGATGATGAAAGTGGCTAGTGACTTCTACAAAGACCTGTTTAAGAAAGAAAACCCTTCTGGGTTCTCTCTACAAAACAATTTTTTCTCTGCTTCTGAAAAAGTCTCTCCTGCTGAAAATGAGCTGCTAGAAGCCCCTTTTTCAGAGATAGAGGTGAAGGAAGCCATTTTTAGCTCTTATCCTGATGGGGCTCCTAGTCCTGATGGGATTCCCTTCTTGTTTTACCAGCATTTTTGGGACTTGGTGAAAAATGATCTTTTAGATCTTTTCCAAGCCTTTCATAGAGGAGAGTTGGATCCAGCAACTTACTCATGGGGGGTCTGTTGGGGTCAAGTTAAATAACTATGAAAGTGATTTTTTCCTTGCTGGTAAAGGCCTTATGCAAGGTGACCCCATCTCCTCGCTTTTGTTTAATTTAGTAGTGGACGTTCTTACTAAAATGCTGAGCAAAGCTGCTGATCATAGTCTGATTGCAGGGCTCTGTCCTGAGGTCTGCCCTGGTGGCATCATCTGCCTTCAATATGCAGATGATACCATCCTTTTCTTAGACAATAAATCCACACATGCTAGCAATCTGAAAAGTGTTCTAACCTGTTTGAACAAGTCTCAGGCATGAGAATCAACTACTCTAAAAGTGAACTCATCCCTATCAACATGGATGATCAGGAGTTAGCTGACTTCCTCTCTATTCTAGTTTGTAATAAAGGTAACTTCCCCATTAAGTACCTAGGTATCCCTCTCCACTATGATAAACTGAGGAGAGAGGATATCCAACCCCTTCTAGATCAAATCTTTAAAAGGATTGCTGGGTGGAGGGGCAAACTTCTCTCTGACAGAGGTAGATTGATCCTCATAGAAGCTTGTTTGGCTAGCATTCCAGTGTATCTCCTCTCCTTCTTCAAGTTCCCTAAATGGGCAGTGAACCTCATCAATTCTCAGATGTCTCATTGCTTGTGGAATGATTTTGAGGGAAGTAGGAAGCTACACCTTGCTAATTGGGCCCTAGTCTCTATGAAAAAAGATTTTGGAGGCCTAGGCATACCTAACCTCCAAGAAATTAACATCTGTCTTCTAGGGTCTTGGATTAAAAGATTCTATGAGGAAGACCTGAAACCCTAGAAGCTTCTTATTTCCCATAAATACCTAGGAAATAAACCTAATATTTTTGTCCCTTCCTCCAACCCTAAGACCTCTAGATTCTGGAAAGGATTAAAATCTATTATGCATGCTGTGAAATTTGGCTACAGATGGAACATAGGGGATGATTTGTGTTATTCAGAGAACTTGTTCATCCACCCCCCTAGTTTGTAGCGTTTCTAACTTTGCTTTCAAACTGCTCTTTAACCTGTTGTATCAGAATATGTTGTGGCTTTGTTCTCAGCAATGGAACCGGGGAGATGCTCCCTGTTTTTCTAAAAACAATTATTTTATGTGTTATTATATAAAGCTTGGTAAGACTGTAAATTTAAGGATGAATGTAATAATATCACTTATTATTTAAATATATTTATAACAAAATGCTCAGCCCCTTTTTATTTTTTGATAACATTGCTGGCCCAACCCAACATTATAATTAGAATCAGCCCAGCAAAATCATGTATTTCAAGAAAGTGCAAATGGGCTGTAATTTTTTAGGAAATAAAATAAACGGGCCGCATGGACGCTACATTATTTGTTCACCCAGCCCAGCTAATGGCTGTAATTCAAAAAAAGATCAAATTGACTATAAATTCTACCGCGCAAAAAAAGACTGTAAATTCTGAAAAAATGGGTTGAATATGTGCCACATTTTGGACGCTGAAATGTGGGCCAATAGGTCGAAGCCAATGCAAGTCGTTGTCAATTTAGTCAACAAATGATTCTGGCATGTTAGCCGTTGGATTTACATCCAATGACCGGCATCCATCTTCAATCTCTCATCTTCTTCCTCCAGCGCCGTCGGCACCACCTCCCACCTCCTGCTGCTAGCAGCTCTGCTTAGCACGCTTCGCTATGAAGCGCTACTCTACCATTGGCCAGGCCATCCCTCCACCCCTCCACACCTCCTGTTCTTCTCCACCGACTGCCGAACCACACCGCACTAGAACTAGTTAACCCTCATACACCTCTGTGTCTGCGACTCTACTCCCGCGTCTTCCCATCTCCGGCTCGTTGCTGTCCGGGGCCTCGCCATCGTCCACCACCTTAGATGCGCTCGGCGCGGCGTGGTCAACGTGGTCAACGAACGACACCATCAGAAGTAGACTGTGCGTGGAGAGGCTGACAGCTGGGTCCACGGCCGCACACAAGGAAATGCCTCCTTATTACATGCAAAATAATGATTCCTCCACCTGACATCTGGGACCCACCAGAAGGGCCTCTGTATTTCGCGAAAAAAGTGCCCCCCGCTGACATGTCGGACCCACAAGCTATCTTCGCACGCAAGGAAGTGCCTCCTTATTATGCACACAAAAATGAATATTCCCCCTGCCAGCTAGGACCCAGCATAGTGGGAGGCTGACTTGTGGGCCTACCAAGTTGATGGGGACGGAGGGCTTTGTTAACTTAGTCAATATGAACGATTCTAGCTCCTGTTACTGTACGATGTTCTTCCAACGGCCGTAGTGCTTCTTCAACCTCTGGTCTTCTTGCTCCAGCCACCCAAACCAGCGCCAGTCGTGCCGCATGCTCCTGCCTCCCGTGGCCGGCTGTGATGTCGCGGAGGCCTCACCACCCCCTACTACTCCCACCGCTGGCCAGGCCATCCCTCTACTCACACACACCCCCTGTTATTCTGCGGCGACAGCAGCCTCACACCGCAGCCGAACCAGTGAACACTCGTACACCTCTTCGCGTGGGCATCCACTGTTGCGTCTTCCCTGGCTCCGAGTCGTCCCCTTCCTAGTCCTCGCCGTTGTCCACCGCCCTGGTGCTCTCGGTGCGGTGTGGTCAACGACCGACTTCCATCGGAAGAGTACTGCACGTGGAGAGGCTGCCAGCTGGGTCCAGGGCAGCCGCAAGGAAGTGCCTCCTTATTACGCTGAAAATAATTATTCCTCCACCTGACAGCGGGGACCCACCGGATGGGCAACCGGTATTTTGCGAAAAAATCGTTTCCCCCTGACTACTAGGACCCACCGGACGGGCCACCGTATTTCGGAAAAAAACGTTCCCCCCGCTGTCAGCTCGGACCCATCGAAAGTGCCTCCTTATTATGCACAAAAAATGAATACTCCCTCGGCTAGCTGGGACCCACCTTGCTGGGAGGCTGACTTGTGGGCCTACTAAGTTGACGGGGACGAAGGGCTTTGTCAACTTAGTCAATATGAACGATTCTAGCTCCAATGACCGTACGATGTCCATCCAACGAACGTAGTGCTTCTTCAACCTCTGGTCTTCTTGCTCCAGCCGCCCAAAACAGCGTCGGTCGTGCCGCATGCTCCTGCCTCCCGTGGCCGGATGTGCTGCTGCAGAGGCCTCACCGCCCCCTACTATTCCCACGGCTGGCCAGGCCCTGCGGCGACGGTAGCCTCACACCGCAGCTGAACCAGTGAACCCTCGTAGTCCTCTCTACGCGGGCTTCCACTGCCGCGTCGTCCCCTTCCTAGGCCTCGCCGTCGTCCACCACCGTGGTGCTCTCCGCGCGGCGTGGTCAACATGGTCAAGGAACGACTTCCATCGAAAGAGTACTATACGTGGAGAGGCTGACAGCTGGGTCCACAGCCACAGCCTAGTTTTTTGTGATTTGCCAAGTAAGTCGCTTTGTCAAGCCTGTTGGGCTGCAAATCTTTCAAGACGAGGAGAGCTTTCATTCGGCTGGCCGAGAAAATGGCCCATCAGTAATGAGAAATGGGTTGTACATTTTTAAAACACATCAAACCGACAATTAGTTTCGAATATCTTTTTTCATTTCAAGATTTTAAATTACATTAATTTTTATGCATGGAGAATTTGTTGGATTTTATATTGATATGCATTTATTTTTAAAATCAGTTTGAATGTGAGTCGAAATTTCGGGATTAAAAATAGTTCGGACCGCACCGAAATATCCAAAATTTCGTATAATTTTTTAACCGTTGCCACAATATGGGCTGTAATGCTAACAAAAAGAATATGGGCTCCAAAAAACATTAAGAATTAGCAAATGGGCTGTAAATTATTAGAAATAATGGCAGATGGGATGTATGTTGTTTTCCACGGATTTGAGGCTTTCCTAAAAAAGGTTGATGCACAAGCACTGACTGTTGGATGTCCATCCAACGGCCGTCGTGCTTCTTCAATCTCTGCTCTTCCTGCTCCAGCCGCTCAAACAAGCACCGGCGGGACTGCCTGCTCCCTCCTCCTCGCAGCCGGTTGTGCTGCCGCGCAGGCCTGACCGCCCGACCGTACTCCCATCGCTAGCCTAGCCATCCTTCTACTCACCCACACCTGCTGTTATTCTCCGGCGACGGCAGACGAACCAGTAAACCCTCGTACAGTCGTACTCCCCTCCGTGTGGGAAACAACTACCGAGTCTTCCCTGCCTCCGTGTCGTCCCTTTCCTAGGCCTCGCCGTCGTCCACCGCCCTGGTGCTCTCGGCGTGGCGTGGTCAACATGGTCAAGGAACGACTTCCATTGGACGTGGACTGTACGTGGAGAGGCTGACAGCTGGGTCCACGGCCGCAGCAAGGAAGTGCCTCCTTATTACGCGGAAAACAATGATTCCTCCACCTGACAGCTGGGACCCACCGGACGGGCCACTGTATTTCGCAAAAAAAATGTTTCCCCCTGACTGCTGGGACCCACCAGCTACATCTTCGCACGCAAGGAAGTGCGTCCAGGCAAAAAAAAACGATTCACCCCCTGACTGCTGGGACCGACCAGCTACATCTTCGCAGGTAAGGAAGTGCCTGACAGTCGGGACCCACCTGGTCGAAGCGTACGTAGCGTTGCCATTCTGGTCGCGAACGTGTACATACATACTAGTCGATGTAGAGGCGCGCACGTGTCGTAGTAGAGGCGTGCACGTAGCATTTACACGTACGTACAGCGGCCAGGGTGCAAGAAAGAAAATACGGCCACGTATGTGTACATATGGGCGGGGTCTCGAACGCCTACTCGTGCATACGTATGGCCAGGGCTCGTGTACATGGCTGGGTCGGAACGGAGAAACAGCGTCGTCGTCGTGTTCATGGGGAGGCAACGGAATGCGTCGTGTTCATGGGGAGGCAACGGAATGTGTCGTGTTCATCGGGAGGGCTTGGACAGAACAAGCAATGGAAACGAGGCCTGGCGTACCGCAGAACAGAGGAAACGGCCTTGTGTTCGACCGGCCACATTCGAAATGGGATCCTGTTCATTGGGAGGGGTGTGGCATACCGCAAAACGGAGGAAACGGACCTCCTACGGTCGAAACGGGGGTCCTGTTCATCGGGGGGGTGTGGCGTACCGCAAAACAGGACTCCACGGGATACTGTTCATCTCCACCGTCGACCTCCTCCGGCCTCCATGGGCTCCTGTTCATCCAGCCTCCACGGGCTCCTGTTCATCCAGCCTCCACAGGCTCCTATTCATCCAGCCTCCACCGCGCGCTACTCCACCGGCTACTGTTCAACCACTCCTCCACCGTCTACTGTTCATCCAGCCCTCCACACCACGGGGGCCTGTTCAACCACCCCTCCACGGGCACCCCTCCACCGTCTACTGTTCATCCAGCCCTCCACACCACGGGGTCCTGTTCGACCACCCCTCCACCGTCTACTGTTCATCCAGCCCTCCACACCACGGGGTCCTGTTCATCCACCCCTCCACGGGAACCCCTCCACCGTCTACTATTCATCCAGCCCCCCACCACACCATGGGGTCCTGTTCATCCAGAGGCAACGCCACCTCTCATTGTTCATCCAACCCCCCCCCCCCCCCCCCGCAATGCTCACTATTCATCCCATCGATCGGCTTCAGTTAGCAGCAGTAGCGAAGGAATCGCTCGATCCGGTTCAGTTAACAACCATCGATCGATCGCTCGGGTTCAGTAACGCATAGCCTGCAGTGCAATCGCTCGGGTTCAGTTAGAGCCCAACGCCTCGCACACACGCGCGTACGTGTACGAGAGAAACACGCATTGCTCGGCCCCGACCTCCCACCGTAACCGAGAACTCCCCGAAATTTTCCTCCCCCTTGCTTCTACCATGGTTTTTTCCGTCATGGACGGCCCAAAGAATGTCATGCAGCTGCGTCTCCGGCCCGCCTAGGACGAAAAGCCCATTTTCTGTCATGATTTTTTGTCATAGAAGTAGGAGCCCACCACATCTATGATGATACCGGGTTTTGTCACAATTATCGTGATAGAAGTGTCATATGTATGACAGAAAAAAAATTCGTTCGGCCCAAAATGTCACGGATGTGTCTTTCTTTTGTAGTGACTCCAGCAGCAGCAGCCCTTTGGAGTCCAGCAGCTCTCCCGATATCTATGAGACTCCGGAGACGAGCGACGAGAGCTACGTGCCCCCGAGCTGTCGACACGCTCGAAGCAGTGTTGCCGCATCCGGCCGCCGCCGCTGCTGATCTGGATGGGGTTGGCGCCGGCCTCCCGTGGCCCACTGTTGATGATGGCGTCCGCCATGGGGGGTGTAGATAGGATCCTCCTCAGTTTTAGCTTTTGTTTCCTATGAAGAACCATGAAGCGCCCCGTGGGGGCTTATAAGGGTATGTAATGTCTTTTGTGCTTTTCTTCCCTGTTATGAAGATTTGATGAACGTGCGTCCCGTTAAGGCTCGGTTCCTTCTTTCTTTCCTCGCGATAGCTTGTTGCTCTACCCTGACAGGTCCCGGTCCCCAGGCAGGCTACAGCCGTCACTGGTATGCTAGGTCGCGTGTCGTGGTCAAGGCCAGGAGGTGTGCGGCCTGAGGTCCAGTAAGAGCCCCTGAGGCGCGATGCTCAGGAGGTCCCCCTTAGCGCTCAAGCGGCCATGGTTAGGGAAGAAAGGGAGTTGACGTGGCCGCAACGGGATTGCGGTAAGGCGTGAGTGTTCATGAGGCCCAGCCATTTAGCCGATCTGAGGGCGAGACTTATCTTGCGAACTTCATGACGATTCTCGACGTTGCGCTGGGGATGCGCACCAACTTGTGTAGCAAAGCCAGGCCGGCCCATACAAGTTTCCCTCCTCCCATGCTCTCCTTGTTGCTCTGCATCCTCAGGTCCCGGCCCTCGAGCGAGCTCAGCCGCCGCTGGTATGCCAGGTCGCGATGACGTGGTCAAGGCCAGGGGGTGAGGGCTGGAGAGCCAGTAAGAGCTCCTGAGTCGCGATGCTCAGGAGCCCCCCTTTTTACGTGCAAGCGAATTACATGAGAGAAAAGGAGACTCGTGGTGCCGCCTGCTATCCTTCCCGTAGGGTCCTTGTGAACAGGCACAAGAAGAACAGGGTTTGCCGTTATAGCCGTCAGCCTGCCGCTGGTTGGTCCGGACGAAATAAAGGAACTGAGGGCTTGGTGAGGTGACGTGCGCGGGGTGTGCCGTGAGCCAGAGCTCGGCTGCTCAGGTTTGTCGACGTGGCAGGAACGGACCCATGCACCAGCTCCGTGCCTGTGAGGAGGCCCCATGGGAGGTGATGATCGGGCAGATGATGACCGTAGGCAGGTTAAGCAGGGAAGGAAAATCAGCTCGGGTAAATGCAGGAAGATACATGCCACTGGGTCCGGCTCGAACGGCTTGGGGATGATGCAGCCCGAGGGGTGCCCCCAGCAAGGTAAGCTAAAGACATAAGCAAACGAGATACGTGCCGTAGGGACGGACCCACACGGCCTGGGAAAGATGCAGCCCAAGGGGCGCTCCCAGCTTAACGAGCTTGGAAGATGTCACCAGATTCTGTAGACGAAGCAGAGTTGGTGCAGCTGAAGGCGTGCATCGAAGAAACGACTCCTGATGAGCCACCGGAGCCCTGACCCTTGGGAGGCTTGATACGCCTCCAACGTATCTATAATTTTTTATTGCTCCATGCTATATTATCTACTATTTTGCACATTATTGGGCTTTATTATACACTTTTATATTATTTCTGGGACTAACCTATTAACCGGAGGCCCAGCCCAGAATTGTTGTTTTTGCCTATTTTAGGGTTTCGAAGAAAAGGAATATCAAACGGAGTCCAAATGGAATGAAACCTTCGGGAACGTGATTTTCTCACCGAACATGATCCAGGAGACTTGGACCCTACGTCAAGCAACCAACAGGGAGGCCACGAGGTAGGGGGCACGCCTACCCCCCCAGGCGCGCCCTCCACCCTCGTGGGCCCCCTGTTGCTCCACCGACGTACCTCTTCCTCCTATATATACCTACGTACCCCCAAACGATCAGATACAGAGTCAAAACCCTAATTCCACCGCCGTAACTTTCTGTATCCACGAGATCCCATCTTGGGGTCTGTTCCGGAGTTCCGCCGGAGGGGGCATCAATCATGGAGGGCTTCTACATCAACACCATAGCCTCTCCGATGAAGTGTGAGTAGTTTACCTCAGACCTACGGGTCCATAGTTATTATCTAGATGGCTTCTTCTCTCTTTTTGGATCTCAATACAAAGTTCTCCCCCTCTCTTGTGGAGATCTATTCGATGTAATCTTCTTTTGCGGTGTGTTTGTTGAGACCAATGAACTATGGGTTTATGATCAAGTTTATCTATGAACAATATTTGAATCTTCTCTGAATTCTTTTATGTATGATTGTTTATCTTTGCAAGTCTCTTCGAATTATCAGTTTGGTTTGGCCTACTAGATTGATCTTTCTTGCAATGGGAGAAGTGCTTAGCTTTGGGTTCAATCTTGCGGTGTCCTTTCCCAGTGACAGTAGGGGCAGCAAGGCACATATTTTATTGTTACCATCGAGGATAACAAGATGGGGTTTTATCATATTGCATGAATTTATCCCTCTACATCATGTCATCTTGCTTAAGGCGTTACTCTGTTCTTATGAACTTAATACTCTAGATGCATGCTGGATAGCGGTCGATGTGTGGAGTAATAGTAGTAGATGCAGGCAGGAGTCGGTCTACTTGTCTCGGACGTGATGCATATATACATGATCATACCTAGATATTCTCATAACTATGCTCAATTCTGTTAATTGCTCAACAGTAATTTGTTCACCCACCGTAAAATACCTATGCTCTTGAGAGAAGCCACTAGTGAAACCTATGGCCCCCGGGTCTATCTTCATCATATTTGTCTTCCAATACTTAGTTATTTTCATTGCCTTTCATTTTACTTTGCATCTTTATCATAAAAATACCAAAACTATTATCTTATCATATCTATCAGATCTCACTCTTGTAAGTGACCGTGTAGGGATTGACAACCCCTTATCGCGTTGGTTGCGAAGATTTATTTGTTTTGTGCAGGTGCGAGGGACTCGCGCGTAGCCTCCTACCGGATTGATACCTTGGTTCTCAAAAACTGAGGGAAATACTTATGCTACTTTGATGCATCACCCTTTCCTCTTCAAGGGAAAACCAACGCAGTGCTCAAGAGGTAGCAAGAAGGATTTCTGGCGTCGTTGTCGGGGAGGTCTACGCAAAAGTCAAACATACCAAGTACCCGTCACAAACCCTTATCTCCCGCATTACATTATTTTCCATTTTCCTCTCGTTTTCCTCTCCCCCACTTCACCCTTGTCGTTTTATTCACCCTTCTTCTGTCCGTCTTCTTGTTTGCTTTTATGTCTTACTCGGCTCGTTTGCTCGTTTGGTTGGACTAGTTGTTTATTTATTACTAAACAGAGAACCTAAGATCTATGGATCCTCATCCACTTGCTAATATTTTTAAGAGATCCGATTATGATGAACCAATTGCTAGTGAGTTTTGTGCACTAGATTATCTTTATGAAGTTTTGCTTGAAATTTGTGAATCTGAAAATTGTGATGAAGTACTTTATGGAGTGATTCACGATGGATCTTTGAATAAAAAGCATGATTGCAATGATGATAGGATAAATTCTATTAATGTCAATTGTGCTTATAATATGCAAAACCCTAAGCTTGGGGATGCTAGTTTTGCTATGACTACTATTTGTTGCAATATTCATGATTGGGGTGATTCTTCTTTTGATCTTGAAAATTTATTTAAGCCCCATGATGAATATGAGATTGATAATAGTGTTTGCAATATTATTGAAAGTGGGTTTGGAAGAGTGTCAACTTTAGATCCCACATATTTGGAGAATGTTCAATCTCATGAAATTTTTGATAAAAGTGGGTTTGGAGAGGTCATGACTTTAGTTAATGTTAATCCCACTATTTTGAAAGAGTGTCAACTTTGCATGCATGTGGATCGTGTTGAAAATATTTTATGTGATAGCTATTTTGTTGAATTTGCTTATGATCCTACATATAATTATTATGAGAGAGGAAAATATGTTGGTAGAAATTTTCATGTTACTAAATTACCTCTCATTATGTTGAGATTGCTACTGTTTCTTTCCGCTTCCTTGCATATGCTAGTTTTTGCTTGCCTTGATAATTTGTTTGCCTATAAGATGCCTATGCATAGGAAGTATGTTAGACTTAAATGTGTTTGTCACATGTTTTATGATTCTCCTTTTGTGCTTCAGTTCTTGTCTTTCATCTGAGCATCATTAAAATTATCGATGCCTAGCTATAAGGCTTTAAAGAAAAGCGCTTGTTGGGAGACAACCCAATATTTTTCCTTGCTGTTATTCAATAAATAATTTATCTAGCCTCTGTTCTGGTTGTGTTTTTTGTGTCTAATTAGTGTTTGTGCCAAGTAGAACCGTTGGGAAGACTTGGGGAAAGTCTTGTTAATCTTGCTGTAAAAAACACAAACTTTAGCGCTCACGAGAACTGCTGCCATTTTTATTTTGAAAGTGCTATTTAGTTAATTCTTTTTGAATATGATTAATAGATAAATTCCTCACGTCCATCAATTTATTTTAGAATTTTTGGGGTTCCAGATTTTGCACTAGCTACAGATTACTACAGACTATTCTGTTTTTGACAGATTCTGTTTTTTCGTGTGTTGTTTGCTTATTTTGATGAATCTATGGCTAGTAAAATAGTTTATAAACCATAGAGAAGTTGGAATACAGTAGGTTTAACACCGATATAAATCATTACAGTACCTTGAAGTGGTCTTTTGTTTTCTTTCGCTAACGGAGCTCACGAGATTTTCTACTTTAAGTTTTGTGTTGTGAAGTTTTCAAGTTTTGGGTAAAGAGTTGATGGATTATGGAACAAGGAGTGGCAATAGCCTAATCTTGGGGATTCCCATGGCACCCCCAAGATAATCTAAGGACACCTAAAAGCCAAAGCTTGGGGATGCCCCGGAAGGCATCCCCTCTTTCGTCTACTTCCATCGGTAACTTTACTTAGAGCTATATTTTTATTCACCACGTGATATGTGTTTTGCTTGGAGTGTCTTGTATGATTTGAGTCTTTATTTTTTAGTTTACCACAATCATATTTTCTGTACACACCTTTTGAGAGAAACACACATGTTTCGGAAATTATTAGAATACTCTATGTGCTTCACTTATACCTTTTGAGTTATATAGTTTTGCTCTAGTAGTTCACTTATATCTTTTAGAGCACGGTGGTGGATTTGTTTTATAGAAACTATTGATCTCTCATGCTTCACTTAGATTATTTTGAGAGTCTTAAATAGCATGGTAATTTGCTTAAATAATCTTAATATGCTAGGTATACAAGATTAATAATAAAATTCTCTTATGAGTGTGTAGAATACTATGAGAAGTTTGATACTTGATAATTGTTTTGAGATATGGAGATGGTGATATTAGAGTCATGCTAGTTGAGTAGTTGTGAATTTGAGAAATACTTGTGTTAAAGTTTGTGATTCCCGTAGCATGCACGTATGGTGAACCATTATGTGATGAGGTCGGAGCATGATTTATTTATTGATTGTCTTCCTTATGAGTGGCGGTCGGGGATGAGTGATGGTCTTTTCCTACCAATCTATCCCCCTAGGAGCATGCACATAATACTCTGCTTTGATAACTTGTAGATTTTTGCAATAAGTATATGAGTTCTTTATGACTAATGTTGAGTCCATGGATCATACGCACTCTCACCCTTCCACCATTGCTAGCCTCTCTAATACCGCACACCTTTCGCCGGTATCATACACCCACCATATACCTTCCTCAAAACAGCCACCATACCTACCTATCATGGCATTTCCATAGCCATTCCGAGATATATTGACATGCAACTTTCCACCGTTTCGTTTACTATGACACGCTCCATCATTGTCATATTGCTTTGCATGATCATGTGGTTGACATTGTATCTGTGGCAAAGCCGCCATTCATAATTCTTTCATACATGTCACTCATGAGTCATTGCATATCCCGGTACACCGCCGGAGGCATTCACATAGAGTCATATTTTGTTCTAAGTATCGAGTTGTAATTCTTGAGTTGTAAGAAAATAAAAGTGTGATGATCATCATTATTAGAGCATTGTCCCAAGTGAGGAAAGGATGATGGAGACTATGATTCCCCCACAAGTCGGGATGACACTCCGGACAAAAAAAAATATGAGAGAAAAAGAGAGAACGGACAATGCTACTATCCTTTTACCACACTTGTGCTTCAAAGTAGCACCATGATCTTCATAGTAGAGAGTCTCCTTTGTTATCACTTTCATATACTAGTGGGAAATTTTCATTATAGAACTTGGCTTGTATATTCCAATGATGGGCTTCCTCAAAATGCCCTAAGTCTTCGTGAGCAAGCAAGTTGGATGTAGACCCATTTAGTTTCTTTTTTAGCTTTCATACACTTATAGCTCTAGTGCATCCGTTGCATGGCAATCCCTACTCACTCACATTGATTCTATTGATGGGCATCTTCATAGCCCGTTGATACGCCTAGTCGATGTGAGACTATCTTCTCCTTTTTGTCTCCTCCACAACCACCATTCTATTCCACCTAAAGTGCTATGTCCATGGCTCACACTCATGTATTGCGTGAAGATTGAAAAAGTTTTGAGAATGTCAAAAGTATGAAACAATTGCTTGGCTTGTTATGGGGTTGTGCATGATTTAAATACTTTGTGTGGTGAAGATACAACAAAGCCAAACTATATGATTTTGTAGGGAAACTTTCTTTGGCCATGTTATTTTGAAGAGACATAACTGCATAGTTAGTATGCTTGAAGTATTATTATTTTTATGTCAATATTGAACTTTTGTCTTGAATCTTTCGGATCTGAATATTCATGCCACAATTCAGAAGAATTACATTGAAATTATGCCTAGTAGCATTCCACATCAAAAATTCTGTTTTTATCATTTACCTACTCGAGGACGAGCAGGAATTAAGCTTGGGGATGCTTGATACGTCTCCAACGTATCTATAATTTTTGATTGCTCCATGCTATATTATCTACTGTTTTGGACATTATTGGGCTTCATTATACAATTTTATATTATTTTTGGGACTAACCTATTAACTAGAGGCCCAGCCCAGAATTGCTGTTTTTTCCTATTTTAGGGTTTCGAAGAAAAGGAATATCAAATGGAGTCCAAACGGAATGAAACCTTTGGGAACGTGATTTTCACACCGAACATGATCCAGGAGACTTGGACCCTACATCAAGCAACCAACAGGGAGGCCATGATGTAGGGGGGCGCGCCTACCCCCCCCCCCCCAGGCGCGCCCTCCACCCTCATGGGCCCCCTGTTGCTCCACCGACGTACTTATTCCTCCTATATATACCTACGTACCCCCAAATGATCAGATACAGAGCCAATACCCTAATTCCACCGCCGTAACTTTCTGTATCCACGACATCCCATCTTGGGGCCTGTTTCGGAGCTCCGCCGGAGGGGGCATCGATCACGGAGGGCTTCTACATCAACACCATAGCCTCTCTGATGAAGTGTGAGTAGTTTACCTCAGACCTACGGGTCCATAGTTATTAGCTAGATGGCTTCTTCTCCCTTTTTGGAGCTCAATACAGAGTTCTCCCCCTCTGAATTCTTTTATGTATGATTGGTTATCTTTGCAAGTCTCTTCGAATTATCAGTTTGGTTTGGCCTACTAGATTGATCTTTCTTGCAATGGGAGAAGTGCTTAGCTTTGGGTTCAATCTTGCGGTGTCCTTTCCCAATGACAGTAGGGGCAACAAGGCACGTATTGTATTGTTGCCATCGAGGATAACAAGATGGGTTTTTTTATCATATTGCATGAATTTATCCCTCTACATCATGTCATCTTGCTTAAGGCGTTACTCTGTTCTTATGAACTTAATACTCTAGATGCATGCTGGATAGCGGTCGATGTGTGGAGTAATAGTAGTAGATGCAGGCAGGAGTCGGTCTACTTGTCTCGAACGTGATGCCTATATACATGATCATACCTAGATATTCGCATAACCATGCTCAATTCTGTCAATTGCTCAACAATAATTTGTTCACCCACCGTAAAATACATATGGTCTTGAGAGAAGCCACTAGTGAAACCTATGGCCCCCGGGTCTATCTTCATCATATTTTTCTTCCAATACTTAGTTATTTTCATTGCCTTTTATTTTACTTTTCATCTTTATCATAAAAATACCAAAAATATTATCTTATCATATCTATCAGATCTCACTCTCGTAAGTGACCGTGTAGGGATTGACAACCCCTTATCGCGTTGGTTGCGAGGATTTATTTGTTTTGTGCAGGTGCGAGGAACTCACGCGTAGCCTCCTACTAGATTGATACCTTGGTTCTCAAAAACTAAGGGAAATACTTACGCTACTTTGCTGCATCACCCTTTCCTCTTCAAGGGAAAACCAACGCAGTGCTCAAGAGGTAGCAAGGCTCTAGGGGCTCAGGAGGCTCCCTGAAGACCGTCTCCATTCCCTCCAGGACGATGTGGTACCTGGCCTCTTGAGCCGCTAGGTCACACCGCATGGCGTGCTGATAGGCCGGCACCGCACTCGGCAAGCCGATGGGCATGCGAACGTAGCTGTGTGGCGGGCCTCCGCAATGGCCCACAGGTGAAGGCCAGAAGCGCTCCTGAGACGCAACCCTGTTGAGCCCTGGAATGTCGACGTAGACATGCAGCTCGGCACCCTTGCCTGGGTGATGCGCCGCGCCCTGCGAGCGGCTATCGCCGCGCATGGCTCTTGCGTCTTCAAGTTCCTGTGTGGTTTTAGCGATGAACTCCTGAGTGGCAGGCACCCCTTACCCGATGTTCTCCTGAGGAAAACATGCCACGTAGCACGCCTCCAAGTGGTGCCCAAGCGCCTTCCTCGTGAGGTGGGCAAGGTCTGAAGCCCTGCCCGAGGAGGGCGCCGGGTGCGCCTTCCTATGCAATGGAGGGAGGCGCCCCTGGGACGGACGCTGATCCTGACGAGGCTCCTGCCGTGACGCCATCCTCCTGAGGTCCTGCGCGCCGCGGCTGCTTCTTCTTGGGGATGGCCTCCGGAGGACCCTCACTTCTGCTGTCAGGGTCGTCGATTGTTGCATCTTGGAAGGCGCGCTCGAGGGAGCACACCGCGTCCCTCTCTTCACACGGGACCGTGATGACCCCACCACTTCCAGGCATCTTGAGGATGTTGTAGCCGTGGTGGGTGACCGCCATGAACTTAGCTAGGGCCGGATACCCAAGGATGGCATTGTATGGCAGGTGGATGTGCGCGACGTCGAAGTCGATGAGCTCAGTGCGGTAGTTGCCGCGTGTGCCAAAGGTGACAGGCAGGCGGACCTGCCCTATCGGTGTGGTGGAGCCATCGGTCACTCCCGAGAAAGGTTTGGTAGGTTAGAGCTGCTCATATGGCACTTGGAGGTTGTCGAAAGTGTCGACGGACAGGACGTTGAGTCCTACACCGCCGTCAATGAGAGTCTTGGTAACCTGCATATTGCTGATGACCGGGGAACAACATCGGGAGGATGCTGGCGGTGGCTGTGCACTTGAGCTGATCTGCCGAGTTGAAAGTGATGGCGCACTAGGACCACTTGAGAGGGCGCGCGGCCTCAAGCTTGGGGAGCACCGCGTTCACCTCGCGAGCGAATCGTTTGAAGATGCGCTGAGAGGCTGGGGCCTGAGCACCGCCCAAGATGCAGGCGATTGCACGCGGCTCCTGGAAGCCCCCAGCCCCCTCGTCCTGATGATGGTCATCATTCCTTCTTGGCGGTGGCAGTGGGGGAAGACCGGTGTTTCCTTGGGGGCGATCCTCATGAGGCTGGTCCCTCCAGGGCCCCTCGCGAGGATGGTCCTGCCAGCGGTCCTCACGAGGCCTGTCGCGCCATTCCTAGCGCGGGCCGTGGTCGTCCCAGCGTCCGCCCCCTCGTCCTCCTCCACGGCCGTAGCCCCGGTTGCCGCGCTCGGGGCGTCGACCACAGTGTCCCTCGCGTAGGGCTCGGAGCTCTTGGCAGTCGTTGGTGTTGTGGGTGTTTAAGTTGTGGAAGGCGCGGGACGGTTGGCTGTTCTTGGATGACTCGGGCTGATCTCTGCCCCGTTTGGTGTCGGGCTCCGCAGCTAGCACTACCGCTTCCTTGCGCTTCACGTCCTTCGCGTTGGCTTTCTTCTCCTCTGTGCCTGCGGCTGGCAGCTCAAGGAGGGAAAGGCGCCCCTCCTCAGCTCTTGCGCACCTGGTCGCCAGGTTGAACAGCTCCTATGATGTGCAGAGCTCCTCATGGATGGCGAGCTCTTCCTTCATCTTGACATCATGAACGCCATCGGAGAACGCGGAGATGATGGCCTCATCCATGACCTTGGGGATCTTGAGGCGGGGGTTGTTGAAGCGCTGGATGTACTTCTGGAGGGTCTCCCCTGGTTGTTGCTTGATGCGGCGCAGATCGGTCGTGGCCGGCGGGCGGTCGCGAGTTCCTGGAAGTTGGCGACGAAGCAGTCGCGCATCTCGTCCCAAGAGGAGATCGAGCCATGCTGCAAGTTCAGGAGCCAGGTGCGGGCCCCATCCTTGAGAGCCATGCGAAACCAGTTCGCCATGACTTTCTCGTCGTCGTTGGCTGCTTCGATGCTTAGCTCATATAGCTGCAGGAACTTTGCAGGTTCGGCGGTGCCGTCGTCGCGAGGAGGCAGATCCGGCTTGAACTTGGCTGGCTAGGCGACGTTGTGGAGCTCGGGGGTGAAGGTGCGGCAGCCGGCCATGATTACTGGGGCCCGCCTCAGGGGTTGAGCTTGGTCTTGTCGAGGTCCGTGCGGCGCCGCTGCAAGCGGCGCGTGGTCTTGACGAGGCGGTGCGGGAAGCGCAGGTGCAGCTTCTCGCGGCCGTGGGATTTCTTGGCAGCTTCTCTCTTCGCATGCGGGCACCGGTCGTGGCGGATCGCATCGCGGGGCCGCGCGCCTTGGTGCCAAGGTGCCGTCTTTGGGCTGGGGTGGTGGAGGAGCACCTCGGGCCTCGTCGCCCGGGGCTGGCTGAGGGTGAGGCCGGGAGAGGGACGGCGCCGGGGAGCCCCCTTTGGCGCGGACGAGCTCGGCGACGTGGTCGAGCCACTCCTTGTAGAGGTCGTCGACTGGGCGGTAGCGCAGGAGCTCGTTTGTGGCGAGGAGTGCGGCCCGTGCCTCCATGGGAGCGCGGTGTGCGTGAGACGAAGAACCAGCTGGGGCCAGCGATGGAGTGGCGGTGCGGCCGTCCTGCCGCACTGAAGGATGCAGCAAAGACGCTTGCTGCTTGTTCCCCACTGAGCCAGTGGGAGCATTGGCGGTGGGGGACAGAGAATGACGTGGTGGCCCACCGATGGGAGCTGTCTGAGCAACGCGGGCGGTGAGAGCAGCCCGACGCTCAGCTCGAGCACGGCGAGCGTCCGCCATGGAGACGATGGAGCGGTGGAGCGACGAGCTGATGGAAGGAAAGCTTCGGCGCACCCCTACCTGGCGCGCCAAATGTCGGATGTGGGGTTCCGGGAAACCCTTAAGGTTCGAACACTAGGGTGCGCGCGACGTCTTTCCCTCCTATCGATCTACTCCCTATCTCACTAAGATCTCGCAGACGAACTCGCAACACAGAAAGACACATGATTTATACTAGTTCGGGCCACCGTTGTGGTGTAACACCCTACTCCAGTGTGGTGGTGGTGGATTGCCTCTTGGGCTGATGATGAACAATAAAAGGGGAAGAATAGCCTCCTGAGGTTGAGGTGTTGTTGTGCGTGGCTAACTTGTGCGGGTGAGAGAGTGATCTAAGATGTAGTCCTCTCGTCCTCTCCCCTCTCCGTCTCTGGTGGTGGCTAGCCCTAATTATAGAGGCCTTGGTCCTCTTCCCAAATATTGAGCGGGAAGGGAGCCAACAACGATGGGCTAATTTGAAGGGGGGCAGCTAGTACAAGCCATCCTGGCAAAAGGTGGTCTGCGCCTGCGAAAGGCTCTGGTGGTGACGCCGTCTTGGGCTCCACGATGACCTCCGTCTTGCCGTCCTTCTAGTCTTGGTCTTGTTGCACCAAAATGGCAACCTTTGCCTGATGCCTCGGTACTCCTCACCTGCGCTAGTTTCCTTAGCATTAAAGAGGAAACAAGGACGTTGTGCGCGCTGGCACCCGCCTGGTGTCGATCGTCATGGCTCACGCCACGTGAGCCTCGTGAGGTTCGCCTCGCCTTGATATCTCCACTCCTCGTGAGCCTGCCTGACTAGGCCGCCCCGATGGAGGTCTCGTGTCGTCCGCCTCGCGAGGCTTGGCCCCTCGCAAGGGTCTTGGGTGCCTCGTTGGTGAAGATGGGTCGTACGGCCTGCTGGCTCGGCCACGCAACGGGCTGCAGGCAGGCAAGTCTGGGGACCCCCGTTCCCAGAACGCCGACACTCACGAACAACAAACATGCTCATGATCAGAGGGGTATTAATATGCATAATGGATTTGGACATATAATCTTCCACCAAATAAACCATATAGTAATCAACTACAAGATGTAATCAACACTACTAGTCACCCCCCAACACCAATCTATAGTTCTGGTAACAGGATTGAATACAAGAGATGAACTAGGGTTTGAGATGAGATGGTGCTGGTGAAGATGTTGATGGAGATGGAGATTGCCCTCCCCAAGATGGGAGAGTTGCTGTTGATGATGATGACGATGATTTCCCCCTTCGGGGTGGAAGTTCCCCGGGCAGAATCGCTCCGCCGGAGGGCAAAAGTGCTCCTTCCCAAGTTCCGCCTCGAGGCGGCGGTGCTTCGTCCACAAAGTCCTCTTTTGATTATTTTTTTAGGTCAAAACCACTTATATACTAGAAGATGGGCACCGGAGGTGGGCCGAGGAAGCCACAACCCACCCGGGCGCGCCAGGGGGGCCTGGCGCGCCCAGTAGGGTTGTGCCCACCTGGTGGCCCCCTCTGGTGTTTATTGGCTCCAATATTTCTTAAATAATCCATAAGAAATCTCCGTAAAGTTTCAGCTCATTTGGAGTTGTGCAGAAATAGGTGGCCTAACATAGCTTTTCCAGGTCCAGATTTCTAGCTGCCGGAATTCTCCCTCTTGGTGTGTTCCTTGCAAATTGTGAGAGAAAAGGCATTAGAATTACTCCAGAAAGCATTATTATGGATAAAAACATTATAAATAACAGTAAGAAAACATGATGCAAAATGGATGTATCAACTCCCAAGCTTAGACCTCGCTTGTCCTCAAGCGAAAACCGAAATTGAAAAACATGTCCACAAGCTTTGAGAGAGAGAGGTGTCGATAAAAAGAAAATACGGACATAGAAGCATCATGTTGATTATTGTAACAGCAACAAAATTAAACATAGGACCTTTATCATAAAACTTGCATCATATACTTCCTATGAATAAGTAACAGTTCATCACATAATCGAAGTGTAAAGCAAAAACTCTATTAGAAACCAAAAAACTATGTTCTCAGTCAATTTTGCAACTACGGCTCATCATCTTTTTAGGAAGAGTCACGTGTCGGAGCCTTTAAAGCAAGTCCACATACTCAACCATCATATAGTCTTCTATGATTGCGAACACTCACCTTGTACCCATGAGCAAAATGTTTCAACCGGACACATAGAAAGATAGGGGCTTATAGTTTCGCCTCCCAACATGCTCACCTCAAGGGTGATTTCAACAATAATAACTCATGCTATCTATATTCAGCTAGACATATGTGCCTAGATCTTTCCTCACCACATGATGCTTGCCAAAAGAGAAAAAAAGGAATAGAGAGAAAAACCTTGACTCTTTGCATAAAAGTAAACGATAGGCCCTTCGCAGAGGGAAGTAGAGGTTGCCATGTGCTTATTTGTTTGTATGCTTAATCCCTTAGTGCAAGAGAACGTCACGTTGTATTGCCCCTTAAGATGACAACCTTTATTATGCAGTCTGTCGCTTTTATTCTTTGTCATCCAAGTTCGTACAACGCTCAATTTTATCTTACACTAAATGATCTCACACTTTTAGAAGCAATTTTTATTGCCTTTTTGCACCGATGACAAGTTACTTGAGGGATCTTGCTCAATCCCTAGGTAGGTATGGTGGACTCTTGAAAAAGATTTGGGTTTAAGGGTTTTCGGATGCACAAGTAGTATCTCTACTTAGTACAGAATTTTTGGCTAGCAAAGATAGGGGAAAGCATCACATGTTAAAGTATCTATGACAATATGACTTCTATGTGAATATAAACAAACATAAACCATTAAGTTGTGTTCCTTGTCCAACGTCAACAATTTTGGCATATAATATTTTGATGAGGGCTCACAATCACAAAAGATTTCTAGGATAGTATATCTATATGTGAATATTATCTTCCCTTATTAATTCTTTCATGAGTTGCATCATTGACTAATGCTATGTTTGTCAATCTCTAATAAAATTTTCTTACTTATACTTTTCCTTATGTGGTGCTATCACTTACCATAGGATTAGTATATAATCTTTTAATTATCTCTATCCTTCCTTTATTTCTTTCTTTCTTGCTTCTTTTCTTTTCTTTATTTGCAACATGAGAGTAAAGAAAACAAAAACTCATAATAAACTTTATTATATAACTTGCACACAATTATAATGGTAGGTAACTAAGAAAACTCTCGAACAAGAAAGGATCAAACTAAACTTTATTTCATCTAAAGCAAAAAAGATCGAACTAAGATAGGTAAAAGTAAAAAGATAGTGGGGTGATACGATACCGGGACACCTCCCCCAAGCTTGGAGGAAGCCAAGGGGAGTTCCCATGCCCGATACTCATTTCTCCTCTGGTGATGAAGAAGATGGTGGTGGTGACAAAGAAGAGGCGTTGTCCTCCTTTGATTACGTCTGTAGGCTCCTCCCTCTTTGTCTCGGTCTTCATCAGCTAAGCATCTTCTTCCATGTGGTTAGAGGAGCAAGAAGACATGATGCCTAGCTTGACAAATCTAACCAGAAACAACAAGAAAAGAGAACAGAGGATTTTCTCCGCGTTATGATGGTTAACAGGTTCGGGAAGTATATATAGATTTTTTATCTTGGAGGACAAGCATATGGGATAAAAACGGAGTATGGGAGGTGTCCTAGGTGGGCACAAACCCACTTGGGCCCGCCAGGCAAGCCTGGCGCGCCCTGGTGTATTGTGCCCACCAAGGGACGCTTCCTGGTAGTTTCTTTATTTACGAAATTTTAAAATATTCCAAAACTAATAAACAATATTTTCGCGGATTTTTCAGAGTCCGTTTACTTACCGTATTACGTACCTCCTTATTGTCACAACTCTGGAGTGTTCCGGAAGGACTCTTTTATGTGTTCTTCCGGTGTCAAAGTTTGGATAATATTACTTTCAACATTAATAGGGGTGCCTGAGATATAATGCTTTATTCATTTCTCATTGACAACCTTTGGGTTAGTGCCTTCAAAATTATTATTTTTGATGGCTCCGGACCGGTAAACCTCCTCGATGACATAGGGGCCTTCCCATTTCGAGAGGAGCTTTCCTGCAAAAAATCTAAAATGAGATTTGTACAAAAGAACATATTCTCCAACTTTTAACTCACGCTTTTGAATTCTTTTGGCATGCCATCTTTTAACTTTTTCTTTGAATAAATTTGCATTTTCATCAGCTTGGGTTCTCCATTCATCTAATGAGCTTATATCAAATAACCTCTTTTCACCAGCAAGTTTGAAATCATAATTGAGTTCTTTAATTTCCCAATATGCTTTATGTTCTAACTCAAGAGGCAAATGACAAGCTTTTCCATAAACCATTTTATAAGGAGACATACCCATAGGATTTTTATAAGCTATTCTATAAGCCCGAAGTGCATCATCTAATTTCTTAGACTAATTCTTCCTGGACCTATTGACAGTCTTTTGCAAAATTAATTTTATTTCTCTATTGCTAAGTTCAACTTTACCACTAGACTGAGGATGATAGGGTGATGCAATTCTATGGTTAACATTATACTTGGCAATCATTTTACGAAAAGCACCATGAATAAAGTGTGAACCACCATCAGTCATTAAATATCTAGGGACTCCAAACCTTGGGAAAATAACTTCCTTAAGCATTTTAATAGAGGTGTTGTGATCAATACTACTAGTTGGAATAGCTTCTACCCATTTAGTAACATAATCAACAGCAACCAAAATATGTGTCTACCCATGAGAGGAAGGAAAAGGTCCCATGTAATCAAACCCCCAAACATCAAATGGTTCAACAACAAGTGAATAATTCATAGGCATTTCTTGACGCTTACCGATATTACCTATCCTTTGACATTCATCACAAGATGAGACATACTTACGAGCATCCTTTAAGAGAGTAGGCCAATAAAATCCAGACTGCAATACCTTATGAGCAGTTCTATGTCCAGCACGATGCCCTCCATAAGCCTCGGAGTGACATTTCCATAAGATTTGTCCCTGCTCATGCTCAGGTACACAACGTCTAACAATACCATCTACTCCTTCTTTATAAAGACTAGCACACATACCCATGCGTCACAACGGGAAAGAAAAATAGCATGCATTCAAATTTAGTGGGAATTGCATATGCAAAACGCATTATCTGCTCATTGTTTGTGTTTCACTATAGAGCAGAGCAAACGCTCCCAGAAATGAGTAGCTCTTATTTATGCACATAACTTTATTCCATTAATTATTAGTGAAGAATCTGTGTACATCGCGGGCAGCCATCATACAATATTTTTATTTCATGATATACAAATCTTGTAATAATCAGTATAGTATACCATATAATTTTGTAACCTTTTTTATGAATTCGTTCTAGCTAGCTAACAAAATCACTTTGAGCTCATTACAAAAAAATCATAATTTTTCTGTTCAGATATGTGTTTCATTGAAAATCCTTGAGAAATTATGGTACCTAAGTTATCAACATGTCATTACATTTGTTCCTCAGTAAATAATCAAAGCACTATATGGTAATGTTTTTGTTACTCGTATTATTATTATTTACTATCAAAATATAGAATTAAGTTGCTAAATTTTAGTCCACTGTACAAAGTTTTGGAAATTTATTAATCAATTTGCATGTGTTAATTATTTCACTTAAGCAATCTGTATTAAAGCATGCATGGTTTTAATGTTTACACTTGCATAGCCATAACATCTACTACTAATTATGTTTGTGTTTAAAGAGATCGGTGTCATTGAGTACTCTTCCCATGCTAGCTATAGCTCTGTCACGCCCTCGATGCGGCTATATCTCCCATATGTCGAAACACGACTTAGAGGCATTACCGCATTGAAAGCAATGTCGCAAGCGAGGTAATCTTCACAACAACCCATGTAAATAAATAAAGGGGAAAGGTACATAGTTGGCTTACACTCGCCACGTCACACAAATACATAAATAAGTCATTACATTCATCCAATACACTCAGGGTCCGACTACGGAACCAAAATAAAGATCAACCCCCAAATGCGACAAAGTCCCCGATCGCCCCAACTGGGAACCACTACTGATCATCTGGGAAAGACACGTAGTATCGTCCCGGGTCCTCATCGAACTCCCACTTGAGCTCTGTCGAATCACCTGGAATGGTATCGTCGGTCCCTGCATCTGGTTTTGGAAGGAATCTGTGAGTCACGGGGACTCAGCAATCTCACACCCTCGCGATCAAGACTATTTAAGCTTATGGGTAAGGTAAAGGTATGATGTGGAGCTGTAGCAAGCGACTAGCATATATGGTGGCTAACATACGCAAGTGAGAGCGAGAAGAGAAGGCAAAGGCACGGTCGATGAACTATGATCAAGAAGTTATCCTAGAACAACCTACGTCAAGCATTACTCCAACACCGTGTTCACTTCCCGGACTCCGCCGAGAAGAGACCATCATGGTTACGCACGCGGTTGATGCATTTTAATTTAAATTAAGTTTCAGGTTACCTACAAACGGACATTAACAAATTCCCATCTGCCCATAACCGCGGGCACGACTTTTGAAAGTTCAAATCCCTGCAGGGGAGTCCCAACTTAGCCCATCACAAGCTCTCACGGTCAACGAAGGATATTCCTTCTCCCAAGACAATCCGATCAGACTCGGCATCCCGGTTACAAGACATCTCGACAATGGTAAAACAAGTCCAGCAACACCGCCCAAATGTGCCGACAAATCCCGATAGGAGCTGCACATATCTCGTTCTCAGGGCACACTCAGATGAGCGCTCCGTACAACTAAAACCAAACCTCGAGTTTCCCCGAGGGGGCGCTGCAAAGGGCTCTAGTTTGGACCAACACTCAGAGGAGCACTGGCCTGGGGGGGTTTAAATAAAGATGACCCTCGGGCTCTGGAAACCGAACGGAAAAGAGGCTAGGTGGCAAATGGTAAAACCAAGGTTGGGCATTGCTGGAGGAGTTTTATTCAAGGCGAACTGTCAAGGGGTTCCCATTATAACCCAACCGTGTAAGGAACGCAAAATCAAGGAACATAACACCGATATGACGGAAACTAGGGTGTCAAGAGTGGAACAAAACACTAGGCATAAGGCCGAGCCTTCCACCCTTTACCAAGTATATAGGTGCATTAAGATAAACAAGATAATATTGTGATATACCAACAATAAACAAGTTCCAATAAGGAACGATCTCCAATCTTCACCTGCAACTAGCAACGTCATAAGAGGGGTTGAGCAAAGCGGTAACATAGCCAAACAATGGTTTGCTAGGACATGGTGGGTTAGAGGTTTGACATGGCAATATGGGAGGCATGATAAGCAAGTGGTAGGTATCATAGCATAGGCATAGCAAAAGAGCGAGCATCTAGCAAGCAAAGATAGAAGTGATTTCGAGGGTATGGTCGTCTTGCCTGCAAAATTCTCAGAGTTGGCTTGATCCTCGTAAGTGTACTCAATGGGCTCCTCGATCACGTACTTGTCTCCCGGCTCTACCCAAAGCAAGAACAACAAGCAAAAGGAACACAATCAACCATGTGCAATGCTCAAGCAACATGATGCAAACATGGTATGATATGCGGGATGCGGTATGTAATGTATATGCATGATTTGGAAAGGAAAGATTGGACCTCGCCTCAACTTGGAAATCCAATAGTGCCACTGGAAAGAGGATTTGATTTCGGTCGAAATTGATATAAAGCTCACCGGAATCGGATGCACGGTTTGGAAATGGCAAGCAAAACAAATATGGCACCGGTCTAAGATAATCAGCAAGTGACCATCTAAATGCATCAAGATAAATATGCTAAAACTCCCAAACATGGCAACAAAATACATGGCAGGGATCCACTCATGATGCTTGACAAAAGATGAACACTGAGCTAACGCTAATTCACTCATTAACAGGTTCAAACAAGCATAGAAAAAGTGCAAAAGATAACAGGTTTCAGACTTAGTGAAATTAACAGCATATCAGGAATTTAACATCAGGAAGCCATGTTTAGAGCACGATAACTACATGCTACAGGAACATATCATGGCAAAGCAAGGCATGGCATGAAGCTACTCAAAGCATAACAAAAGTCACTTAGTGACCATAAGTCAAAAGGGATCAGAAAATACAATTGCAAGCATGTGAACATAGCAAAAACATAAACAGATTCAGACGTAGTGAAAAACTGGAGCATGCAAAACAGATAACGAGTAGACATGTTTACGAGCTCGATGCACTCACTACAAAGCATTGCATGATAATCTAAGCATACACCCAGCAAGTAGACATGGCATAGAAAATAGACATGGTAAGAACAACAACATAGCATGCACGGATCAACAACAACAAGCTTAGCAAAATTGCAAAACATGTTAACAATCTGCCAGGAACATTTTATAGCAAAAGTAGAGCTCGATTGACTCAAGCTAGGGTGCTCCATAAATGCAAACAAAGATATGGATGGATAGAGCACCACAATATATACAAAACATCCTTACTGATAATGCTCAAAAGAGGCACGGATCACTAGGAAACAACATGAACATATGTCATAAAAAATAATGACAGGACAAGGACTTAGTGAAATTCTAAGTCCCTGAAATCAGCATCATTGAGTAGGCTACTTTGCATGCTTGTGCTAGTCACCACAAAGATCACAAAGATACATGGCATACACCCCTGTAAAGATGGATGGGCATACATCAAACAGATGTAGAGCTCAGGATCATAGCATGCACACATTAATCATAGCAAAAATGACAAAAGTGCATTTGCTGAAACAGATCTGAAACTATCATCAAATAGCCCTCTTCCAACAGCATTTCGGGCATCAAGATGAGCTCAAATGAAAATGATGCAATGAGATGAAATGATGTACTCGTTGAGACGAACATTTTGATATGCTACACGCACGAATCGGAGCTACGGATGCAGAGTTATGGCATGTGGAAGAATGCAAAAATGCTAGGGTTTAGGGACAAAAAAGTCAACCCAAACGAGTCCATATCTGGATCCGGTGTGCACGCGGCCCGAGGACAGCCGGAGATCGCTGTAGCTGCCGGAATTACTGTTCACCGGAGACGAAGCTCGAGGCGGCCGGAGGTGTACAACGCGGTGGCCGGAGCGGGAGGGAGCTCGCCGGAGCTGCGGGTCGCCGGACTTGGCGGCTCGGCATGGTTTGGCGGCATCGGGCGGCAGGGGCGACGCGGGCGCGGGCGCCGCACTGAGGCGGCGCCGGTGATGGCGCGCGGCGGCCGGAGCAGGTGGGGGGAGGCGGCGCGGGTGCGGAGGAGAGGCGCGGGCGGAGGAGAGGCGCGGCCTCTGGCCCGGTCGGCGACGGGAGGGCCCGAGCTGGGCCTGGCGGGCCCGCTAGGCGGCGGCGAAGTGGGCGCCGGACTTAGCGAATCCCAGCGCGACATGTGGCGGCGGACGGGCGGTGCGGACGTGTCCGCCAGCGAGGTTTTTGTCCGGCGGTGTGTGGAGAGGGAGGGGTCTAGGGTTTGCCCAAAAATTTCGGGGGGAGATCTATTTATAGAAGTAGAGGGAGCTAGGAAGCTCCAAACGAGATGCGGTTTGCGGCCAGGCGATCGTGATCGAACGGTCTAGGTGATGGAGAGGGTTTAGGTGGGTTTTGGGCCACTTTGGAGGGGTGTTGGGCTGCAACACACACGAGGCCTTTTCGGTCCCTCGGTTAACCATTGGAGTATCAAACGAAGTCCAAATGGCACAAAACTTGACAGGCGGTCTACCGGTAGTAAACCAAGGCCGCATGACAAGTCTCGGTCCAATCCGAGAACGTTTAACATACACGCGTGAAAAGAGGTAGAAAGGGACACCGGAGGACATAGGAGCGCCGGAATGCAAAACGGACAAGGGGGAAAATGCTCGGATGCATGAGACGAACACGTATGCAAATGCAATGCACAAGATGACATGATATGAGATTCATGACAAAGACAAAAACACACGGAGGCAAAAACCCGACAACGAGGAAATAAAATAACTTAGTGCCGGAAATGGCAAGAGTTGGAATACAAATAAGGTAAATTACATCCGGGGTGTTACAACACTCCACCACTATGAAAGGATCTCGTCCCGAGATCTAGGACTGGAAAAACTCTGGGTACTCAGAACGGAGGTGATCCTCGCATTCCCAGGTGGCTTCACGGTCAGAATGATGTGACCACTTGACTTTGAGGAATTTGATAGACTTGTTGCGAGTCTTGCGCTCAGTTTCTTCAAGAATAGCAACTGGGTGCTCACGATAAGACGGGTCTTCTTGGAGATCAATGTCTTCGAAGTTGACGGTGCGGTCAGGAGTCTTGAAGCACTTGCGGAGTTGAGACACGTGAAACACGTCGTGCACGTTTGCAAAGTTGGAGGGAATCTCAAGTTGATAGGCGAGATCGCCTCTTTTGCTTAAGATCTTGAAAGGACCCATGTATCTAGGGGCAAGCTTTGTTGGGGAACGTAGCAGAAATTCAAAATTTTCCTACGCGTCACCAAGATCTATCTATGGAGAGACCAGCTACGAGTAGAAGGAGAGTGCATCTACATACCCTTGTAGATCGCTAAGCGGAAGCGTTCAAGTGAACGGGGTTGATGGAGTCGTACTCGTCGTGATTCAAATCACCGATGATCAAGTGCCGAACGCACGGCACCTCCGCGTTCAACACACGTACAGCCCGGTGACGTCTCCCACGCCTTGATCCAGCAAGGAGAGAGGGAGAGGTTGAGGAAGACTCCATCCAGCAGCAGCACAATGGCGTGGTGGTGGTGGAGGAGCGTGGCAATCCCGCAGGGCTTCGCCAAGCACCATGGGAGAAGAGGAGGAGGGAGAGGGGCAGGGCTGCACCAACGAGAGATCAAATCGCGTGTTATGGGCAGCCCCTAGGCCTCATATATATAGGGGAAGGGGAGGGCTGCGCCCCCTTTAGGGTTTCCCACCCCAAGGGGCGGCGGCCAGCCTCCAGATGGCATCTGGTGCGGCGGCCAAGAGGGGGGGGAGGAGTCCATCCTCCCCAAGGCACCTCGGAGGTGCCTTCCCCCTTGAGGACTCTTCCCTCTAGGGTTCCCTAGGCGCATGGGCCTCTTGGGGCTGGTGCCCTTGGCCCATGTAGGCCAAGGCGCACCCCCTACAGCCCATGTGGCCCCCCGGGGCAGGTGGCCCCACCCGGTGGGCCCCCGGGACCCTTCCGGTGGTCCCGGTACAATACCGATGACCCCGAAACTTGTCCCGATGGCCGAAACAGGACTTCCTATATATAAATCTTTACCTCCGGACCATTCCGGAACTCCTCGTGACGTCCGGGATCTCATCCGGGACTCCGAACAACATTCGGTAACCACATACAAGCTTCCTTTATAACCCTAGCGTCATCGAACCTTAAGTGTGTAGACCCTACGGGTTCGGGAGACATGCAGACATGACCGAGACGTTCTCCGGTCAATAACCAACAGCGGGATCTGGATACCCATGTTGGCTCCCACATGTTCCACGATGATCTCATCGGATGAACCACGATGTCAAGGACTCAATCGATCCCGTATACAATTCCCTTTGTCTATCGGTATGTTACTTGCCCGAGATTCGATCGTCGGTATCCAATACCTTGTTCAATCTCGTTACCGGCAAGTCACTTTACTCGTTCCGTAACACATCATCCCGTGATCAACTCCTTGGTCACATTGCGCATATGATGATGTCCTACCGAGTGGGCCCAGAGATACCTCTCCGTTTACACGGAGTGACAAATCCCAGTCTCGATCCGCATAAAACAATAGATACTTTCGGAGATACCTGTAGTGCACCTTTATAGTCACCCAGTTACGTTGTGACGTTTGATACACCCAAAGCACTCCTACGGTATCCAGGAGTTACACGATCTCATGGTCAAAGGAAGAGATACTTGACATTGGCAAAGCTCTAGCAAACGAACTACACGATCTTTGTGCTAGTCTTAGGATTGGGTCTTGTCCATCACATCATTCTCCTAATGATGTGATCCCGTTATCAACGACATCCAATGTCCATAGCCAGGAAACCATGACTATCTGTTGATCACAACGAGCTAGTCAACTAGAGGCTCACTAGGGACATATTGTGGTCTATGTATTCACACGTGTATTACGATTTCCGGATAATACAGTTATAGCATGAATAAAAGACAATTATCATGAACAAGGAAATATAATAATAATACTTTTATTATTGCCTCTAGGGCATATTTCCAACAGTCTCCCACTTGCACTAGAGTCAATAATCTAGTTCACATCGCCATGTGATTAACACTCACAGGTCACATCGCCATGTGACTAATACCCAAGAGTTTACTAGAGTCAGTAGTCTAGTTCACATCACTATGTGATTAACACTCAATGAGTTTTATGTTTGATCATGTTGCTTGTGAGAGAGGTTTTAGTCAACGGGTCTGAACCTTTCAGATCCGTGTGTGCTTTACAAATCTCTATGTCATCTCCTAGATGCAGCTACCACGCTCTATTTGGAGCTATTCCAAACAACTGTTCTACTTGGAGCTATTCTAAATTATTGCTCCATTATATGTATCCGGTCTCTCTACTCAGAGCTATCCGGATAGGTGTCAAGCTTGCATCGTCGTAACCTTTACGACGAACTCTTTTACCACCTCCATAATCGAGAAAATTCCTTAGTCCACTAGTTACTAAGGATAACTTTGACCGCTGTCCTGTGAGCCATTCTTGGATCACTCTTGTACCCCTTGACTGACTCATGGCAAGGCACACTTCAGGTGCGGTACACAGCATAGCATACTGAAGAGCCTACGTCTTAAGCATAGGGGACGACCTTCGTCCTTTCTCTCTATTCTGCCGTGGTCGAGCTTTAAGTCTTAACTTCGTACCTTACAACTCAGGCAAGAACTCCTTCTTTGACTGGTCCATCTTGAACACCTTCAAGATCATGTCAAGGTATGTGCTCATTTGAAAGTATTATTAAGCATTTTGATCTATCCTTATAGATCTTGATGCTCAATGTTCAAGTAGCTTAATCCAGGCTTTCCATTGAAAAACACTTTCAAAATAACCCTATATGCTTTCTAGAAATTCTACATCATTTCTGATCATCAATATGTCAACAACATATACTCATCAGAAATTCTATAGTGCTCCCACTCACTTCTTTGGAAATACAAGTTTCTCATAAACTTTGTACAAACCCAAAATCTTTGATCATCATCAAAGCATACATTCCAACTCCGAGATGCTCACTCCAGTCCTTAGAAGGATCGCTGGAGCTAGCATACCTTTTAGCATCCTTAGGATCGACAAAAACTTTCTGATTGTATTACATACAACCTTTCCTCACGAAAACTGGTAAGGAAACTCGTCTTGACATCCATCTGCCAGATTTCATAAATGCAGCTAATGCTAACATGATTCCGACGGACTTTAAGCATCGCTACGGATGAGAAAAACTCATCGTAGTCAACTCCTTGAACTTGTGAAAAACTTTTCGCCACAAGTCGAGCTTCATGGACGGTGACATTACCATCCACGTCCGTCTTCTTCTTAAAGATCCATTTATCTTAATGGCTTGCCGATCATCGGGCAAGTCCACCAAAGTCCATGGATCCGTTCTCGGATTTTATGGCCTCGAGCCATTTATCGGAATCCGGGCCCACCATCGCTTCTCCATAGCTCGTAGGTTCATTGTTGTCTAGCAACATGACCTTCAAGACAGGATCACCTTACCACTCCGAAGTAGTACGTGTCCTTGTCATCCTACGAGGTTTGGTAGTGACTTGATCCGAAGTTTCATGATCAATATCATAAGCTTCCACTTCAATTGGTGTAGGTGCCACAGGAACAACTTCCTGTGCCCTGCCACACACTAGTTGAAGAGACGGTTCAATAACCTCATCAAGTCTCCACCATCCTCCCACTCAATTCTTTCGAGAGAAACTTTTCCTCGAGAAAGGACCCGATTCTAGAAACAATCCATATTGCTTTCGGATCTGAATTAGGAGGTATACCCAACTGTTTTGGGTTTCCTATGAAGATGCATTTTATCCGCTTTGGGTTCGAGCTTATCAACCTGAAACTTTTTCATATAAGCGTCGCAGCCCCAAACTTTTAAGAAACGACAACTTAGGTTTCTCTAAACCATAATTCATACGGTGTCATCTCATCGGAATTACGTGGTGCCCTATTTAAAGTGAATGTGGTTGTCTCTAATGCCTAACCCATGAACGATAGTGGTAATTCGATAAGAGACATCATGGTACGCACCATATCCAATAGGGTGCAACTATGATGTTCGGACACACCATCACATTATGGTGTTCCAGGCGGTATTAATTGCGAAACAATTTCCACAATGTCTTAATTGTGTGCCAAAACTCGTAACTCAGATATTCATCTCTATGATCATATCATAGACATTTTATCCTCTTGTCACAATGATCTTCTACTTCACTCTGAAATTACTTGAACCATTCAATAATTCAGACTTGTGTTTCATCAAGTAAATATTCTCAACATCTACTCGAATCATCTGTGAAGTAAGAACATAACGATATTCACTGCATGCCTCAGCACTCATTGGACTGCACACATCAAAATGTGTTACTTCCAACAAGTTGCTATCTTGTTCCATCTTATTGAAACCGAGGCTTTTCAGTCATCTTGCCTATGTGGTATGATTTGCATATCTCAAGTGATTCAAAATCAAGTGAGTCCGAACGGTCCATTTGCATGGAGTTTCTTCATGCATATATACCAATAGACATGGTTCGCATGTCTCAAACTTTTCAAAAATGAGTGAGTCCAAAGATCCATCAACATGGAGCTTCTTCATGCGTTTTATACCATTATGACTTACATGGCAGTGCCACAAGTAAGTGGTACTATCATTACTATCTTATATCTTTTGGCATGAAAATGTGTATCACTACGATCGAGATTCAATAAACCATTCATTTAGGTGCAAGACCATCGAAGGTATTATTCAAATAAATAGAGTAACCATTATTCTCCTTAAATGAATAACCGTATTGCGATAGACATAATCCAATCATGTCTATGCTCAACGCAAACACCAATCTCGGTGGTAGAGGGAGCGTGCGATGCTTGATCACATCAACCTTGGAAACACTTCCAACACATATCGTCAGCTCACCTTTAGCTAGTCTCCGTTTATTTCGTAGCTTTTATTTCGAGTTACTAACACTTAGCAACCGAACCGGTATCTAATACCCTGGTGCTACTAGGAGTACTAGTAAAGTACACATTAACATAATGTATATCCAATATACTTCTATCGACCTTGCCAGCCTTCTCATCTACCAAGTATCTAGGGTAATGCTGCTCCAGTGGTTGTTCCCCTTATTACAGAAGCACTTAGTCTCGGGTTTGGGTTCAACCTTGGGTTTCTTCACTAGAGCAGCAGCTGAATTGCCGTTTCATGAAGTATCCCTTTGTTCCCTTGCCCTTCTTGAAACTAGTGGTTTCACCAACCATCAACAATTGATGCTCCTTCTTGATTTCTACTTTCGCGGTGTCAAACATCGTGAATACCTCAAGGATCATCTTATTTATCCCTGATATGTTATAGTTCATCACGAAGCTCTAGCAGCTTGGTGGCAATGACTTTGGGGAAACATCACTATCTCATCTGGAAGATCAACTCCCACTCGATTCAAGTGATTGTTGCACTCAGACAATCTGAGCACAAGCTCAACGATTGAGCTTTTCTCCCTTAGTTTGCAGGCTAAGAAAATCGTCGGAGGTCTCATACCTCTTGACGTGGGCACGAGCCTGAAATCCCAATTTCAGCCCTCGAAACATCTCATATGTTCCGCGACGTTTCGAAAACGTCTTTGGTGCCTCTACTTAAACCATTTAACTGAACTATCACGTAGTTATCAAAACGTGTATGTCCGATGTTCGCAACATCCACAAACGACGTTGGGGTTCAGCACACTGAGCGGTGCATTAAGGACATAAGCTTTCTACTGATCGCATAATCGCTACTATCAACTTTCAACTATATTTTCTCTAGGAACATATCTAAACAGTAGAACTAAAGCGCGAGCTACGACATAATTTGCAAAAGGTCTTTTGACTATGTTCAGGATAATTAAGTTCATCTTATGAACTCCCACTCAGATAGACATCCCTCTGGTCATCTAAGTGATCACATGATCCGAGTCAACTAGGCCGTGTCCGATCATCACGTGAGACGGACTAGTCATCATCGGTGAACATCTTCATGTTGATCGTATCTACTATACGACTCATGCTCGACCTTTCGGTCTCCGTGTTCCGAGGCCATGTCTGCACATGCTAGGCTCGTCAAGTTAACCCTAAGTGTTTTCGCTGTGTAAAACTGTCTTACACCCGTTGTATGTGAACGTAAGAATCCATCACACCCGATCATCACGTGGTGCTTAGAAGCGACGAACTGTAGCAACGGTGCACAGTTAGGGGAGAACACTTCTTGAAATTTTGTAAGGGATCATCTTATTTACTACCGTCGTCCTAAGTAAACAAGATGCATAAACATGATAAACATCACATGCAATCAAATAGTAGTGACATGATATGGCCAATATCATATAGCTCCTTTGATCTCCATCTTCGGGGCTCCATGATCATCTTGTCACCGGCATGACACCATGATCTCCATCATCATGATCTCCATCATCGTGTCTTCATGAAGTTGTCACGCCAACGACTACTTCTACTTCTATGACTAACGCGTTTAGCAATAAAGTAAAGTAGTTTACATGGCGTTCTTCAATGACACGCAGGTCATACAAAAAATAAAGACAACTCCTATGGCTCCTGCCGGTTGTCATACTCATCGACATGCAAGTCGTGAATCCTATTACAAGAACATGATCAATCTCATACATCACATATCATTCATCACATTCTTCTTGGCCATATCACATCACATAGCATACCCTGCAAAAACAAGTTAGACGTCCTCTAATTGTTGTTGCATGTTTTACGTGGCTGCTATGGGTTTCTAGCAAGAACGTTTCTTACCTACGCAAGACCACAACGTGATATGCCAATTGCTATTTACCCTTCATAAGGACCCTTTTCATCGAATCCGTTCCGACTAAAGTGGGAGAGACTGGCACCCGCTAGCCACCTTATGCACCAAGTGCATGTCAATCGGTGGAACCTGTCTCACGTAAGAGTACGTGTAAGGTCGGTCCGGGCCGCTTCATCCCACAATACCGTCGAAACAAGATTGGACTAGTAACGGTAAGCATATTGAACAACATCAACGCCCACAACTACTTTGTGTTCTACTCGTGCAAAGAATCTACGCAATAGACCTAGCTCATGATGCCACTGTTGGGGAACGTAGCAGAAATTCAAAATTTTCCTACGCGTCACCAAGATCTATCTATGGAGAGACCAGCAACGAGTAGAAGGAGAGTGCATCTACATACCCTTGTAGATCGCTAAGCGGAAGCGTTCAAGTGAACGGGGTTGATGGAGTCGTACTCGTCGTGATTCAGATCACCGATGATCAAGTGCCGAACGCACGGCACCTCCGCGTTCAACACACGTACAGCCCGGTGACGTCTCCCACGCCTTGATCCAGCAAGGAGAGAGGGAGAGGTTGAGGAAGACTCCATCCAGCAGCAGCACAACGGCGTGGTGGTGGTGGAGGAGCGTGGCAATCCCGCAGGGCTTCGCCAAGCACCATGGGAGAAGAGGAGGAGGGAGAGGGGCAGGGCTGCACCAACGAGAGATCAAATCGCGTGTTATGGGCAGCCCCTAGGCCTCATATATATAGGGGAAGGGGAGGGCTGCGCCCCCTTTAGGGTTTCCCACCCCAAGGGGCGGCGGCCAGCCTCCAGATGGCATCTGGTGCGGCGGCCAAGAGGGGGGGAGGAGTCCATCCTCCCCAAGGCACCTCGGAGGTGCCTTCCCCCTTGAGGACTCTTCCCTCTAGGGTTCCCTAGGCGCATGGGCCTCTTGGGGCTGGTGCCCTTGGCCCATGTAGGCCAAGGCGCACCCCCTACAGCCCATGTGGCCCCCCGGGGCAGGTGGCCCCACCCGGTGGGCCCCCGGGACCCTTCCGGTGGTCCCGGTACAATACCGATGACCCCGAAACTTGTCCCGATGGCCGAAACAGGACTTCCTATATATAAATCTTTACCTCCGGACCATTCCGGAACTCCTCGTGACGTCCGGGATCTCATCCGGGACTCCGAACAACATTCGGTAACCACATACAAGCTTCCTTTATAACCCTAGCGTCATCGAACCTTAAGTGTGTAGACCCTACGGGTTCGGGAGACATGCAGACATGACCGAGACGTTCTCCGGTCAATAACCAACAGCGGGATCTGGATACCCATGTTGGCTCCCACATGTTCCACGATGATCTCATCGGATGAACCACGATGTCAAGGACTCAATCGATCCCGTATACAATTCCCTTTGTCTATCGGTATGTTACTTGCCCGAGATTCGATCGTCGGTATCCAATACCTTGTTCAATCTCGTTACCGGCAAGTCACTTTACTCGTTCCGTAACACATCATCCCGTGATCAACTCCTTGGTCACATTGCGCATATGATGATGTCCTACCGAGTGGGCCCAGAGATACCTCTCCGTTTACACGGAGTGACAAATCCCAGTCTCGATCCGCATAAAACAATAGGTACTTTCGGAGATACCTGTAGTGCACCTTTATAGTCACCCAGTTACGTTGTGACGTTTGATACACCCAAAGCACTCCTACGGTATCCAGGAGTTACACGATCTCATGGTCAAAGGAAGAGATACTTGACATTGGCAAAGCTCTAGCAAACGAACTACACGATCTTTGTGCTAGTCTTAGGATTGGGTCTTGTCCATCACATCATTCTCCTAATGATGTAATCCCGTTATCAACGACATCCAATGTCCATAGCCAGGAAACCATGACTATCTGTTGATCACAACGAGCTAGTCAACTAGAGGCTCACTAGGGACATATTGTGGTCTATGTATTCACACGTGTATTACGATTTCCGGATAATACAGTCATAGCATGAATAAAAGACAATTATCATGAACAAGGAAATATAATAATAATACTTTTATTATTGCCTCTAGGGCATATTTCCAACAAGCTTCCCTTTGATACTGAAGAGAAGAGTACCTTTCATTGGAGAGACGCGGAGGTAGACATGGTCTCCGATCTCGAAAGCCAAGTCACGATGCTTACTATCATAGTAACTCTTCTAGCGCGATTGCGCGGCTTTGAGATTATCATGAATGACTTTGCACATCTCTTCTACATCTGTGATCAAGTCATTTCCAAGAAGTTGACGTTCACCAGTCTCTGGCCGGTTAAGAGGAGTACGGCACTTCCTCCATAGAGAATCTCAAATGGGGCCTTGCCCAAACTCGCTTGAAAACTGTTGTTATAGGAAAACTCGGCATATGGAAGACAATCTTCCCACTTCATACCGAAAGAGATGACGCAAGGCCTGAGCATATATTCAAGAATCTGATTTACTCGCTCGACTTGGCCACTGGTTTGGGGATGAAAAGTTGTGCTGAAGCGAATGTTGGTGCCCATGGCCTTCTGAAAAGAATCCCAGAACTTGGAGGTAAAGATGATGCCACGATCTGAAGATATAAACTGCGGAATGCCATGCAGAGAGACAATCTGGGAGGTATATAGCTCTGCCAACTGAGCTGCTATGATAGATTCTTTGATAGGAAGGAAATGAGCCACTTTAGTGAGCTTGTCGATGACAACGAAGATAACATCATTGCCACACTTGGACTTTGGAAATCCAGTCACGAAGTCCATCTCAATATGGTCAAACTTCCATTCTGGAATGGCAAGAGGTTGGGGGAGACCAGCTGGTCGTTGGTGTTCTGCTTTCACTCTTCTGTAGACATCACATTCGTTCACGAACTAAGCAATCTCGCGCTTCATTCGAGTCCACCAATACGACTGGTTGAGGTCATGGTACATCTTTGTACTTCCAGGGTGAATAGAGAGGAGTGAATTGTGGGCCTCGTTCATAATGACTTTGCGAAGGTCACCTTTAGGCACGACAATGCGATCCTCGAAGAATAGAGTATCCTTGTCATCAAGACGATAACACTTGTACTTGGGTTGACTCTTGGCAATCCCAATCTTCACCTTCTTCACCATAGCATCAAGAAGTTGAGCCTTGCGAATCTAATCTTCCAAAGTAGGAGAGACTTGGAGGTTGGCGAGGAAACCTTAAGGAACAACTTGAAGATTGAGTTTGCGGAAAGCTTCACAAAGCTCGGGTTGGTAAGGCTTGAGAATCAAACTGTTGTAGTAAGCCTTGCTGCTCAATGCGTCAGCAATTACATTATCCTTTCCTGGAGTATATTCGATACTCGGATTATACTCTAGAATCATTTCGACCCAACGAGTCTGCCTGAGGTTGAGATTAGGCTGAGTGAAGATGTACTTGAGACTCTTGTGGTCAGTGAAGATGTCCACTTTTCTTCCCAATAAGAGATGTCTCCAAGTTAAAAGAGCATGGACAACTGCCACCAACTCGAGGTCATGAGTGGGGTAGTTCTTTTCGTTGGGCTTCAACTGGCGAGAGGTATAACCCACAACTTTCTTCTCTTGCATCAACACTGCACCAAGAACTTGAAGGGAAGCATCACAGAAAACCTCAAACGGTTTGGATTCATCAGGAGGAGTCAGAACTGGAGCAGTGACTAACTTCTCTTTCAGGGTGTTGAAAGCGATGTCACATTCAGGAGACCAGATGTACTTCACGTGCTTCTGGAGAAGGTTGGAAAGAGGCTTCATGATCTTTGAGAAGTTCTCAGCGAACCTTCGACAATAGCTTGCGAGCCCAAGGAAGCTGCAGAGTTGCTTGACATTCTGAGGTGGTTCCTAATTCACAATTGCAGACACCTTCTCAGGATTAACCGCTATGCCCTTGGCAGAAATGATATGTCCAAGGTAGAGAACCTCATCGAGCCAAAACTCGCATTTTGCAAACTTCGCATAGAGCTGATGTTCTCTAAGCTTATCCAGCACCAATCTCAAGTGCTTGGCATGATCCTTCTTGTTCTTGGAAAAGACCAAAATGTCATTGAGGTAGACCAAAACAAACTCATTTGTGTAGGGGTTGAAGATGAAGTTCATCATGCGAGAGAATGTTGGAGGAGCGTTGACGAGACCGAAAGACATGACAGTGTATTCATATGAAGCATAGCTTGTTCTGAATGTTGTCTTAGGGATATCTTCTTCATGAATGCGAATCTGATGATAGCCCATACGGAGATCAAGCTTGGAGAATACTTGAGCACCTTTGAGTTGTTCAAACAGCTCATTGATGTTGGGAAGTGGGTACTTGTTCTTTATGGTCTTCTTGTTCAATGGACGGTAGTCGACACAGAGTCGGTCCGTTCCATCCTTCTTCTTCACAAAAAGAACTCCACAACCCCACGGAGAAGAACTAGGTTGGATGAGACCCATACACTCTTGAATATCGAGTTGCTTCTTCAGCTCCTTCAACTCTTCAGGTCCAAGCTCATAAGGATGTTTGCAAACAGGTTCCGTGCCAGGCTCAAGATCAATGACGAATTCAACTGGCCGGTGCGGAGGCATTCCTGGAAGCTCTTCTAGAAAGACGTCTTGATATTCGTAGACGACTGGAATCTGAGAGATGGCATCCAGCTCGCCCTTCTCATTGAGAGAAAACAGACGGATGGTATCATCACGAGCGGCAAAGACAATTACATCCTCAGACGAATGAGTCAATTGAATCTGCCTGGCAGCACAATCAAGGTGAGCCTTGTGCTTAGAAAGCCAATCCATTCCAAGAATAAGATCAATATCCGAGTCGCCCAGAACAATAGGAGAAACAAGAAATTTGTAGTCACCCAACGTGATAGTAACATCCGGGACGCAGATATTAGCTGTCATTTGCTAGCCCGGGGACACGATTTATCAAAGATCTTTGCAAATACTGATAATCGCACTCATACTTTGATGCAAAAGGTTTAGAGATGAAGCAATGTGATGCACCAGTGTCAAAAAGAACTTTTGCAGGAACATCGTTAACAGGAAGGTTACCCATGATGACATCTGACGAGTCATCTGCCTGAGCTGCATTCACCATATTGACCTTGGCGAACTTGGGGTTATGCTTGACCACTGCGGTACTGGCAGATCTCACAGGAGGAGGAGGAGGAAGACGCCTCTGATTGAAGCATTTGTTGGCATAGTGACCCTTCTGTTGGCACTTGTTGCACGTGACCTCTGAAAGCAGATGGTGATACGGAGCACTTGATCTTGGAGCTTGAGAGGAAGTCTTGTTCTGAAAGCCTGGGTTGGGTGGGTGGGAAGATCCATTACCACCTTTGCTCTTCTGCTGATAAGGCTGACGGAACGGAGAGGAGGAAGCCAATACTTTTGCTTCTTAGAAGCCACTTGAGTTGAGGAAGAAGGAGTCGCATCTCTGACTCGCTTCTTGGAAGCATCGCACTTCAGCTGAGCAGTCTCTTGTTTCAGTGCCATGTTGTAAAACTCATCGTACTTCTTCGGCTCAAAGAGCACGAGAGCTAGTTGAAGATCTTCTCTGAGGCCACCCCTGAACTGGTATATCATGCTCTTCTCGTCAGGGACGTCTTGCTTAGTGAAACGGGCGAGCTTCTGAAACATGATGTTATACTGGTAAACAGACAAGCTCCCTTGCTTCAAGTTGCGGAATTCCTCACGCTTGCTCTCAACAACACTCTGAGGAATGTGGTGAGCTTTGAAGTCCTGACGGAATTCATCCCAGGTAATCACACGGCCTCCTCTGGAATCTTTGTATTGCTGAAACCATTCTGCAGCTTGGTCTTTGAGTTGGAAGGAGGCAAACTTGACAAAGTCCTCAGGCCTGACGTTGCTGCACTCGAAATGCTTGCCGATATCCACGAGCCAATCATCAGCGTCTGTTGCCTCAACATAGTTGCTGAACGTCTTTGGCTGGTTAGCGAGGAACTGGTTGAGTGTTGCAAACTGATTTTGATTGTTGCCCTGGCCTTGATTCCCTTGGTTACGCTCTTGCAAGATTTGCAAAAGCATCTGCCTGTTTGCATTGGTAGCGGCCATCACAGCTTGCCATGCCTCCGGAGGTGGAGGTGGTGGTGGCGGATCAGGATTCGGAGTCGCGCGCGTTGGAGGAGCCATCCTGGAGAGGGTGACATCCATTAGCATCTTGACAGACATATAATCAATCTGAATCAAATGGATCAAAATTGCAACATAAAGTCTTCACATTCGAACAAAATGAACGAATGCATTCCAATTGAACTGGTCACATTTCCATAAATTGAGAAGCCACTAGATAGAGGTAGAAGAATAAAACAACAAGGTACGGACATGAGCAAATACTTGGTGAGGATTACCCAATCACAGACCAAGTATTTACGGAAGAAAATACTAGAGCTACAAGAATTCCCACCTATGAAACTCCCGAACCTTTCCGGTTATGCAATCAGGTGTTGGGGATACAGGGGAAGCATAATATCTCACCAAAGCTAGCAAATCCTACATCCAGCTGTATCCATCCTTCAACACATAACCAAGAAAACTTCGGAAATCATTTACCTCAACCTTCGAAAAGCATCCGTTATACAAGTTACGGCAATACTCCCGAACTCCCGCCCCAGTACTGGGTGGCGTCGAGGTTATCTCACCAACAACTGCATGAAAGAGATTGTCGATGCCGGCGAAACTCAGGTATTCCAGAATCTCAACAATAAAATTGTGATGACAACACCTCGGAGCTCAACTCCTCGGGACACTGCCACAACCCCTAAATGTCAGGAGGCACCAAGAACAATGTTCTCGTCACAAAACCATCGGAACGATTCCAAGATACCCGCGTGATCCTAAAAAAAATTTAGTGAAATTTGAGAAGAGAAGAGTCAAAACTCTACGTCAGGATGCCTAACCAGAGTGACGAAGGGACTGAGGCGTAAAAAGAAGTCCTAACTCTCCGATATATATAATTCCTAAATGACTCAAAACATTTTTCTAGACTCAACAACGCCAACGATTCGATCAAGCAGGGGGCTCCTAAGGTCGGGGAAGGCTCTGATTACCAACTTGGCACGCCCTCGATGCGGCTATATCTCCCACGTGTCGAAGCATGACTTAGAGGCATAACCGCATTGAAAGCAATGTCGCAAGTGAGGTAATCTTCACAACAACCCATGTAAATAAATAAAGGGGAAAGGTACATAGTTGGCTTACACTCGCCACGTCACACAAATACATAAATAAGTCATTACATTCATCCAATACACTCAGGGTCCGACTACGGAACCAAAATAAAGATCAACCCCCAAATGCGACAAAGTCCCCGATCGCCCCAACTGGGCACCACTACTGATCATCTGGGAAAGACACATAGCATCATCCTAAGTCCTCATCGAACTCCCACTTGAGCTCTGTCGAATCACCTGGAATGGTATCGTCGGTCCCTGCATCTGGTTTTGGAAGGAATCTGTAAGTCACGGGGACTCAGCAATCTCACACCCTCGCGATCAAGACTATTTAAGCTTATGGGTAAGGTAAAGGTATGATATGGAGCTGCAGCAAGCGACTACATATATGGTGGCTAACATACGCAAGTGAGAGCAACAAGAGAAGACAAAGGCATGGTCGATGAACTATGATCAAGAAGTGATCCTAGAACAACCTACGTCAAGCATTACTCCACAACATGTTCACTTCCCTGACTCCTCCGAGAAGAGACCATCATGGTTACGCACGCGGTTGATGCATTTTAATTTAAATTAAGTTTCAGGTTACCTACAACCGGACATTAATAAATTCCCATCTGCCCATAACCGCGGGCACGCCTTTTGAAAGTTCAAATCCCTGCAGGGGAGTCCCAACATAGCCCATCACAAGATCTCACGGTCAATGAAGGATATTCCTTCTCCCAAGACAATCCGATCAGACTCGGCATCCCGGTTACAAGACATCTCGACAATGGTAAAACAAGTCCAACAACACCGCCCGAATGTGCCGACAAATCCCGATAGGAGCTGCACATATCTCATTCTCAGGGCACACTCAAATGAGCGCTCCGTACAGCTAAAAAAAACCTCGAGTTTCCCCGAGAGGGCGCTGCAAAGGGCTCTAGTTTGGACCAACACTCAAAGGAGCACTGGCTCGGGGGGTTTAAATAAAGATGACCCTCGGGCTCCGGAAACCCAAGGGAAAAGAGGCTAGGTGGCAAATGGTAAAACCAAGGTTGGGAATTGCTGGAGGAGTTTTATTCAAGGCGAACTGTCAAGGGGTTACCACTATAACCCAACCGCGTAAGGAACGCAAAATCAAGGAACATAACACCGATATGACGGAAACTAGGGCGGCAAGAGTGGAACAAAACACCAGGCATAAGGCCGAGCCTTCCACCCTTTACCAAGTATATAGGTGCATTAAGATAAACAAGATAATATTGTGATATCCCAACAATAAACAAGTTCCAATAAGGAACGATCTACATTCTTCACCTGCAACTAGCAACGCTATAAGAGGGGCTGAGCAAAGTGGTAACATAGCCAAACAACGGTTTGCTAGGACATGGTGGGTTAGAGGTTTGACATGGCAATATGGGAGGCATGATAAGCAAGTGGTAGGTATCTTAGCACAGGTATACCAAAAGAGCGAGCATCTAGCAAGTAAAGATAGAAGTGATTTCGAGGGTATGGTCATCTTGCCTGCAAAGTTCTCAGAGTTGGCTTGATCCTCGTAAGTGTACTCAACGGGCTCCTCGATCACGTACTCGTCTCCTGGCTCTACCCAAAGAAAGAACAACAAGCAAAAGGAACACAATCAACCACGTGCAATGCTCAAGCAACATGATGTAAACATGGTATGATATGCGGGATGCGGTATGTAATGCATATGCATGATTTGGAAAGGAAAGATTGGACCTGGCCTCAACTTTGAAATCCAAGAGTGCCACTGGAAAGAGGAGTTGATTTCGGTCGAAATCGATATAAAGATCACCAGAATCGGATGCACGGTTTGGAAATGGCAAGCAAAACAAATATGGCACCGGTCTACGATAATCAGCAAGTGACCATCTAAATGCATCAAGATAAATATGCTACAACACCCAAACATGGAAACAAAATACATGGCAGGTATCCACTCATGATGCTTGAAAAAGATGAACACTGACCTACGGCTAATTCACTCATTAACAGGTTCAAACAAGCATGGAAAAAGTGCAAAAGATAACAGGTTTCAGACTTAGTGAAATTAATAGCATATCAGGAATTTAACATCAGGAAGCAATGTTTAGAGCACAATAACTACATGCTACAGGAACATATCATGGCAAAGCAAGGCATGGCATGATGCTACTAAAAGCATATAACAAAAGTCCCTTAGTGACCATAAGTCAAAAGGGATCGGAAAATACAATTGCAAACATGTGAACATAACAAAAACATAAACAGATTCAGACTTAGTGAAAAACTGGAGCATGAAAAACAGATAACGAGTAGACATGTTTACGAGCTCGATGCACTCACTACAAAGCATTGCATGATAATCTAAGCATACACCCAGCAAGTAGACATGGCATAGAAGCTAGACATGGTAAGAACAACAACATAGCATGCACTGATCAACAACAACAAGCTTGGCAAAATTGCAAAACATGTTAACAATCTGCCAGGAACATTTTATAGCAAAAGTAGAGCTCAATTGACTCAAGCTAGGGTGATCCATAAATGAAAACAAAGACAAGGATGGATAGATCACCACAATATCTACAAAACATCCTTACTGATAATGCTCAAAAGAGGCACGGATCACTAGGAAACAACATGAACATAGGGCATAAAAATAATGACAGGACAAGGACTTGGTGAAATTCTAAGTCCCTGAAATCAACATCATTGAGTAGGCTACTTTGCATGCTTGTGCTAGTCACCACAAAGATCACAAAAATACATGGCATACACCCCTGTAAAGATGGCATGGCATACATCAAACACATGTAGAGCTCGGGATCATAGCATGCACACATTAATCATAGCAAAAATGACAAAAGTGCATTTGCTGAAACAGATCTGAAACTATCATCACATAGCCCTCTTCCAACAGCATTTCGGGCATCAAGATGAGCTCAAATGAAAATGATGCAATGAGATGAAATGATTTACTCATAGAGACGAACATTTTGATATGCTACACGCACGAATTGGAGCTACGGATGCAGAGTTATGGCATGTGGAAGAATGCAAAAATGCTAGGTTTTAGGGATGAAAAAGTCAACCCAAACGAGTCCAGATCTGGATCCGGTGTGCACGCGGCCCGAGGACGGTCGGAGATCGTTGTAGCTGCCAGAATTACTGTTCACCGGCGACGAAGCTCGAGGCGGACGGAGGTGTACAACGCGGTGGCCGGAGCGGGAGGGAGCTCGCCGGAGCTGCGGGTCGCCGGACTAGGCGGCTTGGCTAGGCTTGGCGGCGTCGAGCGGCAGGGGCGGCGTGGTCGCCGGACTGAGGTGACGCCGGTGATGGCGCGCGGCGGCCGGAGCGGGTGGCGGGCGGCGGCGCGGGTGCGGAGGAGAGGCGCGGCCTCTGGCCCGGTCGGCGGCGGGAGGGCCTGAGCTGGGCCTGGCGGGCTCGCTCGGCGGCGGCGAAGTGGGCGCAGGGCTTAGCGAATCCCAGCACGACACATGGTGGTGGACGGGCGGAGCGGACGTGTCCGCCCGCGAGGTTTTTGTCCGGTGGCGCGTGGAGAGGGAGGGGTCTAGGGTTTGCCCGAAAATTTCGGGGGGAGATCTATTTATAGAGGTAGAGGGAGCTAGGAAGCTCCAAATGAGGTGCGGTTTGCGGCCACGCGATCGTGATCGAACGGTCTAGGTGATGGAGAGGGTTTAGGTGGGTTTTGGGCCACTTTGGAGGGGTGTTGGGCTGCAACACACACGAGGCCTTTTCGGTCCCTCGGTTAACCGTTGGAGTATCAAACGAAGTCCAAATTGCACGAAACATGACAGGCGGTCTACCGGTAGTAAACCAGGGCCGCATGACAAGTCTTGATACAATCTGAGAACGTTTAACATACACACACGAAAAGAGGTAGAAAGGGACATCGGAGGACATAGGAGCGCCGGAATGCAAAACGGACAACGGGGAAAATGCTCGGATGCATGAGACGAACACGTATGCAAATGCAATGCACAAGATGACATGATATTAGATGCATGACAAAGACAAAAACACACGGAGGCAAAAACCCGATAACGAGGAAATAAAATAACTTAGTGCCAGAAACGGCAGAAGTTGGAATACAAATAAGGTAAATTACATCTGGGGTGTTACAAGCTCCTAGTCATGCTAAGACATACCAGATATGAAGAAACATACCTGATGAATTATATCATTATGTGTTGCATACCACCCCTTCGTTTCGTCTTGGAATTTGGCCATATGTGTGGGGAGGATGCAGACTGCAGACCACAACCACAATGATGTCCTGGAGCGGGTGTCGATGACCTTCATTCTTCTTGCAATTTGGTCATATGTGTGGCGCTTGCCAGCCTTCTCAAATGTGTGATTCATATTTTTAACGGTGGACTGGAGCAACTCAATCAATCTCCATGTCAAGCATCTCATTTCTTCTCAACCCAACTATTAGCTCTTTGGCTGATTCATACGAAGATCACATCCCCGTTTTGAACTGCTAGAAGATCTTGCTGAAGGAAAACCGACGTGCACACCGACCCAGGCTTGTATATATCAACATGAGTTATTACACCAGATGGTCATACATGGAACAAGTTCAATGTTAGGCTCTAGACCAAACTATGCTGCAAAACATGTCAGCCATCAAACACTTCACAACTACTATGTTCTATTAAGATAATCATTTCTGTTTCATAATATGGCCATGCTTCATGAAACAACAATCTGAATCCACATATGAACAGAGAATGCTTAAATGCACTACTTGAAGAGGATGCCATGCATTAAGATATTCTCCAGTCAATGCAATTTCCAAAATGTAACCATTCGGATATTTCGCAAAAAAGCAATTCCCAAACTGTACTGCAAAACTTCCAAGCAATCAAACACCTCGACCAACCTTAAGAATTTGGCACGCATATATAAGAAATAAAAGCATATGTCTTTTTTAGAAGAATAAAATCATCTATCATACCCGCACATAGTAACATATTGTGAAGAGGGGTCATGGGCCGTGGGCCAAGTCTCACATGGGCCGGTAGGGTTGATCCTCATCTACAAAGTTGAGTAGAGCCAGGGCGTCTTACAAAAACAGAACATGAACTTGTTGTATGTCTTCTTCTTCCTCTGTCTTGATGTTATTCTTCTCTCCAAAATTCCCGATTTCTTCGGTGGCCGCACTCCACAAGTGGCGTTACCCTTTTCGTCCTCACATCCGTGATCGCCGCATCCATGGGGTGTGACACCATCTTAAAGCTAGCCCTTCATGATCGTTGTCGTGATCCAGAGCTTCATGGGCCATTCAAGCTATCCAGCATCATCCGCGTGGCCAAGGATTGAAGGATGGGTAGGGCCATGTGTAAGTGCATCTAGTGCCCCTTAGTGATTTTGGTGTATTGAAGACTTATAGGCGTTTGTGAGTGTACACAGGTCTATAAGTATATGAGGAGTTTGATATTTATAGAGAAAGTCGACCCCTAAAAATTAAGCTCTTCGACTGAAGACTTTGGATTTCTGAAGACTTTGAAAGTGAAGAAATTGGTGTAATCCTGAAGACTTGGTATTCATTCGAGGAACATGAAGCATGTAGACTTTTGTTTTCGTAGTTTCATTTTCTCTTTATTGAGTCATAGGAAACACCGTACTGTTAAAGGGGGTCGAGGAAATACTAAGGAAAAATTTCCAAGTGATGCTCAACTCAAAATCCTACACCTACCATTCCCTTCGAGTGAAGCCATTGGAAATCTCATACAGTTCAGTCAATTTCTTCAGTGACAGAGACGAAGTTCTTCTGGTCTCTGAGGCATTTGTTCTGACTGAGGAGTTAGGAATTCGCCAGTGCAGATTGCCTACATAGTGAGGAACATGATAGCCCTGAGGAATTTCATACTCAAAATTCCGACCGTTGCTGTGCTATGCGCCAGCTGTCCCAAAATATCTACCCACCTAACGGTCATATCATTGAAGCGCATTTATGTCTTATCATGTCGGGCTGCTCCCTAGGCTATAAATAGCCGCCCCCTACAACCACTAGCTGGTTGGCTGTTCCGAGAGAAACTGACACTTGTCATTTGAGAGCATCCCATCCTCCGAGGACTTTGAGTGAAAATCATCAAGTGAGGAAAAACCAAAAACCCAAAACCCAAACACCTACAAACCCCAAGTGATTGAGCATCACTGAAGAGATTGATCCTGCGTGGATCTGGCGCTTGTTACCTTTGAAGAATGTGCATCTTCCAGACGGTTAGGCGTCATGGTCTAGAGCATCCAAGAGGAAATTGTGGATCGCCAAGTGACCGAGTCTGTGAAGGTTTGGAAGTCACCTGAAGACTTACCACGAGTGATTGGGCGAGGTTTGTGTGACCTTAGCTCAAGGGGAATATGGTGAGGACTGAGTGTCCTGAGCTGCGTGTTCAGGACTGGGTGTCCGGGACTGTGTGTCCTCAGGTTTAAATACCTAGCCGCCCTAACCAGACGTACAACTGTCACGGCAGTTGGAACTGGACTACCAAATCATTGTCTTCACCGAGCTAACTTGTTCCATTTCCTCAACCCTTCCATTTCCTCATTTCTGTGTTGTGTGCTTGTTCATATCTGTTTGAAGACTTTGACTGAAAACTTTCTCTATTTCCTCAGTTCAATTTCTTCAGTCTGTTTGTCTTATCATGTCTTTACGCTTTCTGTACTCTGTGCTTGTTTTCATTTCTTCATGAAGACCATCCTCATGCTCTGTTATGTTTACTTCTGAGTACTTATTCCGCTGCAAGTAGTTCTTCACTCAGGAATTTCCTCATCCTGAAATTCCTCAGTGAAGAATTCATAAAAATCACCCATTCACCCCCCCTCTAGTCGATATAACGCACTTTCAATTGGTATCAGAGCAAGGTACTCCCTTGTTCTGTGTGATTTTGGTTTAACCACCTGGAGTTTTAGTTATGTCGACCACAGGAATGAAGACTGTGACATGCCCCATCTTTGACGGTCATGATTATCCCAAGTGGAAATCATGATGAAGAAGCGCCTCATGGCGATGAACAGCAAACTCTGGACGATCACCGAGATTGGTCTTACTGACCTATGCAAGATGGCAGAGGCTGATGATATTCGCAAATACACGCTTCTCAACCTCACGGCGAAGGACATCATCTGCTCCAGCTTATCACAAAATCAGTTCTGGAACGTTATGCATCTCAGCCATGCCAAACTCATCTGGGACCGACTCTCTGAGGTCTATGAAGGTCATCGATCTCACCATGATCATTGGTTCGAAGAATTCATGGTATCGTGCAAGGCTATGACTTTCAATCCAGAATCATCATCCTTTGCACCATGCCTTATGGCAAAAGGTGCCAAGTTAACTAACTGTTACTTATCTGAGTCAAGTGATGATGAATCTGGTGATGAATTTTGTAAGTGCATCTAGTGCCCCTTAGTGATTTTGGTGTATTGAAGACTTATAGGTTAAGGGACTAATGTGTTTATGAGTGTACACAAGTCTATAAGTCTACGAGGAGTTTGATATTTATAGAGAAAGTCGACCCCTAAAAATGAAGTTCTTCGTCTGAAGACTTTGGTATTCTGAAGACTTTCTGAAGACTTTGAAAGTGAAGAAAATGGTGTGACCTTGAAGACTTGGTATTCATTCGAGGAACATAAAGCGTGAAGACTTTTGTTTTCATAGTTTCATTTTCTCTTTCTTGAGTCATAGGAAACACCGTACTATTACAGGGGGTCGAGGAAATACTAAGGAAAAATTTCCATGTGATGCTCAACTCAAAATCCTACACCTACCCATCCCTTCGAGTGAAGCCATTGGAAATCTCATACAGTCCAGTCATATTCTTCAGTGAGAGAGACCAAGTTCTTCTGGTCTCTGAGGAATTTGTTCTGACTGAGGAGTTACGAATTCGCCAGTGCGGATTTCCTACATAGTGAGGAACATGATAGCCCTGAGGATTTTGCTACTCAAAATTCCGATCGTTGTTGTGCTATGCACCAGCTGTCCCAAAATATCTATCCACCTAACGGTCATATCATTGAAGGGCATTTATGTCTTATCATGTTGGGCTGCTCCCTAGGCTATAAATAGCCGCCCCCTACAACCACTAGCTGGTTGGCTGCTCCGAGAGAAACTAACACTTGTCATTTGAGAGCAACCCATCCTCCGAGGACTTTGAGCGAAAATCATCAAGTGAGGAAAAACCAAAAACCCAAAACCCAAACACCTACAAACCCCAAGTGATTGAGCATCACTGAAGAGATTGATCCTGCGTGGATCCGACTCTTGTTACCTTTGAAGACTGTGCTTCTTCCAGACGGTTAGGCGTCATGGTCTAGAGCATCCAAGAGGAATTGTGGATCGCCGAGTGGCCGAGTTTGTGAAGGTTTGGAAGTCACCTGAAGACTTACCACGAGTGATTGGACGAGGTCTGTGTGACCTTAGTTCAAGGAGAATACGGTGGGGACTGGGTGTCCTGAGCTGCGTGTTCAGGACTGGGTGTCCGGGACTGTGTGTCCTCGAGTTTAAATACTCAGCCGCTCCAACCAGACGTACAACTGAGACAGCAGTTGGAACTGGTCTACCAAATCATTGTCTTCACCAAGCTTACTGGTTCTATTTCCTCAACTCCTTCATTTCCTCATAACTGTGTTGTGTGCTTGTTCATATCTGTGTTTGAAGACTTTGACTGAAGACTTTCTCAATTTCCTCAGTTCAATTTCTTCAGTCTGTTTGTCTTCATCCTGTGTTATCCTGTGTTTAAGCTTCTGTACTCTGTGCCTGTCTTCATTTCTTCATGATGACTATGCTTGTATTCTGTTATGTTTACTTTTGAGTACTCATTCCGCTGCTGGTAGTTCTTCGCTAAGGAATTTCCTCACCAGCAAATTCCTCAGTGAAGAATTTCATAAGAATCGCCTATTCACCCCCCCTGTAGTCGATATAACGCACTTTCAATTGGTATCAGAGCAAGGTACTCCCTTATTCTGTGTGATTTTGGTTTAACCGCCTGGAGTTTTAGTTATGTCGACCGCGGGTATGACGAAAGTGACATGCCCCATCTTTTACGGACATGAGTATCCCTAGTGGAAGGCCATGATGAAGAAACGCCTCATGGCGATGAACAGCGAGCTGTGGACTGTCACTGAGATTGGTCTGACCGATCTGTGCAAGATGGCGGAAGCTGATGACATTCGCAAGTACACTCTTCTCAACCTCACGGCGAAGGATGTCATCTTCTCCAGTCTGTCACAAAATCAGTTCAGGAATATCATGCATCTCGATCATGCGAAGCTCGTCTGGAACCGTCTCTCTGAGGTCTATGAAGGTCATCGAACCTGTCATGATCCTTGGTTTGAGGACTTCAAGGAATTTCTCAAAGCGATGACATTCGAACCAGAATCATCATCTTCTGCATCATGCCTTATGGCAAAAGATGCTGAGGTAACTGAATGCTACCTATCCGAGTCTAGTGATGATGAATCTGGTGATGAATTTGGACCCAGCTATGTCAAACTTGCTTCCCTTGCCACTAAACAACAAAGAGCTTTGGAAAAGGTTTACTACATGCTAAATAAGAGCGATGATATGTTGGGTGAAGAATTGGATCGCACTAAAGCCCTGACTGAAAATCTTCAGAGATTTCAGACTAGGTTTGACAATCTTCAAAGTCATCATAACACTCTCTTATCCGATCATGAGAAGCTTTCTTATGAATTTCTTCAAAGAAAGCAAGACCTTGAGAAGCTAAGAGTGAGTTATGAAGATCTTCAGAAGGAGAGCGATTCATTACTTGCTCAACAAATCAGCGCTTCTCAGGAAGAATTTGTTCCTCCATGCTTGAAGTGCATTGAACGTGAATCTGCTAATTCTTCACCTGAATGTTCAAATGCTGCTAATGTTTCAAATTCTTCACATGCCTCTGCTATCACTAATTCCTCATCTGAGGACATTGCTAGTATCACTGACGATGCAGGGCTGAAGGAATTGTACATGACAGGCATGTACAAAAGCCTCAAAGGGCATCAGGCTCTTTGTGATGTGCTTAAAAAGCAGATCCTCAACAGGAACCCTAGGAAAGAGGGTATCGCCTTTGAGAGGAAACTCAATGCTGATGGTACATATTGGAAGCCTGGGCAGTACCCCAAAACTACATGGGTTGCTGCAAAGGGACCTCCAGTTGATCCATCTAACTTATCTAGATTTGCATGTGAATCTCCTCATTCTGATGATGAGTCAATTGACTCCAACTATAAACTGTTCAAAAATCAGAATGGTGAAGTATTTGCTAGATATGTTGGCACTAACTGCAGGAACGGTTCCCCTATGAAGAAAATCCGGGTTCCCAAAAGATGCCTTGAAAATCTTCAGGTGAATGTCATCATGATGCCACCTGTGAAGAATAGGAACCCCAGATCAAATTCTTCATATGGACCAAATTCTTCATATGGATTCAAGTCCTCATACGGACCAAATTCCTCATATGGATCAAAGTCCTCATATGAACATCATCGTGCTAACCCGTCTGTTTCGCAGGGAAGATCTAAGGATTATGGATATGTGCATTATTCTTCAAATCATTATGTCCATAAGTCCTCAAAGAATTTCTCTACATACTCTTATGCTTACTCTAACCCCTCTTATGTGAAATGAAACGGACTTGCTTCTATGCCATCCTTCTCGTATGGAGCTCGCAGAGTGATGAACTCTTTGCCACCCCTTCAGATGTGGGTGGTGAAGAAAAAGAACTAATCTCTTCTGCAGGGTCAGGTCTCCAGACGTACATAATCGTCTGAAGAATTTGCTGGAGACCTGAGTATGCCTGATAGGACGCAGGCTAATCATGAAGAAATGAACTTTCATTTCTCACGTCCTCATATTGCTTTATCAGTTCTTTTACTTGATGAAATTGATCTAATGATTTGATGTCATATTCTTCACTGATGAAGTATATGAGTTTGTAAGCTGCACTAATTCATCTGCAGGATGATCAACCCAAAGCCACTGAGTGGGTCCTCGATAGTGGATGTACAAACCACATGACTGGTGACAAGAATCTATTGATGGATGCTCCATTGTCTCCATCGCATCTAAAGCATATCATCTTTGCTGACAAAGGCAAAAGTCAGGTATTGGGTCTAGGTAAGGTTGCGATTACAAAGGATCGACACATGGACAAAGTCATGCTTGTTGAGTCCTTAGGATACAACCTTATGTTTGTCTCAGTGCTTTGTGATCTTGATGATTATTCTCGCTACACATGGGTACACCTTGTTAGTTACAAACATGAAGTGCAGGAAGTCTTCAAACGATTTTCCTCGAGGGCTTCAACCAACTTTGGTGTGAAGATCAAGCACATCATAAGTGACAATGGCACTGAGTTCAAGAATTCTTGTCTCGATGACTATCTTGATGAACTTGGTATTACTCATGAGTTATCTGCTCCTTATACTCCTCAACAGAACGGTGTTGTGGAGCGCAAGAACAGGACTCTTGCTGAGCTGGCTCGCACTATGCTTGATGAATACAAAACGCCTCATCGTTTCTGGACTGAGGCAATTGATACTGTGTGCCACATCATCAACAGAGTATATCTTCACAAATTCTTCAAAAAGACTGCCTATGAACTCCTCACTGATAAGAAACCCAATGTAAGTTATTTCAAAGTCTTTGGTGCTAAATGTTGGATTAGAGATCCTCATCACAACTCAAAATTTGCACCGAAAGCACATGAAGGTTTTATGCTTGGTTACGGAAAGGACTCACACACCTACAGAGTCTTTAACAACGTTCTTCACAAAGTTGTTGAAACTGTAGATGTGCGGTTCGATAAAACTAATGGCTCGCAAAGAGAGCACCTACCTACTGTGATAGATGAACTAGCACCTGAGGGAACTATCAAGTTCAAGGCTACTGAGGATGTCATTCCTACTGAAGAATCTGCTGAAGAATTCATTCCAGAACATGAAGAACGTCGAGCTAATGCAGCTGAAGAAAATGCTGAAGAAAATGGTGCTGAAGAAAACGCTGATCAAATTCTTCAACGACAACCAGCTCATCCTCGCATTGCAAAAGAAGTGCAAGTTGAAAAGATCATCAATGACATCAAAGCGCCAGGTCCTCTCACACGCTCAAAAGCTTCATATTTGTCTAACTTTTGTGGGCACTATGCTTTTGTCTCTATTATAGAGCCCACTAAGGTAGATGAAGCATTTCTGGAGCCTGAGTGGATTCAGGCCATGCAAGAAGAATTACATCAGTTCGAGCTCAACAATGTCTGGGAACTGGTCAAACGTCCAGATCCTCGCAAGCACAATATCATCGGCACAAAGTGGATCTACCGCAACAAGCAAGATGAAAATGGCTTTGTGGTGAGGAATAAGGCATGGCTTGTAGCTCAAGGCTACACACAGGTTGAAGGAATTGATTTCGATGAAACTTTTGCACCTGTTGCTAGACTTGAGGCTATTCGCATATTACTTGCTTATGCTAACCATCATGATATCACTTTATATCAAATGGATGTGAAAAGTGCATTCCTCAATGGTAAGCTTGAGGAAGAAGTATATGTTGCTCAACCCCCAGGTTTTGAAGATCCAAAGAATCCTGACAAAGTCTTCACACTCAACAAGGCCCTCTATGGCCTCAAGCAGGCCCCACGGGCTTGGTATGATACTTTGAAGGAATTCCTCATGACGAAAGGCTTCAAACCCGGTTCACTCGACCCTACCCTTTTCACTAAATCTTATGATGGTGAATTGTTTGTGTGCCAAATATATGTTGATGATATTATCTTTGGCTGTACTAACCAACGTTATAGTGATGAATTTTCCTATATGATGAGTGAAGAATATCAAATGTCTATGATGGGAGAGTTGAAATTCTTCTTAGGTCTTCAAATTCGTCAACAACGCAATGGCATATTCATATCTCAGGAGAAATACCTCAAGGATGTACTGAGGAAATTCGGCATGCAAGATTGCAAAGGCGTCAAAATTCCTATGCCCACAAATGGCCATCTGTGCACTGATGAAAATGGTATTGACTTCGATCATAAGGTATACCGCTCCATGATAGGTTCTTTATTGTACTTATGTGCATCTAGGCCAGATATAATGCTTAGTGTTTGCATGTGTGCCCGATTTCAAGCTACACCGAAGGAATCACACCATAAGGCTGTGAAGCATATTCTTCGATATCTAGCTCACACACCAACACTTGGATTATGGTACCCCAAGGGCTCGGCTTTTGATCTCATTGGATATTCTGACTCTGACTATGCTGGTGATCGTGTGGACCGCAAGTCAACATCTGGTACATGTCATTTCCTCGGACGATCTTTGGTCTGTTGGTCCTCGAAGAAACAGAACTGTGTATCACTATCTACTGCTGAAGCTGAGTACATTGCCGCTGGTTCTTGCTGTGCCCAATTGCTATGGATGAAGCAAACTCTCAAGGACTACAGCGTCAACATGAAGAATGTGCCTCTCTTCTGTGACAATGAGAGTGCCATCAAGATTGCTCACAACCCAGTTCAGCACTCGAAGACAAAGCACATTCAGATTCGTCATCATTTTCTTCGTGATCATGTGTTGAAGGGCGACATTTCTATTGAGCATGTGAAGACTGAAGAACAGCTAGCCGATATCTTCACAAAGCCCTTGGATGAGAAGAGATTTAGCAAGTTGCGGTGTGAGCTAAATATCCTAGAATCTTCGAATGTTCTTTGAAAAGGACACTCATCCTAACACTTATGCAAAATTGATGACTTAGATGTGCAACACATGAAGAAACGTTTTTCTTCAATCAATGAAGAATAACACTCTTAGTGTGAAGAAATTAATGAAGAATTTGATTCTCAGAACCCTACGATAATTGTACGCGGTGTCTGAAATCATCATTCTTATACGGTGGATCATGCCACCACCAAAAGTTGAAATTCCTCAAATTATTCATATTCTTCAACTTTGCATAGTCTTCACTGGTTCCGTCGTTTTTCTTCATTGGCTATATATATGAGTTTATGTCCTCTAGAGCATTCACTTATTGCTATTTCTTCAAGTTGGTTTTCTGCTAAGTGAATGTGATCGGACCCTTCCCCTCTATGCTATACTCAACCCAATCTGTTCACAAATTCTTCATGTGCGTTCTATTTGAAACTCGTTCAAAATCTTCACTGTGTCCTTGTCAGCTGAAGAAATTGTGAACGGAACTTTAAAACCTATCTTATCGAAATTTTCTGCTTTGCCGCTCAAACCGTTCCGCATCCCATGATACACTTATCCACTCACCCACGATCTAACATGATCTCCACCTCTCACTACGTGGGTGACATATGTCATGCGAATGAGAAGGGTCAGGGGCACGTTCGTCCAATTTCTTCACGCGAGCAGTTTTTCACTGTGGCTATAAATACCCCTCCTTCCCTTCCTCACTTCTTTTACTCCGCTCGATCTCTCTCCAGCTCGTGCTTCTCAAACCCTAGCGCCGCCTCTACTTCATCGCCGCCGGTGAGGAAGAGCTTCACTGCCTCGACCTCGTCGCCGACATACTCGCGCCGACCGCGGAAATCTTCACTCCGCCGCCGCCGTAGCCGTCTTCCTCCGCCAAGTTAGGGCATGGAAGATATGCACAGACGAACTTCACATCTCCTCACTCCAGTTCGTCGTGTTCTTCGTCCAGGGTAATTAAAAGTTATTTTCACTACCCTCGTTGATTCGAATGATTATCTTCAAAATTTTCAAAGGTGTTTTTCTTCATAGATTCACACAATAAACACCTCACAGGTCATCTGTTCTTGATTCGTTTCTCTAAGCCATGTTTTTCTTCAAGATTCCTCAAATGTGTGGATTTTTAATCTACACATCTCTGGAACCTAAGACAAAGAACGCTTAGTGAAATTCTTCAAGACTCATCTGGTCAAATTCCTCTAACTTGTTCTTTTTACAAAACCTTCTGAGAACGCATATGACCTCTCCAAATTCCTCGCAACTATACTCTATTCACAGGTACACATGTCAGCTGCTGAATCACTAGGTTCTCATCAACTTAACTCATTTGCAGCGTTCCTCGAAGAAAAGTTGCATACTTCTTCAAAGAATTCAATTGTTCAAATTCCTCAACTGAAGAAAATGACTGATGGTAAGAAGCCACAGAAGGGAGGAAAGAGGCCTGAGGTAAATACAGCATTTGAGATCCCTGGTGAAATATATGCTTGGTACTGTACACCTACTGAGGAAACCAAGAATGAGCGCAAAGTGCGCATTCAGAAGATAGAGAGGAGATGGGCAAGAGAGTGGAGGGAATGCAGATATGTCACTCCTAAGTACATGAAGAAATTCGCACTCAATCCTCCATGCCCAAGACCTCCATTGGCACCTGGCCAAATTGCTGATCCCACCAGCCTCAAGCGCGGTGAGGACTATCCTGTTGAATGGGCCAAGCGCCAAGCCAAGTTGGCTAAGCAAGCCAGAGAAGCAGTGAGGAAATTTAATGAAGACTCTGCTGCTGCTGCTGCCTCTGCTGAGGCCTCTGCTGTCAAGCCAAAGAAGGCTATGTCAAAGAAGCCTGCGCGCAAGCCTTCACCAACAATGCCCTCAAGGCCAAGTTCCTCGGCAATGCCCTCACGGCCAGAATCCTCAAAACCCTCATGGCCAATTCCTCATGCTGCTCCTGTTCCTCCAAAGTCCTCAGCTCCTCCGCCAAAGCCCTCAGCTGTTCCGACTAAATCCTCAGCACCTGTGCATCTTGCCTCGTGCCAAAGGACTGCAGGCATCTCCATTGCCTCAGGTGTCTCAGCTAGTTCCTCAGCTGCACCAAGTTCCTCGGCTGGCCCCTCACTGCTCAAGACAAAGGCCACTGCTGGACGAGGCCCTCGCCCAAGTCCTCAAAAGAAACAAGTCGCTTTCCAAGTACTGTCTGAAGAAGATGAAGCTGATGATGATGAACTTGCAGAAATCATCAGAGACAGGCAAGTCAGGGCCGCTAGAGCCAAAGGATCAGAGGTGCCACTGCTTTTGGATCCCAAGTTGATCCTCGACTACATTGATGTCTGGCACAAGGACCCCAACACTCCCTTGCCTGACTTCAAGCTGACTCCTGGCCAGAGTCACATGCTGACCCACTTCATTCAAGAAGAAAAGTGGAAATTTGAGAAGGCCAGGCAGATCAAGAAAGCGCAGTACAAGAAAGAGCGCTATTTGAAGAAAAACGTTGTCTCTATGACAACTGAAGAACTTGTCACTATTCAGACTGATATTAAGAAACTCGGTGATGACTTTGACGCATATCGCGCTGATTGGCTTGGAGCCAAGGTTCGTTTTGTGAAACTTGTGGATAACTTCACTTCCAATGTTGCAGCCCCAACGCAACAGGAAATTCCTCAGGCTGAAGCATCTGCTCAGCCTACTAAAGAAAATGCCAGCACCGCTGATGACAATCAGGCTGCTGAAGAAAATGTGAATTCCAGGGCTGATGACTGCATTCCAGCCACTGAAGAAATTGCCAGGGCACCCACTAGTGGTCCGCCTGAAGAAAATGAAGAACTCAGGGCAACTGCATCAGTTATGCTTGAAGACAATCAACCAGATTCCTCAGCTGCTCCTGCACCAACTTCAACTCCAATCCTTCCATCTGCATCAGATGTGAAGAAGACCAAGGCTGCAGAGTGCGCTGCAGTGAAGAAAAGGAAAGCATCAGCTGCTTCAGATTCTTCAGCTCCGAAGAAAATGAAGCCTATGACAAGTTCATTTGCAAATCCGTTTGATGCTATTCCCATCTCAACCAGGCCATCAAAGGACCTTGTTCCTTTTGATGAACAATATCTGATCCCCAGCGGATCTGATGAAGAAACTCCTTCTGCTTCTTCGTCTGAACCGTTGGATGAAGAAATTGAAGTGGATGCGATCCCTTCAACACCTATCATCTCCTCGCCTATGCCTCAGTTCATAGCTAAAGAGGCTGGCATTGAAAAAATGGAAGATGAAGATGTGGACATTGGCTGCTCCACACCCGTAATCAGTGATGAATTCTGGGAAAGTCAGCATCCAAACTCACCAATGTTCACCCCTCTACAGCAAATTCCTCAGTCCCCCACACAAACTGTACATATGGGCCCTGAAGAAACTCATCCCACTGCATATGTCCATGAGGAAATTCCAGCCACTAGCGCTGAAGAAACTGCTGCTGCTGAACAACCAACGATGCAGACTGTCACTGAGGAGGCACCAGAAATTCCTCAGCCTGAAGAACCTGCGATTGAGATTCCTGAGGTCGTGATGCAACTCACTGACACTCCTCTGCCGAAGCCAAAGGACCCATTCTCACGCAAGCAAAAGTTCAAGGCTGATGATTTCTTTGGCGAGCATGTATTCTTCGAAGATTACAACCCATATAACTCTGCTCGCATTAGGAAGAGGCGTTTCTGGACTGCTAGTCAAGCCAATTTCTATTCCTCAGTGTTGTTCAACAAGGAGAAGATCTTCTACCATGAGCATATTCCTCATGTGGATATGGAATCTCTGTCGTGCTTCGCACCAGTCCTCAGTGTTCTTCACAATGCTGGACTGCTAAACTTTTGCTCTGACATCTGCGATTGGAATGAAGAACTGATTCTTCAATTCTATGCAACACTGCACATCACTGGAGATGCTGAAGATGTGAATTCCTGGGTGTTGGACTGGATGTCTGAAAACACTCACTACACTGCACCATCCTCTGAATTACTTTGTGCTCTACCACTCAGTCCTCCCCTTGAAGAAGCTCGCTGCATCTACACTGAACCTGAGCTCACACATCATTACATGCAGGTGCTGATGAAACCTTTGAAGCCAGGTCAGGCACCAAGAACCAAATTCCTCGTGAAGGAATTGCTGTACGTGCCCAGAACTGTCTATCATATTCTTACGAGGACAATCAGTCCTATCAAAGGCCACGACTCATCTGATGAGGAAATTGTTGGCATCATGAAGAATCTGGTATTCAACATCGTTCATGGCATTCCTGTCAATTATCACGATTTCTTCATGAGGACTATGGCCAATGTTGCACTGTCTCCATTTGAGCTGAAGCCTTATGCACCTTGTATTATGAGATTCCTCGGGACAAGGTCTTCACTCAACTACAAAGCTGATTTCCAGAATCACGTCAGCTACTTGCCCCCAATTGAAGTCGTCAAGCAGACATATTCCTCAGTTGATGGAAAGGGCAAGGCACCAGCTGTAATAGATGAAGGCATTCGTCCATTGGATGGTCAGTTTCGCAAAGCTGCATCTTATTCCACCAATGATGACTCTGCCACACATGACTCTGCCAATGCACCCAAGTCCACTCCTCAAGCCACTGCTCCGCGCGTGATGACTGACCGTGAACTTCTGCTTAGTCTTCACCAGAAGGTGGATCGAAATCACAAATGGATTAAGCGTCAGTTTGGTTCACTTCTTCACAACATGACTGCCACACACAATGCAGTGAAGAAAAACCACTACTACCTCCATCAAGTCTTCGGTCGCACCTGGGCAATCCTGTCACATCTGTATGGTGAAGAAGATCTAAAGAACATGGGTCTCAAAGAAGATTTTGACTGGTCTGCACCTCCACCGAAGAAATTCAAGAAGGCCAAGGCTCCTTCTCTGGTGGCCAGCTCATATTCTTCATCGCGCGACACTGATGAAAATGAAGACTTGGACGACACTACGGCAGGCCCTACTACGACAAACGACCCCAACAACGCTGGTGCTCCTTCATCAACTTGATATTCTTCAGGGGCGTTAGTCCTCATATTCGATCCTTTTGGTCATTTGATGACAAAGGGGGAGAATTTTGAGTTAGTCTTCAAGCGGGTCTTTCTATATGGGCGTTTTTTTTGTTAAGTTACAACTCTCGTTCTTCTGAGACTTTATTGGATCGAGTTATAAACTTAAACCCCATGGTGCTTTGATACTTTTGATATGATTTTCGCATGCTTATTCCTCATATATGATAATGCACGCATGCTGAATTACATCAGTCACCATATTTCATCATGCATTTCAAATTCCTCATTGTGATATACCAAATGTGTGTATGAATTACAAGATATAGGGGGAGATCTCCATGATTCAACTCTTCAAGTGTGCATTGCTTCAAAAGCAAATTCCTCACTATGCACATCTTCAGGGGGAGTTCTTCTATATCTTGCAATCAAATTCCTCAATATTAGTAGTTACACTTCATATGTTTATCCCCGTTGAAAACTTAACCTATATTGTCATCAATCACCAAAAAGGGGGAGATTGTAAGTGCATCTAGTGCCCCTTAGTGATTTTGGTGTATTGAAGACTTATAGGTTAAGGGACTAATGTGTTTATGAGTGTACACAGGTCTATAAGTCTATGAGGAGTTTGATATATACAGAGAAAGTCGGCCCCTAAACATGAAGTTCTTCGTCTGAAGACTTTGGTATTCTGAAGACTTTGAAAGTGAAGAAAATGGTGTGACCTTGAAGACTTGGTATTCATTGGAGGAACATAAAGCGTGAAGACTTTTGTTTTCATAGTTTCATTTTCTCTTTTTTGAGTCATAGGAAACACCGTACTGTTAAAGGGGGTCGAGGAAATACTAAGGAAAAATTTCCATGTGATGCTCAACTCAAAATCCTACACCTACCAATCCCTTCGAGTGAAGCCATTGGAAATCTCATACAGTCCAGTCATATTCTTCAGTGACACAGACAAAGTTATTCTGGTCTCTGAGGAATTTGTTCTGACTGAGGAGTTAGGAATTCGCCAGTGCGGATTTCCTACACAGTGAGGAACATGATAGCCCTGAGGATTTTGCTACTCAAAATTCCGACCGTTGTTGTGCTATGTGCCATCTGTCCCAAAATATCTATCCACCTAACGGTCATATCATTGAAGGGAATTTATGTCTTATCATGTCGGGCTGCTCCCTAGGCTATAAATAGCCGCCTCCTACAACCACTAGCTGGTTGGCTGCTCCGAGAGAAACTGACACTTGTCATTTGAGAGCAACCCATCCTGCGAGGACTTTGAGCGAATATCATCAAGTGAGGAAAAACCAAAAACCCAAAACCCAAACACCTACAAACCCCAAGTGATTGAGCATCACTAAAGAGATTGATCCTGCGTGGATCCGACGCTTGTTACCTTTGAAGACTGTGCTTCTTCCAGACGGTTAGGCGTCATGGTCTAGAGCATCCAAGAGGAATTGTGGATCGCCGAGTGACCGAGTTTGTGAAGGTTTGGAAGTCGTCTGAAGACTTACCACGAGTGATTGGACGAGGTCTGTGTGACCTTAGTTCAAGGAGAATACGGTGAGGACTGGGTGTCCTGAGCTGCGTGTTCAGGACTGGGTGTCCGGGACTGTGTGTCCTTGAGTTTAAATACTCAGCCGCTCCAACCAGACGTACAACTGAGACAGCAGTTGGAACTGGTCTACCAAATCATTGTCTTCACCAAGCTTACTAGTTATATTTCCTCAACTCCTTCATTTCCTCATAACTGTGTTGTGTGCTTGTTCATATCTGTGTTTGAAGACTTTGACTGAAGACTTTCTCAATTTCCTCAGTTAAATTTCTTTAGTCTGTTTGTCTTCATCCTGTGTTATCCTGTGTTTACGCTTCTGTACTCTGTGCCTGTCTTCATTTCATCATGATGACTATTCTTGTATTCTATTATGTTTACTTTTGAGTACTCATTCCGCTGCTGGTAGTTCTTTGCTAAGGAATTTCCTCACCAGCAAATTCCTCAGTGAAGAATTTCATAAAAATCGCCTATTCACCCCCCCTCTAGTCGATATAACGCACTTTCAAATTTGGACCCAATTATGTCAAACTTGCTTCCCTTGCCACTAAACAACAAAGAGCTTTGGAAAAAGTTCAAAACATGTTGAATGAGAGCGATGATATGTTGGCTGAATAAATGGATCGTTTTAAAGCCCTGGCTGAAAGTCTTCAAGGACTTCAGTCCAAGTTTGACAATCTTCAAGGTCATCATAACACTCTCCTATCTGATCATGAGAAGCTTTCTTATGAATTTCTTCAAAGAAAGCAAGATCTTGAGCAGTTAAGAGTGAGTTATGAAGATCTTCAGAAGGAGCATAATTCATTACTTGCTCAACAGATCAGCGCTACTCAGGATGAATTTGTTCCTCCATGTTTGAAGTGCATTGAATGTGAAACTGCTAATTCTTCACCTAAATGCTCAAATACTTCCATTGCTGCAAATTCTTCAACTGCCTCTGCTATCACTAATTCCTCATCTGAGGACATTGCTAGTATCACTGATGATGCAGGGCTGAAGGAATTGTATATGACAGGCATGTACAAAAGCCTCAAATGGCATCAGGCTCTTTGTGACGTGCTTAAGAAGCAGATCCTCAACAGGACCCCTAGGAAAGAGGGTATTGCCTTTGAGAGGAAACTCAATGCTGATGGGACCTATTGGAAACCTAAGCAGTATCCCAAAACCTCATGGGTTGCTGCAAAGGGACCTTCAATGGATCCATCTACTTTATCTAGCTTTACATGTGAATCTTCATATTCTTCTGATGAGTCAATTGAATCCAACTATAAACTGTTCAAAAATCAGAATGGTGAAGTATTTGCTAGATATGTTGGCACTAACTGCAGGAACGGTCCTCCTATGAAGAAAATCTGGGTTCCCAAAAGGTGCCTTGAAAATCTTCATGTGAATGTCATCATGACACCACCTGTGAAGAATAGGAACCCCAGATCAAATTCTTCATATGGACCAAATTCTTCATGTGGATCCAAGTCCTCATACGGACCAAACTCCTCACATGGATCAAATTCCTCAAAAGGATCAAAGTCCTCATATGAACATCATCGTGCTAACCCGTCTGTTTCGTAGGGAAGATCTAAGGATTATGGATATGTGCATTATTGTTCAAATCATTATGTTCATAAGTCCTCGAAGAATTTCTCTTCTTACTCTTATGCTTACCCTAACCCCTCTTATGTGAAACGAAGTGGATTGGCATCTATATATGCCACCTTTCTCTTATGGATCTTGCAGAATGATGAACTCTTTGCCACCCCTTTAGACGTGGGTGGTGAAGAAAAAGAACTAATCTCTTATGCAGGATCAGGTCTCCAGACGAACTTAATCATCTGAAGAATTTGCCGGAGACCTGAATTTGCTTGAAAGGACACAAACTAGTCATGAAGAAATGAATTTTCATTTCTCACGTCCTCATACTACTTTATCTGTTCTTTTTCTTGATGAAATTGATCTGATGAATTTAATACCATATTCTTCACTGATGAAGTATATGAGTTCGTAAGTTGCACTATTCATCTGCAGGATGATCAACCCAAAGCCACTGAGTGGGTCCTCGATAGTGGATGTATAAATCACATGACTGGTGACAGGAGCTTATTGATGGACACTGCTTTATCTCCATCACATCTGAAGCATATCACCTACGCCGACAAAGGCAAAAGCAAGGTATTGGGTCTAGGTAAGGTTGCAATCTCAAAGGATCGACACAAGGACAAAGTCATGCTTGTCGAGTCCTTAGGGTTCAACCTCATGTCTGTCTCAATGCTTTGTGATCTTGATATGGTTTTTGTCTTTGGCAAGTATCATTGTGTTGTGATCATGGAAGCTAACAATTCCAAAGTCTTCGAAGGCTTTAGGAGAGGAGATTTGTATATTGTTGATTTCTCTATAGGACCACAACCTGCTACATGTCTACTTGCAAAAGCTTCAGAGGGCTGGCTATGGCATCGACGACTTGGTCATGCTGGCATGAGGAATTTGCACATGCTCGCGAAGAAGAAGCATGCCATTGGCATTGAAAATGTCAAATTCCTCAAGGATCACTTTTGTGGAGCCTGTGAAGCTAGAAAAATGACCAAGGCCAAGCATTCAGCGAAGACTATCATGACTACTACTCGACCATTTGAATTACTTCACATGGATCTCTTTGGCCCTACTCACTATGCCACATTTACTAATGTTGCATCCTTATATGGCTTTGTCATTATTGATGATTATTCTCGATATACATGGGTCCATATCATCACTTACAAAACTGAAGTGCAGGAAGTCTTCAAACGATTTTCATCGAGGGCTTCAACCAACTTTGGTGTGAAGATCAAGCACATCAGAAGTGATAATGGAACTGAGTTCAAGAACACTGGTCTTGATGACTATCTTGATGAACTTGGTATTACTCATGAGTTATCTGCTCCTTATACTCCTCGGCAAAATGGCGTCATAGAGCGCAAGAACAAGACTCTTGTTGAGATGGCCTGCACTATGCTTGATGAGTACAAGACGCCTCCTCGCTTTTGGCCTGAGGCAATTGATACCGCATGCCACATCATCAACAGGGTATATCTTCACAAATTCTTCAAGAAGACATCTTATGAACTCCTCACTGATAAGAAACCCAATGTGAGTTATTTCAAAGTCTTCAGTGCTAAATGTTGGATTAGAGATCCTCATCACAGTTCTAAATTTGCACCGAAAGCACATGAAGGTTTTATGCTCGGTTATGGTAAGTACTCGCACACCTATAGAGTCTTCAACACCTGTCATCACAAGGTTGTTGAAACTATAGATGTGCGGTTCGATGAAACTAATGGCTCGCAAAGAGAGCACCTACCTCCTGTAACAGATGAAATACCTCCTGGGGAATCTATTAAGTTCAAGTCTACTAAGGATGTCATTCCTACTGAAGAATCTGCTGAAGAAGTCATTCCAAAACATGAAGAACGTCATGCTGATGCACCTGAGGAAAATGGTGCTGAAGAAAATGCTGGTCAAATTCCTCAATGACAACCCGCTCATCCTCGCGTTGCAAATGAAGTGCAAATTGATAAAATCATCAGCGACATCAACATTCCAGGTCCTCTCACATGCTCAAGAGCTTCACATTTATCTAACTTTTGTGGGCACTTTGCTTTCGTCTCTATCACAGAGCCCACGAAGGTAGATGAAGCAATTCTGGAGCCTGAGTGGATTCAAGCTATGCAAGAGGAATTACATCAATTCGAGCTCAACAACGTCTGGGAACTGTTCAAACGTCCAGATCCTCGCAAGCACAATATCATCGGCACAAAGTGGATCTACCGCAACAAGCAAGATGAAAATGGCCTTGTGGTGAGGAATAAGGCACGGCTTGTAGCTCAAGGCTACACACAGGTTGAAGGAATTGACTTCGATGAAACTTTTGCAACTGTTGCTAGACTTGAAGCTATTCGCATATTACTTGCTTATGCTAACCATCATGATATCATCTTATATCAAATGGATGTGAAAAGTGCATTCCTCAATGGTAAGCTTGAGGGAGAAGTATATGTTGCTCAACCCCCAGGTTTTGAAGATCCAAAGCATCCTGATAAAGTCTTCAGACTCAATAAGGCCCTCTATGGCCTCAAGCAGGCCCCACGGTCGTGGTATGATACTTTGAAGGAATTCCTCATGAAGAAAGGCTTCAAACCCGGTTCACTTGACCCAACTCTTTTCACTAAATCTTATGATGGTGAATTGTTTGTGTGCCAAATTTATGTTGATGATATCATTTTCGGTTGTACTGACCAATGTTATAGTGATGAATTTGCCTATATGATGAGTGAAGAATATCAAATGTCTATGATGGGAGCATTGAAATTCTTCTTAGGTCTTCAGCTTCGTCACCAGCGCAATGGCATATTCATATCTCAGGAGAAATACCTCAAGGATGTACTGAGGAAATTCGGCATGCAAGATTGCAAAGGAGTCAAAATCCCTATGCCCACAAATGGTCATCTATGCACTGATGAAAATGATATTGACTTCGATCAAAAGGTATACCGCTCCATGATTGGTTCTTTATTGTACTTATGTGCATCTAGGCCATATATTATGCTTAGTGTCTGCACGTGTGCCCGATTTCAAGCTACACCGAAGGAATCGCACCATAAGGTTGTGAAGCATATTCTTCGATATCTAGCTCACACACCAACACTTGGATTATGGTACCCCAAGGGCTCGGCTTTTGATCTCATTGGATATTCATACTTTGACTATGCTGGTGATCGTGTGGACCGCAAGTCAACATCTGGCACATGCCATTTCCTCAGACGATCTTTGGTTTGTTGGTCCTCGAAGAAACAGAACTATGTATCACTGTCTACTGCTGAAGCTGAGTACATTGTTGCTGGTTTTTGTTGTGCTCAACTACTATGGATGAAGCTAACACTCAAGGACTATGGTGCCGGGGTTCTGATCCACGAGCACCTATGGGACCGGCGGACCGAGTCCCTTTCGGTTCGGCGGGGGTGGAGGTCGCACGAAGAGCGGATCGAGGCGGAGCACACGAGCGGATTACCCAGGTTTGGGCCGCATGGATGCGTAAAACCCTACTCCTGCTTTGTGATTTGTATTGAGTTCTTGCTCGGGAGCGCGGAGTGCTACAGTACACCCCAGCAGCTAACGAGACCGAGATTGAGAGTTTTTCTCCCTCCCCCCTTCCTACGTTGCGCACGGGCCTCCTTTTATATGCTCAAGGGGTCACCGACAGGTGGCAACGTAGACAAGGGTAAAAATGTAAAGGTGTAGCGGTAGGTACAGCTACCTGCTACAGTGTATCATACCTAACCCTGACGGCAAGGGACAAGGGCATTAAATGCCCGTCTGCGTCGCCTAAATAGTGCAAAAGGGGTCAGGGACGCCACTGCTTGCCACGATGGCAATCTTGTCAGCGCCGCTTGCCACCGCGCACCACTGGCTGCACAGCCTCCCGCCACGCACGCCTGGAAGGGTCCCAGAGCGACACGTTGGTGGATGTGCTGGAGCGCGGGCACAGAGTGGTGGCTTGCCGTGGCAAGCGCCTTGCCGCGGTTGTTGTCTTGTCGCGTCCGGGAGCTTGCCGCTCACCGGGCCTTGCTGGGACGCGTGGTGCGTCGCGGCAAGTTCCTTGGGATGCCTTGGTCGGCCTTCCCGGCAAGCTCCTCTTGCCGGGGTCCTGAGATGCCCTGGTTGGCCTTCCCGGCAAGCTCCTCTTGCCGGGGTCTTGAAATGCCTTGGCTTGGATACTTTGTTCTTGAATGGCTCCAAAGGAACCACGGAGGACCTTGGCGGTCACCCGGCAAGCCTTGTCGCGGGATGCTACGACTGCTCGTGCACAAGTTCGGGATACTAGGGTACCTCTACTCTAGTACACCGACATACGGTGTCAACGTGAAGAATGTGCCACTCTACTGTGACAATCAGAGTGCCATCAAGATTGCTCATAACCCAGTTCAGCACTCGAAGATAAAGCACATTCAGATTCTTCATCATTTTCTTCGTGATCATGTGTTGAAGGGTGACATCTCTATTGAGCATGTGAAGGCTGAAGAACAGCTAGCCGATATCTTCACTAAGCCCTTGGATGAGAAGAGATTTAGCAAGTTGCGATGTGAGTTAAATATCCTAGAATCTTTAGATGTTCTTTCAAAAGGACACTCATCCTAACACTTATGCAAAATTGATGACTTAGATGTGCAACACATGAAGAAACGTTTTTCTTCAATCAATGAAGAATAACACTCTAAGTGTGAAGAAATTAATGAATAATTTGATTCTCAGAACCCTACGACAATTGTACGCGGTGCCTAAAATCATCATTCTTATACGGTGGGTCACGCCACCACCAAAAGTTGAAAATCTTCAATCTAAGTTTTTCCTCAGCTGTTCAATTTCTTCAACTTTGTAATGTCTTCTCTATTTCCATCGTTTTTCTTCATTGGCTATATTTATATATATGAGTTTATGTCCTCTACAACATTCACTTATTGCTATTTCTTCAAGTTGCTTGTTCTACTAAGTGAATGTGATCGGACCCTTTCCCCCTCTATGCTTAACTCAACCTAGTCTATTCACAAATTCTTCATGTGCGTTATATTTGAAACTCGTTCAAAATCTTCACTGTGTCCTTGTCAGCTGAAGAAATTGCGAATGGAACTTTAAAACCTATCTTATCTAAATTTTCAGCTTTGTCGCCCAAACCGTTCCGCATTCTATGCGATGTTTATCTATTCACCCACAATCTCGCATGATCGCCACCTCTCTATACGTGGGTGACACATGTCAAGCGAATGAGAAAGGTCAGGGGCATGTTCGTCCTATTTCCTCGGGCGAGCGGTTTTTCACTTCGGCTATAAATACCCCTCTCCCTTCCTCACTTCACTTTTACTCCACTCAACCTCACTCCCTCACTCGAGCTCCCCAACCCTGGTGTCGCCGCTACTGCCATCGTCGTCGGTGAGGAAGAGCTTCACTGCCTTGACCTCGACGCCGCCGTATTCACGCCGGACGCGGATTTCTTCACTCCGCCGCTGCCGTAGTTGTCTTCCTCAGCCAAGTTAGGGCGTGGAAGATCTGAACCGATGAGCTTCAAATCTACACTTCCTAGTTCGTCGTGTTCTTCGTCAAGGGTAATTAAAAGTTACTTTTACTGCCCTTGTTGATTCTGATGTTTTCTTCAAATCTTCGAAAGGTGTTTATTCCTCAACTCTTCACACACTAAACACCTCACGTATCATCTGTTCTTGATCTGTTTCTCTAAGCAACATTTTTCTTTAAGATTCCTCAATTGTGTGGATTTTCAAATCTGTACAACTCTGGAACCTAAGTCAAAGAACGCTTAGTGAAATTCTTCAAGACTCATCTGGTCAATTTCCTCAAACTTGTTCTTTTTGCAAAAACTTCTCAGAACGCATATGACCTCTCCAAATTCTTCGCACCTATACTCTGTTCACAAGTACACATGTCCGCTGCTGAATCATTAGGTTCTCATCAACTTAACTCATTTGAAGCGTTCCTCGAAGAAAAGTTGCATACCTCTTCAGAGAACTCAATTGTTAAAAACCCTGAGCTGATGAAAATGGTAGATGGCAAGAAACCTCAGAAGGGAGGAAAGAAGCTAGAAGTCAACATTGCATTTGAAATCCCTGAGGACATTTACAAGGATTATTGCACTCTTGATGAGGCCACCCATGGGAAGGAAACTAAGAATGAGCGCAAAGTGCACATCCAAAGAATAGAGAGGAGATGGGCATGGGAATGGAGGGAATACAGATATGTCACTCCCAAGTATATGAAGAAATTCGCTCTTCATCCTCCATGCCCAAGACCTCCTTTGGCACCTGGCCAAGTAGCTGATCCCACCAGCCTCAAGCGTGGTGAGGATTATCCTGATGAATGGGCCAAGCGCCAGGCCAAGCTTGCCAGAGTAGCTAAGGAAGCAGTGAGGAAATTCAATGAAGACTCTGTTGCTGCTGCTACCACAGCTGAGGCCTCTGCAAGTAAGCCCAAGAAGGCAATGCCAAAGAAGCCGGCTCATAAGCCAAGTGCTTCTACCCAAATGCCCTCATGGCCAAGTTCCTCAGCAATGCCCTCACGGCCAGTTTCCTCAAAGCCCTCACGGCCAATTCCTCAACCCACACCAGCTCCTCCATCAAAGTCATCCGCACCTGTGCATCTTGCCTCGTGCCAAAGGACAACAGGCATCTCTATTGCCTCAGGCGCCTCTGCAAGTTCTTCAGCTCCATTGCATGTTCAACTGGCCCCACTCTGCTGAAGACCAAGGCAGCTGCTGGACAAGGCTCTCGACCAAGTCCTCAAAAGAAGCAGGTCGCTTTTCAAGTGTCGTCTGATGAAGATGAAGCTGATGATGAAGAACTTGCTCAAATCATCAGGGACAGGCAAGTCAGGGTTGCTAGAGCCAAAGGCACAAGTGTGCCTTTGCTTTTGGATCCAAAGTTGATCCTGGATTACATTGATCTCTGGCACAAGGACCCCAACACTCCCATGCCTGATTTCAAGTTGACTCCTGGCCAAAGTCATATGTTGACTCATTTCATTCAGGAAGAGAAATGGAAATTTGAAAAGGCCAGGCAGATCAAGAAAGCACAGTACAAAAAGGAGCGCTTCCTGAAGAAAAGCGTTATCTCTATGACAACTGAAGAACTTGTCACTATTCAATCTGAGATCAAGAAACTCAGTGATGAATTTGACGCATATCATGCTGATTGGCCGAGAGCCAAGGTTCGTTTTGTGAGACTTGCTGTCAACTTCACCTCCACTGTTACAGCACAAACGCAACAAGAATTCCTCAGGCTGCAGTATCTGCTCAGTCTACTGAAGAAAATGCCAGCACCGCTGATGACACTCAGGCTGCTGAAGAAAATGCTAATTCCAGGGGCTGATGACTGCATTCGAGCCGCCGAATAAATTGCGAGGGCAACCACTAGTGTTGTGCCTGAAGAAAATGAAGAAGTCAGGGCAATTGCATCACTTGTGCCTGAAGATCTTGGATCAAATTCCTCTGCTCCTCCTGCACCTCACCAACTCCTATCCTTCCATCTGCATCAGATGTGAAGAAGACCAAGGCTGTAGAGCGTGCAGCTGTGAAGAAAAGGAAGGCATCAACTACATTAGATTCTTCAGCTCCAAAGAAAATGAAGCCACTCACAAGTTCCTATGACAATCCAATTGATGTTGTTCCTGTCTCATCCATGCTATCAAAGGACCTTGTTCCTTTTGATGAAGAATACGTGATCCCAAGCAAATCAGATGATGACATTCATTCTACTGCTTCGTCGGAGCAGTTGAATGAAGAAATTGAAGTGGATGAAATCCCTTCAGCCCTAATAATCTCATCGCCCATGCCTTAGTTCACTGCTGAAGAGGCCGGTGTTGAAGAAATGAATGAAGAAGAAGATGTGGACATTGGATGCACCACTCTAGTGTTGAACGACAACTTTTGGGAAAGTCAGCATCCCAATTCTCCTCTGTTCACACCACTACAACAAATTCCTCAGTCCCATGTCCCTACTGAAGTGCAACTGGGATCTGAAGAACCTCGTGCCACACCATCTATCCATGAAGAGATTCCATCCACTAGTGCTAAAGAAAATGTAAATGAAGAATTGAAGTCCCAGGCTGCCAGTGAAGAAGAACCTGAAATTCCTCAACCTGCGGAACCTGAGATCGAGATCCCTGAGGTTGTGATGCAATTGACTGACACTCCTCACCCCAAGCCAAAGGATCCCTTCTCGAAGAAGCAAAAATTCAAGGCTAATGACTTCTTTGGCAAGCATGTATTCTTCATTGACTACAATCCTTATGACTCTGCTCGTCTAAGGAGGAAGCATTTCTGGACTGCCAGCCAGGCCAACTTCTATTCTTCACTGCCTTTCAACAAGGACAAAATCTTCTATCATGAGCATAATCCTCACGTGGACATGGAATCATTGCCTTGTTTCTCTCCTGTCCTCAATGTGTTTCATGATGCAGGCCTCCTCAATTTTTGCTCTGACATTGTTGATTGGAATGAAGAGCTTATTCTTCAGTTCTATGCGACACTGCACATCACAGGTGATCCTGAAGATATCAACACCTGGGTCTTGGACTGGATGACCGATAACACTCATTATAAGGCACCGGCCTCTAAATTACTTCACGCACTGCCCATCAGTCCACCCAGTGAAGGAGCTCGCTGCCTGTACCAAGAACCTGAACTCGCTGCTCATTACATGCAAGTTCTAATGAAGCCTCTGAAGCCCGGCCAAGCCCCAAGGACCAAATTCCTTATGAAGGACTTACTCTATGTGCCCAGAACAGTCTATCGCATTCTGACGAGGACAATGAGTCCTATCAAAGGCCACGACTCATCTGATGAGGAAATAGTTGGCATCATGAAGAAACTGCTATTCAACATCATTCATAGCATTCCTGTCAATTACTATGATTTCTTCATGAGGACTCTGGCAAATGTTGCACTCTCTCCGTTTGAGTTGAAGCCTTATGATCCTTGGATTATGATATTCCTCAGAACAAGGTCTTCACTCAACTTCAAGGCTGATTTTCAAACTCACCTCAGCTACCTGCCCCCGATTGAAGTCCTCAAGCAGACTTATACCTCAACTGATGAAAAGGGGAAGGCACTTGTTGTCATTGATGAAGGCATTCGTCCGTTGGATGGTCAGTTTCGCAAAGCTGCATCTTATTCCACCAATGATGACTCTACCACTCATGACTCTGCTGCAAATGCATCCAAGTCAAATCCTCAAGCCACAGCTCCCAGGGTGATGACTGACCGTGGGCTGCTTCTTAGTCTTCACCAGAAGGTGGATCGCAACCATAAATGGGTTAAGCGTCAGTTTGGTTCTATTCTTCACAACATGACTGCTACACATAATGCAGTGAAGAAAAACCATTACTACCTCCATGAAGTTTTCGGTCGCACCTGGGCTGTCTTATCACATCTGTATGGTGAAGATCTGAAGCAAATGGATCTCAAGGAAAACTTTGACTGGTCTGCTCCTCCACCAAAGAAATTCAAGAAGGTCAAAGTTCGTTCCTGGGTGGCCAGCTCATATTCTTCATCCCGTGACACCGACGAGTATGAAGACTTGAACAACAATGCGGCAGGCCCTACAACGACAAACGACCCCAACAACGCTAGCACTCCTCCATCAACTTGATATTCTTCAGGGGCGTTAGTCCTCATTTTCGATCCTTTTGGTCATTTGATGACAAAGGGGGAGAAATTTGAGTTAGTCTTCAAGCGGGTCACCTATATGGGCGTTTTTTCTAAGTTACAACTCTCGTTCTTTTAAAGACTTTGCAGGATCGAGTTGTAAACTTAAACTCTATGGTGGTCTGATACTTGTGCTGATTTCTTCTGCATGCTTATTCCTCATTAATGTTAATGCACGCATGTTGAATTACATCAGTCACCATATTTCATCATGCATTTCAAATTCTTCATATTATATGTTAAATGCATGTATGAATTACAAGATATAGGGGGATATCTCCATGATTCTACTCTTCAAAGTGTGCATTGCTTCAAAAGCAAATTCCTCACTATGCACATCTTCAGGGGGAGTTCTTCTATATCTTGCAATCAAATTCCTCAATTTCAGTATTTACACTTCATATGTTTATCCCCGTTGAAAACTTAACCTATATTGTCATTAATCACCAAAAAGAGGGAGATTGTAAGTGCATCTAGTGCCCCTTAGTGATTTTAGTGTATTGAAGACTTATAGGTTAAGGGACTGATGTGTTTGTGAGTGTACATAGGTCTATAAGTATATGAGGAGTTTGATGTTTACAGAGAAAGTCGGCCCCTAAAAATGAAGTTCTTTGACTGAAGACTTTGGATTTCTAAAGACTTTCTGAAGACTATGAAAGTGAAGAAATTGGTGTTATCCTGAAGACTTGGTATTCATTCGAGGAACATGAAGCATGTAGACTTTTATTTTCATAGTTTCATTTTCTATTTCTTGAGTCATAGGAACTACCGTACTGATAAAGGGGGTCGAGGAAAAATTTCCAAGTCATGCTCAACTCAAAATCCTACACCTACCAATCCCTTTGAGTGAAGCCATTGGAAATCTCATACAGTTCAGTCAATTTCTTCAGTGACAGAGACGAAGTTCTTCTGGTCTCTGAGGCATTTGTTCTGACTAACGAGTTAGGAATTTTCTAGTGTGGATTGCCTACACAGTGAGGAACATGATAGCCCTGAGGAATTTGATACTCAAAATTCCGACCGTTGCTGTGCTATGCGCTAGCTGTCCCAAAATATCCACCCACCTAACGGTCATATAATTGAAGGGCATTTACGTCTTATCATGTCGGGCTGCTCCCTAGGCTATAAATAGCCGCCCCCTAGAACCACTAGCTGGTTGGCTGCTCCGAGAGAAACTGACACTTGTCATTTGAGAGCATCCCATCCTCCGAGGACTTTGAGTGAAAATCATCAAGTGAGGAAAATCCAAACCCAAACACCTACAAACCCCAAGTGATTGAGCATCACTGAAGAGATTGATCCTGCGTGGATCCGACACTTGTTACCTTTGAAAGACTGCGCATCTTCCAGACAGTTGGCGTTATGATCTAGAGCATCCAAGAGGAAATTGTGGATCGCCGAGTGACCGAGTCTGTGAAGCTTTGGAAGTCACCTGAAGACTTACCACGAGTGATTGGGCGAGGTCTGTGTGACCTTAGCTCAAGGGGAATATGGTGAGGACTGAGTGTCCTAAGCTGCGTGTTCAGGACTGGGTGTCCGGGACTGTGTGTCCTCAGGTTTAAATACCTAGCCACCCTAACCAGACGTATAACTGTCACAGCAGTTGGAACTGGTCTACCAAATCATTGTCTTCACCGAGCTAAATGGTTCCATTTCCTCAACCATTCCATTTCCTAATTTCTATGTTGTGTGCTTGTTCATATCTGTTTGAAGACTTTGACTGAAAACTTTCTCTATTTCCTCAGTTTAATTTCTTCAATCTGTTTGTCTTATCTTGTGGTATCCTGTGTTTACGCTTTCTGTACTCTGTTCTTGTTTTCATTTCTTCATGAAGACCATGCTCATGCTCTGTTACGTTTACTTCTGAGTACTTATTCCGCTGCAAGTAGTTCTTCACTCAGGAATTTCCTCACCCTGTCAGTGAAGAATTCATAAAAATCGCCTATTCACCCCCCTCTAGTCGATATAACGCACTTTCAATTGGTATTAGAGCAAGGTACTCCCTTGTTCTGTGTGATTTTGGTTTAACCACCTGGAGTTTTAGTTATGTCGACCACATGAATGAAGACTGTGACATGCCCCATCTTTGACGGTCATGATTATCCCAAGTGGAAGGCCATGATGAAGAAGCACCTCATGGCGATGAACAATGAACTCTGGACCGTCACCGAGATTGGTCTTACTGATCTATGCAAGATGGTGGAGGCTGATGATATTCACAAATACACGCTTCTCAACCTCACGGTGAAGGACATCATCTGCTCTAGCTTGTCACAAAATCAGTTCTGGAATGTTATGCATCTCAGCCATGCCAAACTCATCTGGGACCGACTCTCTAAGGTCTATGAAGGTCATCGATCTCACCATGATCCCTAGTTCGAAGAATTCATGGAATCGCGCAAGGCTATGACTTTCAATCCAGAATCATCACCATCTGCACCATGCCTTATGGCAAAAGGTGCCAAGGTAACTGACTGCTACTTATCTGAGTCAAGTGATGATGAATCTGGTGATGAATTTGGACCCAGTTATGTCAAACTTGCTTCCCTTGCCACTAAACAACAAAGAGCTTTGGAAAAAGTTCAAAACATGCTGAATGAGAGTGACGATATGTTGGGTGAAGAAATGGATCATTCTAAAGCCATGGCTGAAAGTCTTCAAGGACTTCAGTCCAAGTTTGACAATCTTCAAGGTCATCATAACACTCTCCTATCTGATCATGAGAAGCTTTCTTATGAATTTCTTCAAAGAAAGCAAGATCTTGAGTAGTTAAGAGTGAGTTATGAAGATCTTTAGAAGGAGCGTGATTCATTACTTGCTCAACAAATCAGCGCTACTCAGGATGAATTTGTTCCTCCATGTTTGAAGTGCATTGAACGTGAAACTGCTAATTCTTCACCTGAATGCTTAAATACTTCCATTGCTGCAAATTCTTCAACTAGCTCTGCTATCACTAATTCCTCATCTGAGGACATTGCTAGTATCATTGATGATGCAAGGCTGAAGGAATTGTATATGACAGGCATGTACAAAAGCCTCAAACGGCATCAGGCTCTTTGTGATGTGCTTAAGAAGCAGATCCTCAACAGGAACCCTAGGAAAGAGGGTATTGCCTTTGAGAGGAAACTCAATGCTGATGGGACCTATTGGAAACCTAAGCAGTATCCCAAAACCTCATGGGTTGCTGCAAAGGGACCTTCAATGGATCCATCTACTTTATCTAGCTTTACATGTGAATCTTCATATTCTTCTGATGAGTCAATTGAATCCAACTATAAACTGTTCAAAAATCAGAATGGTGAAGTATTTGCTAGATATGTTGGCACTAACTGCAGGAACGGTCCTCCTATGAAGAAAATCTGGGTTCCCAAAAGGTGCCTTGAAAATCTTCAGGTGAATGTCATCATGACACCACCTGTGAAGAATAGGAACCCCAGATCAAATTCTTCATATGGACCAAATTCTTCATATGGATCCAAGTCCTCATACGGACCAAACTCCTCACATGGATCAAAATCCTCAAAAGGATCAAAGTCCTCATATGAACATCATCGTGCTAACCCGTCTGTTTCGCAGGGAAGATCTAAGGATTATGGATATGTAAAGGGTAATGATTAGCCTAGACAAATTATCAGCTACGGGGTTCTCAACTCCTTTTCTATCAATGATATGTAAATCAAATTCTTGTAACAAGAGAGCCCAACGAATAAGTCTAGGTTTAGCATCTTTCTTGTCCATAAGATATTTAATAGCGGCATGGTCTGTGTGGATAGTTACTTTGGAATCAACAATATAAGGTCTAAATTTATCACAAGCAAACATCACTGCTAAGAATTCCTTTTCAGTAGTAGCATAATTTCTCTGAGCACTGTCTAGAGTTTTACTAGCATATTGAATAACATTAAGTTTCTTATCAACTCTCTGTCACACATAATTTCAAAAGGCAAGTTCCAATCAGGTGGTTGAACAATAGGTGGAGATATTAAGGCTTTCTTGAGTGTTTCAAAGGCTTCTAAACAATCATCATCAAAAACAAAAGGAACATCCTTTTGCAAAAGACTAGTGAGAGGCCTAGAAATTTTAGAGAAGTCTTTAATAAACCTCCTATAGAAACCAGCATGACCTAGGAAACTACGAATACCTTTGATATCCTTGGGACATGGTATTTTCTCAATTGCACCAACCTTAGCTTGGTCCACTTCAATACCTCTTTCAAAAATTTTATGACCCAAGACAATGCCTTCATTAACCATAAAGTGGCACTTCTCCCAATTCAAGACAAGATTTGTTTGTTCACATCTCTGCAAAACTCGCTCAAGATTGCTTAAACAATCATAAAAATACTTCCCATAAACAGAAAAGTCATCCATGAAAACCTCAACAATCTTTTCACAAAAGTCAGAGAATATAGCAGTCATACATCTTTGAAAGGTAGCAGGTGCATTACATAAACCAAAAGGCATACGTCTATAAGCGTAAGTTCCAAATGGACAAGTAAAGTAGTCTTTTCTTGATCAGGTTGAGAGACAAGTATTTGTGAAAAGCCAGAGTATCCATCTAGGAAGCAAAAGTGTGTGTGCTTAGATAATATTTCAAGCATTTGATCAATAAAAGGCAAAGGGTAATGATCTTTTCTAGTTGCTTTATTTAATTTTCTAAAATCAATTACCATTCTATAGCATGTAACAATTCTTTGTGGAATAAGTTCATTCTTATCATTAGGAACAACAGTAATACATCCTTTCTTAGGGACACAATGAACATGACTTACCCATCTACTATCAGTTATAGGATAGATTATACCTGCTTCCAGAAGTTTTTAATATTTTCGTTCTTAACACCTCTTTCATCTTCGGATTTAACCGACGTTGGTGATCAACAATGGGTTTAGCATCAGGTTCCATATAAATTTTGTGCTGACATAGATGGGACTAATGCCCTTTAAATCATCAAGAGTATATCCAATAGCAGCCTGGTGCTTCCTTAGAACTCTCAATAATCTTTCTTCTTCATGTTCTGAAAGGTTAGCACTAATAATAACATGATATATCTTCTTTTCATCAAGATAAGCATATTTCAAAGTGTTTGGCAATTGTTTTAATTCAAACACAGGATCACCCTTAGGTGGAGGAGGACCTCCAAGAGTTTCAATAGGAAAATTGTGTTTAAGCAGAGGACGTTGTTCAGAGAAAATGTTGTCTATTTCATTTCTTTCATGCATATGTAAATCATTCTCATGGTCTAGCAAATATTGTTCTAAAGGATCAGTAGGTGGCACGGCAATAGAAGCAAGACCAATTAATTCATCCTTGCTAGGCAATTCTTTTTCATGATGGTTCCTACTAAACTTGGAAAAATTAAACTCATGAGACTCATCACCAAAGCTAACACCCACAGTTTGTTTCTAACAATCTATCTTAGCATTAACGGTGTTCAAGAAAGGTCTACCAAAGATAATGGGACAAAAGTCATCTTGTGGGGAACCAAGAACAAGAAAATCAGTAGGGTATTTTATTTTCCCGCACAAGACTTCAACATCTCTAATCATCCCACAAGGTGATATGGTGTCTCTATTTGCAAGTTTAATAGTGACATCTATGCCTTCTAACTCTGAAGGTGCTATGTCTTCCCTAATTTCTTGATATAACTTGTAAGGAATAGCACTCACACTAGCACCCATGTCACATAAACCATGATAACAGTGATCTCCTATTTTAACTGAAATGATAAGCAGGCCAACAACTGGTCTATTTTTATCCCTTTTTCGGGTTTGGCAATTCTAGCACCTTCTGCATAGAAGTAGATAACAGGTCCATCTACATCTTCTTCCAAGAGTTCTTTAACCATAGCAATATTAGGTTCAACTCTAATTTGTTCATCTGGTTTAGGTGTTCTAATAGAGCTTTTGTTAACCACAGTTGAAACTTTAGCATGTTCCTTTATCCTAACAGGAAAAGGAGGTTTCTCAAAATAAGCAGTAGGAACAAGTGGATCAACATTATAAAGTATATTTTCTTCTTTAACTGGTACCGGTTCTTTAATTTCTTCTTCAATAGGTGGGTAATATTTAAACCACTTCTCCTTAGGGAGTTCAACATGAGTAGCAAATGATTCACAAAAGGAGGCTACTATCTCAGAGTCAAGTCCATATTTAGTGCTAAAATTTTGAAAAGCATCGGTATCCATAAAAGATTTAACACAATCATACTTAAGTTTAATACCTGACTCTTTACCTTCGTCGAGTTCCCAATCTTCAGAGTTGTGTTTAATTCTTTCCAAAAGATCCCACCGGAATTCAATAGTCTTCTTCATAAAAGAACCAGCACAAGAAGTATCAAGTATGGTTTGATCATTACGAGAAAGCCGAGCATAAAAATTCCGGATAATAATTTCTCTTGAGAGCTCATGATTGGGGCATGAATATAACATTGACTTAAGCCCTCCCCCCCAAGCTAGAGCGATACTTTCTCCTTCATGGGGCCAAAAATTATATATATAATTCCGATCACGATGAACTAGATGCATAGGATAAATTTTTTGGTGGAACTACAATTTCAGACGATTCCAATTCCATGATCTAATATCATCGCATAGCCTATACCACGCCAATGCTTTTCCCTTCAAAGATAAATGGAAAACCTTTCTCATCACCTCATCTCCGGGTAAACCTGCAAGCTTAAACAATCCACAAATTTGTTCCACATATATCAAGTGCATATCGAGATGTTCAGTTCCTTCTCCTGCATAAGGATTAGCTAGCAGTTCTTCTATCATACCCGAAGGAATTTCATATTCAATATTTTTAGTAGGTGTTGTAGGTTGAGGGGCAATTAATTGTGCTTTTGGGCGAGGTGAAGATACCCCGAACATAACCCTCAAAGGATTGTTTTTCATAGTAACAAGTGACAATAGATTTTAGCACACTATGTAAATGTTTCCTCACCGAATTCCACTTACCAGAAGCGCTTAACTCCCCGGCAACGGCGCCAGAAAATAGCCTTGATGACCCACAAGTATAGGGGATCAATTTTAGCTCTTTTCGATAAGTAAGAGTGTCGAACCCAACGAGGAGCAGAAGGAAATGACAAGTAGTTTTCAGTAAGGTAGTGTTTGCAAGTGCTGAAATTGTAAGTAGCGAGTAGTTTGATAGCAAGATAGTTTGTAACAAGCAAGTAACAATAATAGTAACAAGTATGCAGCAAGGTAGCCCAATCCTTTTGAGGCAAAGGACAGGCCAAAATGGTCTCTTATAATAAGCAAAGCGTTCTTGAGGGTACACGGGAATTTCATCTAGTCTGGACTACCAAGATAAGTTTCGCGCCCGGGTCGGCAAAGTGCTAAGGCATAAGATTCCCACTTCTCGCTGCCCTGCTACGGCGGTGTCGCCTCCCTTTCCCACCTTTAGGCAGCTGCTTGCGCGCTAAAGGGGGCCTCTTGAGCATCGCGCCTCAGGAGCTCTTACTGGACCTCAGGCCGCTCACCTTCTAGCCTTGACCACGGCATCACGACCTGGCATACCAGCGACGGCTGCAGCCTGCCTGGGGACCGGGACCTGTCGGCGTAGAGCACCAAGCTGCCAGGGGGGATGGAAAGGGGAGACTGGGCCGAAGCAGGACTTGCATTCATAAATTTTCATAATAAAGACAATATCAACAAAAGACATTACAGAGCCTTTACACGCCCCCATGGGGACCATCTTGATTCCTCGCAGGGAACAAAAGAAGGGAGTTTTTAGGGGCCCTATCTACATGCGCCAGCACGGCCGGCGCCATCATCAACAGTGGGCCACGAGAGGCCGACGCCAAGCCCATCCAGATCAGCGACGGTGGCGGCCGGACTCTGCGCCTTGCTCCGGGCGCAGCGAGAGCTCGGGGGCACGTAGCTGTCGTTGCTTGTCTCCGGAGTCTCGTCGAGCTCGGGAGAATCGCTGGACCACCAGGAGTCACCGCTGCTACTGGAGGAGTTGCTAGCGAAGCTAGCAGAAGGCTTGGTGTTGGCCGCTGCGCCGTCCTGACGACCCCCTTTAGGGCAGCACTCCAAGCGGCAGCCTTCCTTGTCGAAGACCTTGAAGAACATCGTGGAGGCGCCGTCGTACTCAAAGTGGATGGCGAGGGCGCCTTCCGCACAGCAGACTCGAGCAACCTCGCCCCAGCCATGGGTCATGAAGATCTTCCCTGGGGAGACTGCTTCGACCTCCGCTCCAGTCACCGGGGTGTCGCAGTCGGCATGCTGCAGCCAAAGCTCGGGGGGGCTCAGAGGCATCTCAGCGGCGAAGAACCGCGGGAAGCGAATCCAAGTGCGCGGAGGCATCGCCGCCCACATCACGAGTTCGTGCGAGGAGTCCGTAGTGTGGGCTCCTGGGGCGACAGCGTGCATCACCGCGGCGCGGTGACCACGGCCATGACGTGGGCGGCGCCGTTTGCCGCCTCTCCCTCCGGAGCCCTCCACTCGGACGTACAGAGGCAATGGATACCCGGGAGGTGGCCGCTCGCACCAAGGCCTCGACACCTCTGGCCTCACGACTATGTCGCGGCGGAGAGTCAGCCTCTTCATCGGCAAAAGTGGCTCGGGCTCGTCAAGGGGGGGGGTCCCTTCTCTGCGGCCGAGAACCTCCGTATCGGTGCCATGATTGTCTCTGCAAGCGATGGACCAAGGAAGAAGAAGATGCGGGAGGAGCGAAGGAAGCGACGAGTGATGGGGGTTCCGCTCCCCCCTCCCATTTATAGGCAAAAGGACGCCAACCGCCGGCCTCCACGATCTAAGGTAATAATGACCCTTTTTCTGCATGCAGCAAGGACTCGTCAAGTCGGGCGGTTGCCGAGGCAGCGTGGGGAAGCGGAGACTGTCGGGGAATGCAGTAATTTCAAAATTTTCCTACGCACATGCAAGAACATGGTGATGCATAGCAACGAGAGGGGAGAGTATTATCTACGTACCCTCATAGACCGTAAGCAGAAGCGTTATGACAACGCGGTTGATGTAGTCATACGTCTTCACGATCGACCGATCCCAGCACCGAAGGTATGGCACCTCCGTGATCTGCACACATTCGGCTCAGTGACGTCTCGGGAACTCACGATCCAGTAGAGCTTCGAGCGAGAGCTTCGTCAGCACGACGGCGTGATGACGGTGATGATGTTGCTACGGTGATGATGTTGCCAACTCAACAAACACCATCGGAGACACCTGTAGAGCACCTTTATAATCACCCAGTTACATTGTGACGTTTGGTAGCACACAAAGTGTACCTCCGGTATTCGGGAGTTGCATGATCTCATAGTCATAGGAACATGTATAGTTATGGAGAAAGCAATAGCAACAAACTAAACGATCATCATGCTAAGCTAACGGATGGGTCAAGTCAATAACATCATTCTCTAATGATGTGATCCTGTTAATAAAATGACAACTCATGTCTGTGGTTAGGAAACATAACCATCATTGATTCAACGAGCTAGTCAAGTATAGGCAAACTAGTGACACTCTGTTTGTCTATGTATTCACACATGTACTAAGTTTCCCGTTAATACAAATCTAGCATGAATAATAAACATTTACCATGATATAAGAAAATATAAATAACAAATTTATTATTGCCTCTAGGGTATATTTCCTTCAGAGACGCCCACGTCCAGTCAATCGCCACGCGTCAACCAAGGCCGCAGGTGGTTGGGTCCATGACGTTCCGCACTTGCCCCTTGGCTTTGCCTCGAAGCCAAGCCCGAGCGCGCCTTGGGCCCAGGGGCTACTGTCGGCGTCCTGGGAACAGGGGTCCCCAGACTTGCCTGCCTGCGGCCCATGGCATGGCTCCACCATCGGCCCTGTACGGCCCATCTTCATCATGGCATGATTCACGACGCAAGACCCCCTTGGGGGCGGCCTCACCAGGCTGGCTCGCGAGGGGTGGAGAGATCAAGGCAAGGGGTACCTCGCGAGGTTCCTGTGACGCAAGCCATGACGACCAAGGCCAGACGGGCACCAAGCGGGCGCCAGCGTGCGCACTGTCCTCGTTTCCTCTTTGGTGCTAAGGAGGCAAGCACAAGCGAGGAGTCCCGAGGCAACAGGCAAAGGTTTCCATATTGGTGCAACGAGACCAAGACCAGCAGGACGGCAGGATGGAGGTCACCGTGGAGCCCAGGACGGTGTCATCACCAGAGCCTTTGGCAGGCGAAGACCATCTTTTGTTAAGATAGCTTGTACTAGCTGTCCCCCCTTCAAATTGGCCGTTTTGGGACCCCTTCCCGCCTAATATTTGGGAAGAGGACCTGGGCCTCTATATATAGGACTAGCCACCACCGTAGAGAGGAAGAAAGAACACATCTTGGACCGGATCCACTCCACCAAGCCAACCACACAAGCTAGCCAAGCACAAGAGCACCTCTCCTCAGGAGGCTGTTCTTCCCTTGTAACTGTTCATCCTCAGCCCAAGAGGCAATCCACCACACCACACTGGAGTAGGGTATTACACCACATCGGTGGCCCGAACCAGTATAAATCTTGTGTCCCTTTATTTTGCGAGTTCGACGCACCCGGCCTTGAGATTGCGGTGAGGGTGAGAGCTTGGGGGAGGAGAGATCTTCGTGTGCACCCCAGTGTTTGAACCACAAGGGTTTTGCCGGAACCCGAAATCCGACAGTAATCAACACTACTAGTCACCCCCTAGCACCAATCTATAGTTCCGGTAAAAAGATTGAATACAAGAGATGAACTAGGGTTCGAGATGAGATGGTGTTGGTGAAGATGTTGATGGATATTGCCCTCCCCAAGATGGGAGAGTTGTTGTTGATGATGATGACGATGATTTCCTCCTCCGGGAGGGATGTTCCCCGCGCAGAATCGCTCCGCCGGAGGGCAAAATTGCTCCTGCCCAAGTTTCGCCTTGAGGCGGCAGCGCTTCGTCCCCAAAGTCCTCTTCTGATTTTTTTCTAGGTCAAAACCACTTATATACCAGAATATGGGCACTGGAGGTGGTCCGAGGAAGCCACAACCCACCCGGGCGCGCTAGGGGGGCCTGGCGCGCCCAGGTGGGTTGTACCCACCTGGTGGCCCCCCTCTGGTATTTATTGGCTCCAATATTTCTTAAATAATCCATAAAAAATCTCTGTAAAGTTTTAGCTCATTTGAAGTTGTGCAGAATAGGTGGCCTGACGTAGCTTTTCCAGGTCCAAATTTCCAGTTGCCGGAATTCTCCCTTTTGGTGTGTTCCTTGCAAATTGTGAGAGAAAAGGCATTAGGATTACTCCAAAAAGCATTATTATGAATAAAAACATTATAAATAACAGTAAGAAAACATGATGCAAAATAGACGTATCAAGGGGGCACCTAGAAGACACACCAACAATTCGTAGCCATGTGCGGCGTCCCCCTCCACAGTTTACGCCTCCGATCATATCTTCGTAGTGCTTAGGTGAAGCCCTGCGCGGATCACTTCACCATCACCATCACCATGCCGTCATGCTGACGGAACTCTCTCTCTCGACACTTTGCTGGATCAAGAGTTCGAGAAACGTCATCGAGCTGAACGTGTGCAGAACTCGGAGGTGCCGTACGTTCGCTGCTTGATTGGTCGGAACGAGAAGAAGTTCGACTACATCAACCATGTTGTCAAACGCTTCCGCTTTCAGTCTACGAGGGTACGTGGACACACTCTCCCCCTCTCGTTGCTATGCATCTCGTAGATAGATCTTGAGTGAGCGTAGGAAATTTTTGAAATTGCATGCTCCGTTTCCCAACGGTGGCACCGGAATGGCTCCGCAACGACCTGGACCTCGCCATGGCATGGGCGCTCAACTGCTCCATTACCACCGCGCAGACGGCCACCAGGCGGCGCCGGCGCCTTTACGACGAACTCGCCTAGATCGGCAAGGAGTGGTCGCTTAGCGACTACTCCGCCAATGCCGGCAGGGGCAAGGCTGCCACTAGGGCGCCGCCGCCTTTATGATGAACTCGCTTAGATCGGAAAGGAGTGGTCACTTAGCGACTGCTTCGCCAACGCCGACAGGGGCAAGGTCGCCAGCAGGGCGCCGCCAGCGCCTTCGACAGTGGCCAGGGCGGCCCGTCGCACTGCGCAGCAGGAGGTAGAACAGCTCCTGAGGTAGAACAGCTCCTCCACGAGCGTCAGCAGTCGTGGACCTCCGGCATCCTTGCGCCGCTGGTGGGACGACAACGACGGTGGCGGCATGGACACCAACAACGGTGTGGCAGGACAGGGCGACCACGCTTGCGAGGTGGTTGTCCAATATGGGGTTTAGTGTTTTTAATGGTTTTTAGTAAAATGGTCAAAATACCGTCCGTTTATCTAAATTATATTAGAACTTGAATGAAATCAAATTTTATCCGGTTTATTGAAAAAGATTCTGCAATGTATGTTGCTATGGTTGGATGGCATTCTCCCGCACCCGTGTTCGCGGACTGGTTTCCCCTGTTGGTGAAAGAATACGGAAGAAACTTTTTAGGTTGCCGTTGGAGATGCCCTAAGCACTACATGACATGGACGTAAAAAGTGTGGCAAGATTTTCCTTGAGACATGCCAAAATCTGAGTAAGAATTTAAGCAACGCAAGTAAGGCAAGTTTATCAAAAATAATGTGGTAATATGTGGCAAACATAATCCCAATCCAAATATGGCCTATAATTCTTGGAGATAAACGTGATTTTTTACTAATAAGGAAGTAAATAAAAGTTTTAATCGTACGGATCTGAGGAGAATAGGTAGGAAGTAAAAACAGGGGAACGCCCGTGAGCGCCAGGCCCCATGCAAGATCAACTTGCTATTTTCTATAGAGAAGATAATACTGTACTAGCAGACAGCTATCATCCCACGCAAGTTGCCGTCCTTGAATTCGTGATAAGTTATTGCCAAATGGGGCGCTGCCCGCTGTCCGGGATCGCCTGCCCCGCCGAAACCCTAGCGACCGATGCAAGAGATCCATCCATTGCCCTAACGAGGGAGGGGAGGGCTGCACCAGCCGCCAGCCCCCCTATTTAAGGCCGGGCAGCCTCACAGCCTCCTCCACAAAATCTTTCCCCTCTTTGCAATTTCTATCTACTAGTACTAGTAACCGCATTCTTGTATCATCTTATTTCTTTGTGCTTGTGTGGGCTACATCGTTGGGCCTATTTACGGGTTTTTGTTTCTCTTAGTTCGCTTCTTCTTTTCGTTTACTTTTAGTTTCTTTGTGTGATTTCTAAGCTTCCAACTTTTCTCAGTTTCAAATCTCTGTACAGTGTTTGTAAAGGATGTATGCTGGTGCAAAATCTTCCAATCCGGCTGTGACAAATCTTCCTTGGACAGCCCGGCCACCTTTTGCACATAAGGATGGGCTACGTGTGTTAAACATTAGTGGCGCAGTGCTCGTTTCACTCAGCTATGGAGGCTTGGAGTTCGTCAGATTCCAATCCTCCTAGTAAAGCAAGCTCACATCTTCCCCCTTTTTTCTTCCCAGTCTCCACATGGTTTTGTGTTTTGGAAAAGAGAAACGAGATTTTCCCTGCTTCCGATTGCTTGGTTTGCTGTCTTGTGTTGACGGAGACATTTGGATCTGCAAGTTTTCATTTTGGTGATGTTAAAACGAGCCAGATCTGCAGTCCTTGAGAGATGAGGATGTTGGAAACTATTTGTTGTTTCAGTGGTGCCAAACGGAATAGCATACGGCTATCCATAAAAAGTCGTTCCAATGAGAACCGAAGCTGTTAAGAACTGACGGCTATCTCAAAACAAAAATAATAACTGAACAACCTCACTGTTGTTGATATATTTGAGATGAATATGCCACCTCCAAGTTGCGTTAGAGGGCAACCAATTTTCATGTAAATTTTCATTCATATAACGAAGACAAATTTTTAAGTTTTTGTTTCTTCCGCTTGGTACCGTGTTTGAAAAAGGATATATGATGGTGCAAAATCTTCCAATCCGGCTGTGACAAATCTCTCTTGGACAGCCCGGCCACCTTTTGCACAGAAGGATGGGCTACGCGTGTATTAAACATTAGTGGCTAAGTGTTCGCTTTACTCTGCTATGGAGGCTTGGAGTTCATCAGGTTCCAATCCCCCTAGTGAAGCAAGCGCACACGGCACATCACCCAGTTTGCATCTTCCTTTTTTTCCCACTCCACACGTGGTTGTGATTCGGAAAGAAAGATTTTTCCCGCTTCCCATTTGGATCTGCATGTTTTCATTTTGTTAGTTCGAGCAAGATCTGCAGTCCTCGAGATGCCGATGTTGATGATGATGTACGAGTTAAACTGATTGTTGTTGCAGTGAGCTAAACGGAATTGCATACAGGAATAGCTGTCCGTTACATTGCTCTCCGATGAGAGCCGAAGCTGTTTATGACTACGTGATGATTATCTCAGAACAAAAATAATTGTAACAATCTCACTGATGTTAATACATTTGAGATGTGGTAAGCGTGAGAAATGGGGCCTAGCTGTATATGTCAAATTAACATAAAGTAATTTTGCATACAAGGCTCCCCCGCAATTTTTTTTTGCATACAAGGCAATGTTAGAGCTTCAACACCTATATTGATAAACGACAAATTTATGAAAGAATATTTTGATTTTAATAATATGACTATATGCATTGATTAATGCAGAGAGACAGGAGGTAAGCCTCCTTTTCAAAAAAAAAAGAAAGAATATTTTGGTTTGAAAAGAAAAAACAAAAGTTCATATGTTCCGGGGAGAATTTATTTTAGTTGATAAATCATAAGAAACTTGCTTATATATGCATTGCGTCAGTAATCAGTAGTAAATACTTAGCAACTCTAACGGGCCGACCCAAACGGACGACGATTTCGTTCGTTTTTTGTTCGTTTGGGTCGGCTGTCTGCCTTGCGTCCATTCTCTTTTAGATTTAGGTCGGCAGCGCGCCCAACGTGTCGACCCATATGTATCGGCATGGCCGGCTGTCCGCCAAATATTTACATTGATTTGCATTCAAACATATTGTCAAATGACATAGTTTTACCGAATAAAAATATTATAGTTTTACAAGCCGAATACAAATAAAAATGTTTCACATAGTTTTGCAAACAAATAAAAGAAGATACATCTATTGATTGCCAACATGAGACCACATATGCTCAACCAAATCATTCTGCAGTTGCACGTGAGTTTCCAAATAATGCATGTTTTCATGAAATTGGATGAACTGTTCAAATGTTGCCGCTACACCATGCTTAGGCACAACTCTTCTCACCCTGAAACTGAAACACTTGATCGTACAGATGTTTCGGGCGCTCGTCTTCTATGATCATATTGTGCATGATCACACAAGCAGTCATCACCTCTCACAATTTCTGCATGCTCCAGGTATTAGCAGGATTTCGGATGATGCCCCATCAAGATTGCAAAGCACCAAAGGCACGCTCGACATCCTTCCTGGCACTCTCTTGCTTCTGGGCAAATCTTTTCCTCTTCTCTCCGACAGGGTTGGGCATTGTCTTGACAATAGTGGTCCACTAAGGATAGATACCGTCACCCAGGTAGTATCCTTTGTCGTAGTTGTGTCCGTTGACAGTAAAGTTCACCGGTGGGCTGTTGCCTTCGGCAAGTCTAGCAAACACCGGCGAACGCTGAAGCACGTTGATATCATTGTGTGATCCAGCCATGCCAAAGAAAGAGTGCCAGATCCAGAGATCTTGAGACGCCACGGCCTCTAATATGACAGTGCAAGCCCTGAAATGTCCCTTATACTGCACTTGCCAAGCAGAAGGACAGTTCTTCCACCCCCAGTGCATGTAGTCTATGCTGCCAAGCATCCCTAGGAAGCCCCTTCTGGCATTCATCGCCAACAAGCAGGCTGTATTCAACTGATGGCTCTCTCAAGTACTCAGGACCAAACACAACAATAACAGCCTTGCAGAACTTATACAGGGACTCTAGGCATGTAGACTCACTCATACGGACGTACTCGTCAATGAGATCAGCGGGCACTCCGTATGCAAGCATTCGGATGGCGGCAGTGCATTTCTGATAAGAGGCAGAACCGATCTTGCCGACGGCATCCTCTTTGCACTCGAAATAGTCATCATAGCCGACCACCCCCTCTCTAATACGGTTGAAAAGATGCCTACTCATACGGAAACGGCGGCGGAATTTTTGATGTTTGAACAACGGATTTTTTGTATCAAAGTAGTCCTTCCAAAGAAGGAAATGCCCGCTCTCTCGGTTGCGATTCAACGCCGGAAGGTGGCCCGGAATGGAGCCACGAAAAAACGGCCGCTGGCTGTTGAGGTGGTGATGGACCAACACGGCAGCCAATATCTCCTCCTCCTCATCGGACGATGAATCGGCGGAGTCGCAAAGGAAATTGTGGAAAAAGAACTCATCGGCGGAGTCCATTTCGTACCTTGGCAAACTATTGAACAGCTTGCGGGCGTCGAAGAAGGAGACGGACGGCGAGGGGAGTCACGGCGCGCATTGACCAGCTAGCTGCCCTGCCGACGTCCGACAAGTGGGCCGGCGTCCGACGAGCGTGCCGGTGAGGATCTGGACGGGGCGGCGAGGCGGCCTCTTGGTCGCGGGCGGCTGTGCGGTTGGGGGGGGCATGTAAGGGCATATTTATCCCTAAGGTGTTTTGGTGATTGATGACAATGCTTTTGCGGACTAATCGTGTGCCTTGAGTTTCCCAGACGTTTCATTGCTAGGCACAAGACGGTTTGGTGCCCCTCGAAGATTATCGAAGACGGCGTTTTTCTACATTTCTTTTTGGTGGATTTGAGTCGTAGGAAAGTCGTACTATTAAGAGGGGGTCCGCGTCGGAAAGGTTCGGGTGGAATCATCACGTACACGTTTTCTTCCTTGTCTCCTCCTTTCTCGTTCGCACTGGAGCATCCTCCGTTTTTCCTTTTTGTTTTGTCCTGATTGCTGATGATGGGCTTGCGGTAGTACTGCTCCCTGGAGCGGAAGTACCACAGGCACCTACGGTAGTACCGTACTTCGGCGCGGTAGTATTGTAGGAGCCCACGGTAGTACCGCTCCCCCAGAGCCGTAGTACCGTGGCCCCCAGGCCAAGTGCCGCTTCATCACGGTAGTAGGGGCAGATGTAATTTTTTACATCCGCGCCTCCACGGTAGTACCGCACCCAGTGCGCGGTAGTATCGCGCGCGGCCTGGGTCAGCTGCCAGGCGGTAGTACCGCTCCTCTGCGGTAGTACTGTGTCAGATTTTTGCTTCGTCTGTTTTCTAGTGGAAGTAGGCGCGAATGTATTTTTATTCATCCGCGCTCTTCCCAGGCTAGGAGTTTCCTGCCTTGCGGTAGTACCGCAAGGGGGAGCGGTAGTACCGCGCCTGCGGCAGTACCGTCCTCAGCCCTTGTGCTACATGTTTGCCCTAACTCCTGCTGCTGCTGCAGCTGCGGTAGTACCGCAGTCCCTCACGGTAGTGCCGCATGGCCTTGCGGTAGTACCGCTGGTCAGGGGCGGTAGTACCGCGTGGCCTTACGGTAGTACCGCTGGTCAGGGGCGATAGTACCGCATGTCGCGGGCTGGTTAGGTGGATAACGGTTGGATTTTGTCCACATCTATATAAGGGGTGTCTTCTTCCTCTAGTTGACTACCTCTTCTAACCATAAGCTCCATTGTTGCTCCAAACTCCATTTTTGCCCGATCTCACTCCCTAGCCAATCAAACTTGTTGATTTGCTCGGGAGTGGTTGAGAAGGCCCCGATCTACACTTCCACCAAGAGAAATTTGATTTCCCCCACTAATCCCTTGCGGATCTTGTTACTTTTGGGTGTTTGAGCACCCTAGACGGTTGAGGTCACCGCGGAGCCATAGTCCATTGTGGTGAAGCTTCGTGGTGTCACTGGGAGCCTCTAATTAAGTTGTGGAGATTGCCCCAACCTTGTTTGTAAAGGTTCGGTCGCCTCCTCCAAGGGCACCAATAGTGGAATCACGACATCTCGCATTGTGTGAGGGCGTGGGGAGAATACGGTGGCCCTAGTGGCTTCTTGGGGAGCATTGTGCCTCCACACCGCTTCAACGGAGACGTACTTCCCTTCAAAGGGAAGGAACTTCAGTAACACATCCTCGTCTCCACCGGCTCCACTCTTGGTTATCTCGTGCCTTTACTTGTGCAAGCTTATCTGTGATGTATCTCTTGCTTTCTTGTGTACTTATCATTGTTGCATCATATAGGTTGCTCACTTAGTTGCACATCTAGACAACCTTCTTTGATGCAAAGTTTGAATTGTTAAAGAAAAGCTGAAAATTGTTAGTTGCCTATTCACCCCCCTCTAGTCAACTATATCGATCCTTTCAATTGGTATCAGAGCCTCGTCTCTTTATTAAGGACTTTACCGTCCGAAGAGTATGGTTGACATCGTAGAAGGTGAGGAGGAGCACTCCGGTGCAAATCCGGTATCTTCTACGGGAGATGGGGAACCGCGGTCTCTTGTGAGGAGTTCAATGTGGCGTTGGACACATTGAAAACCTCCATGACGACCGAGGTCAAAAGCATGTTTAATGAATTCTTAGAAGGGCTTAAACTTTCCACCGCACCGTTGAAAGTGGGTGATCCCGCCAACAAGGTGACGGATGCTACCTCCGACAATGGGAGGCTACTAGCGAGAAAGCCCTTCCTTCTAGTGGTAAAAGTGGCACCGGCATCTTTGCCCATGTGGAACCTCCACTTGTCTATGGTGGACCTCTCCCTTCCACTCATTTGAATCATGCCGGCCCGGCCCCTAAGATTGAGAAGAATGTAGAATTTGATTCTTGGGTCTATCGTTTTAAGAGCCATTTAAATCATGTGAACACTAACCTTTGGAGAATCATTGAAGAAGGTTTCTATCCGCATGACCGAAGCAACTTCACTCCTAGAGAAGCCGTGGATAATCAATTCAATGAGAATGCTCTCTTCATCATTCAAGAAGCTATCCCACCCGAAGACCTTCCTCATCTCCGGCCCTACTCCTTGGCCAAAGATGCTTGGCGCCAAGTGGTTTCCCTCTACCGGGGAAGCGCAAGCATTCAACGCTCCAACTATGAAGTGGTGCAAGATGAAGCAGATGAGTTTGCAATGAAAGAAGATGAAGAACCTCGTGAGCTCTATCGGAGGGTAACCAAACTCACGGTCTCGCTCCGAGATCATGGAAGCAAGGACATAGATGACAATTGGATCAAGTGCAAATTCCTCAAGGCAATGATGCCCTACCACAAAGCCATGTCCTCCGTCATTCGTCAAAGGCCGGACTTCCACACCTTGTCCTCAAGTGATGTGTTGGATGAGTTCGTTGCTATGAGCATCTTGGACAAGACCGTCGACAATGTGGTAGTTCGCTCTCAAAGAGTAAAGAAACCCAACCTTGCTCTAAAGGCCAAGGTTAGTATGGAGGAAGAGGATGAAGAGGAAGAAGAGGAGAGCAACCTCAAAGATACGAAGTATGCCTATCATGAACACATGGCCCTTGCTTCAAGGCAATTTTGGAGCAAGAAGAACTCAAGGCCCAACTTCAACAAGAACAATTCAAGTGGCGCAAAGGGCAAGCAACGAGTGAGGACTTGTTTCAATTGTGGCAATGTAAGCCACTTTGTTGCGGAGTGCCCTTATGAGAAGAGGGAAGACAATGGTGGCAAGCTCATCCGAAAGGACAAGGCCAAGTCGTTCCCCAACAAGAGCAACTTCACCAAGAAGACTCCTCCCAAGGCATTGGTGGTACAAGAAGAGTACAATGAGGATGATGACGATGATGAAGATGGTGAGTCGGTTGCCATGGCCTCCGTTGCCATTGCGACGACTCCACGGGTGTCTCTCTTCGACTCACCCAATGAGAGCATCACCGCCAAGTGCCTCATGGCTAAAGCCACCAACAAGGTAACCCCCAACATCAAAACTACCATCATTAATCATCCTTCTTCGACGGATAGCATTGATGAACATGAGGGAACTAATGTGGAGGTGAATGAGTTTGAGGCCTTTATGGGTAAACTCAAGGGTAAATCCAAGAAGCACTTTGTTCGCTCTCTTGGAACAACTTGGTGAAGCCAATGACATGATCGAGGCTCATGAAAATACCATCTCTAAGATGGAGGGGCATAGTCGTGACTATGCCGATGAGATTTCAGATCTTTCCAATGCTCTTGAGGAAGAGCGTGGTCTTCGTTTGGCTCTTGAGGAGTCTCACAACGATGATCATGCTAAATTAAAGAAAGATCTTGATCATGCGCTTGTTGTTTCTCGTGTGCTAAACTCCGAGAAGGCAAAGCTTGGGGTTGATCTTGCTAGACTCAAAGAGGAGTTTGACATTCTCGACAAGGCTCACAAAGTCTTGAAGGGTGTTCATGCTAGCCTCAAGGAGTCTCATGATCAACTCCAAGTGAAGCTAACCAAAGAGAAAGCCACATTTCCTCATATGGTGTTAATTGATAATGCAAATGCTACTAACCCTTCTTGTGAGCATGTGCATCTTGTTGAGGAGAATGTTAAGTTGAAGGAGCAACTTGAGAAAGGCCTTGTGTCATGCATACAAGGTGAGAAGAATCTAAATGACCTTTTGTGAAATCAAAAGGAAGTTGTGGCCAAGGAGGGGATTGGGTTCGCACCCAAGCCCAAGAACAAGAAGAAGGATAACAAGACCAAACGACCTCCTCCTCTCAAGCAAACTTTTGTGAAGGAGGGAGAGAGTGCTTCCAAGGAGAAGAAGAACAATGCGAAGGGTGGCGGTGTCAAAAAGGGCAATGCCACCCCTCCCAACAAAGCCGGCGACTTTAATCCTTCTTATGTGTTATGTCGTGCTAGTGATGGGCATGTCTATGCCAAATTTGTTGGTTCTCCTCATGAGTACACTGAATGGTCTATTTGGGTTCCTAAGACCCTTGTTACTAACATCAAAGGACCCATTACAAAATGGGTACCTAAAACCAAGCATTGATCTCTTGTAGGTGTTTGCTTTCGGTGGGGAATCATGGTTGCTCGATAGTGGAGCTACAAATCATATGACCGGAAGCAAGGACTTGGTGGTGGACGTGCACAAGATTCCATCTATGCCCACCAATGTCGAGTGGGGTGATGCCTCATCTTATAAGGTATTGGGACTTGGCAAGGTTGTCATCTCTCATGATCTCACGATCGAGAAGGTCATGCTTGTTGAGTCCCTTGCATACAATTTACTTTTCGTTCGTCAACTTGCAATCATGGGCTTTGCCACTTTCTTTGATATTGATACCGTGGCCCTCTTGTGGAGCAAGACTCTTAAAGTAGCCTTTGTTGGGCATGTCGAGAACAGTCTATATGTGATTAACTTTTTGGAGCGACCCACTAAGACCGTGACATGCCTAATGGCTAAAGTTGATGTGGGATGGCTTTGGCATCGCCGTTTAGCCCATGTCAATATGATATCTTTGCAAAGTCTTCTCAAGGGGGACCATGTCCGTGGACTAATGAATGTTAGTTTTGCTAAAGATCGTGCTTGCAGTGCTTGTATCGAAGGAAAGCTTCATGAGAAGGCTCACCCTCCCACGACTATCATTTACTCGAAGAGGCCTTTGGAGCTCCTTCACTTGGATCTCTTTGGGCCTCCATCCTTTGATAGTCTTGGGGGTAGGAAGTATTGCTTGGTGATTGTGGATGACTATTCAAGATATACTTGGGTGTATTTCTTCAAGAGGAAGAGCGAGACCCAACAAACCGTCATTGACTTTGCAAATGAAGCACAACGTCAACACAATGCAAATATCTTGACAATAAGAAGTGACAACGGCACCGAGTTCAAGAACTACACCTTGGATGAGTTTCTTAGTGATGAGGGGATCAAGCATCAATATTCCGCACCCTACACCCCTCAACAAAACGGTGTTGTGGAGAGGAAGAACCGGACGTTGATGGATGCGGCAAGGACCATGATGGCGGAGTTCAAGTCTCCATACAACTTTTGGGCCGAAGCCATCAACACCGCGTGTCATGCATCCAATCGGCTCTACCTCCGCAAGGGCTTGAACAAGACTCCATATGAGATACTCACTGGTAACAAGCCCAACTTCAAGTACTTTCGGGTGTTCGGGTGTAAGTGTTTCATTCTCAAGAAAGGTGTTCAGTTGTCTAGATTTGAGGCTAGAGCTTATGAAGGCATATTTGTTGGTTATGCTACAAACTCTCATGTTTACCGTGTCCTCAATAAATCCACGAGACTTATTGAGGAGACGTGTAACGTGGAGTTTGATGAGAATAACGGCTCCCAAGTGGAGCAAAATGGCACTTGTGATGTAGGTGATGAAATTCCTCCTCAAGCCATAAGAAGAATGGGTGTTGGTTTTATCCTACCCATTGAGGAACCCCTTGTGGCCGAAGGAGAAGGACAATGCTCCACTCAAGTGGAGCCATCACCAACCCAAGGCCCACACGCTTCCGAAGAACAAAGTGAAGGCCCTCATCCTCATGAACAAGACCAAGGGCAAGATCATGCTCAAGACGGTGTTGACACACCAAGTGATGCCCAAGGTCAAGTTCTCTCCTCCGAGCAAGTTCAAGATCAAGAACAAGCTCAAGACGTCGCTCAAGATGATCAAGTGACCGCTCCTCAACTCACCACCAAGGAGGAATTGGAGCGTCGTGCCGCCAAGATTGCTTCCAAGCTCTCCACCAAGGGTCATCTCATGAAGAATGTACTTGGAAGCATTCAAAAGGGGGTAAGCACTCGTAGACAATTAGCAAACTATTGTGAACATCACGCGTTTGTCTCTTGTGTTGAACCCCAAAAGGTATATGAAGCACTCGAAGGTCCGGATTGGCTTAATGCCATGCATGAAGAACTCAACAACTTCGAGTACAACAAGGTGTGGAGATTGGTTCCAAGGCCAACGGGGAACCATAATGTCATTGGAACCAAGTGGATATTTAAGAACAAGCAAGATGCTCATGGGACCATCATTCGCAACAAGGCAAGATTGGTGGCACAAAGCTACTCCCAAGTCGAGAGTATCGACTACGGTGAAACCTTTGCTCCCGTTGCTTGCCTTGAATCCATTCGTTTGTTGATTGCTTATGCTTCTCATCACAACTTTAAGTTGCAACAAATGGATGTGAAGAGTGCTTTTCTTAATGGTCCTATTAATGAGTTGGTCTATGTCAAGCAACCCCCCGGGTTCGAGGATCCCTACTTTCCCGATCATGTGTATCAACTCGATAAGGCACTCTATGGGCTTAAACAAGCCCCACGTGCGTGGTATGACCACCTTACCGAGTTGTTACAAGATCGTGGGTTTGAAGTTGGGCTAATCGACCCCACTCTTTTTAGTAAGAAGGTTAAAGGGGAGTTGTTTGCATGCCAACTATATGTTGATGACATTATCTTTGGTTCCCCTAACAAAGCTTTCAATGAGGAATTCACTGCTCTCATGACCTCTTCCATGGGAGAGTTGAAATTCTTTCTAGGGTTCGAAGTGAAGCAAAGAAGAGAAGGAACCTTCATCAACCAAGCCAAATACACTCAAGACATGCTCAAGAGATTCAAGCTAAGTGATGTCAAGCCGGCTTCCACTCCAATGCCCACCAAGTGCCAACTTGACATCGATCCCAATGGTAAAACGGTGGATCAAAAGGTATATCGCTCCATGATTGGATCCTTGCTTTACCTTTGTGCATCTAGACCGGATATCATGTTGAGCGTGGGAATTTGTGCACGGTTTCAAGCCGCACCTAAGGAAAGTCACTTTGTGGCGATCAAGCGAATCTTTCGATATTTGGCTCATACCCCAAACTTTGGCTTATGGTACCCAAGAGGAGCAAACTTCAAGCTTGTAGGGTATTCGGACTCCGATTGGGCGGGAGACAAAGTGGATAGGAAGTCCACTTCCGGAGGGTGCCAATTCCTTGGTTGCTCTTTGGTAAGTTGGTCTTCCAAAAAGCAAAGTTGTGTGTCTCTCTCGTCCACCGAAGCAGAGTATGTAGCAGCCGGTAGTTGTTGTGCACAACTCTTATGGATGAGGCAAACTTTAAAGGATTACGATGTCATTTGTGACAAAGTGCCTCTTTGGTGTGACAATGAAAGTGCCATCAAGATTTCTCTCAACCCGATGCAATACTTCAAGACGAAGCATATTGAGATTCGGTATCACTTCATCCGGGATCACATTAGGCGAGGGGAGATCGAGCTCAACTACGTCAACACTCATGATAACCTTGCAGATATTTTCACGAAGCCATTGGATGAAGCAAGATTTCGCGAGTTAAGGCATGAGCTAAATATCATTGATTCGAGCAATGTTGCTTGAACCCTTGCACACCCCACCATACTCAACTTATTGTCTTGTTTAGATGTAGGCATGGACATAGGGCGAGTGTTGTTCTCTCAATGAACTCTCCCTCCCCCCCCCCCCATTATGCATAAATTGATCAACCCTTCCACATTCGCCATTTTTGATGGTACTTGTGCTTCAAAGACGAGTTTTGGTCATGGGCCCAAGGATAGTTCTTCACGGTGTCATACCAATTGACTCAAACATAGGTGGCTCCGGCCACCGCCCTCTCTTTGGAGAGGTTGTGTGTAACGCCCTCGATGCGGCTATATCTCCCACGTGTCGAAGCATGACTTAGAGGCATAACCGCATTGAAAGCAATGTCGCAAGTGAGGTAATCTTCACACAACCCATGTAATATATAAGGGGAAGAGATACATAGTTGGCTTACAATCGCCACTTCACACAAATACATGAATAAAGCATTACAACATCCAAATACAATCAAGGCCCGACTACAGAATCAAAATAAAAGAAGAACCCCAAATGCGACACGGTCCCCGATCGACCCCAACTGGGCTCCACTACTGATCAACTAGAACGAAACAACACAAAGGACAAGATCTTCATCAAGCTCCTCCTGAGCTTGGTTGCGTCATCTTCTCGGTATCCTCGGCACCTGCAAGCTGGTTTTGGAAGTATCTGTGAGTCACGGGGACTCAACAATCTTACACCCTCGCGATCAAGACTATTTAAGCTTATAGGTAAGGCAAGGTAGTATGTGGAGCTGCAGCAAGCGACTAGCATATATGGTGGCTAAACATACGCAAATGAGAGCGAGAAGAGAAGGCAAAGCACGATCGTGAAACTATGATCAAGAAGTGATCCTAGAACAACCTACGTCAAGCATAACTCCAACACCGTGTTCACTTCCCGAACTCCGCCGGAAAGAGACCATCACGTTTACACACGCGGTTGATGTATTTTAATTAAGGTCAACTTCAGGTTTTCTACAACCGGACGTTAACAAATTCCCATCTGCCCATAACAGCGGGCACGGCTTTCAAAAGTTCAAATCCCTGCAGGGGAGTCCCAACTTAGCCCATGACAAGCTCTCACGGTCAACGAAGGATATACCTTCTCCCGAGACATTCCGATCAGACTCGGTATTCTGGTTCTACAAGACAACTTCGACAAGTTAAAACAAATCCAGCAACATCGCCCGAATGTGCCGACAAATCCCGATAGGAGCTGCACATATCTCGTTCTCAGGGCACACTCAGATGAACACTACGTACAACTAAAACCAAACCTCGAGTTTCCCCGAGGTGGCACTGCAAGTGGCTCTGTTTGGACCAACACTCAGAGGAGCACTGGCCCGGGGGGTTTAAATAAGATGACCCTTGAGTTCGCGGAACCCAAGGGAAAAAGAGGCTAGGTGGCGAATGGTAAAACCAATGTTGGGCATTGCTGGAAGGGTTTTAATCAAGGCGAACTGTCAAGGGGTTCTCATTATTACCCAACCGCGTAAGGTACGCAAAATCCGGAAACATAACACCGATATGACAGAAACTAGGGCGGCAAGAGTGAAACAAAACACTAGGCAAAAGGCCGAGCCTTCCACCCTTTACCAAGTATATAGATGCATTAATTAAATAAGATATATTGTGATATCCCAACAAGTAAACATGTTCCAACAAGGAACAACATCTCCATGTTCCAACAAGGAACAAACTTCAATCTTCACCTGCAACTAACAACGCTATAAGAGGAGCTGAGCAAAGCGGTAACATAGCCAAACAACGGTTTGCTAGGATAAGGTGGGTTAGAGGCTTGGTTCAACAATATAGGAGGCATGATAATCAAGTGGTAGGTATCGCGGCATAGGCATAGCAAAAAAGCGAGCAACTAGCAAGCAAAGATAGAAGTGATTTCAAGGGTATGGTCATCTTGCCTGAGATCCCGCAAGGAAGAAGAAAGAGTCATGAAGAAGACACACGGACGAAGTCGAACGGATCCTCACAACTCCGGAACGGAACCGAAGCTCACGAGAAAGGCAACCCGGAAAGAAGCAAACAACATAGTAAACAACCATCACATAATCATGGCACGATGCACAATCAAGTATGATGCATGTCCGGTTTAAAGAGGCATGGCATGGCAAAGTGCACAAACAAAACTACAAATTAAGTGGAGCTGAATATGCAACGAGTTGCATATTGACGGACACCACAATAATTATTTAGTTCTCTCTTGTTTAGATACCCAACAATATTAAATGTTGATTAACATGGCAAGAGGTGAGGCATAACAAAACTACACCATCTAAACAATTTAAATGGGCCCGGATATAACAAATAACGAATCCGGTAAATCCCCATATGCATTAGTAATTTAAAAGCAAACAACAATTTTAACCCTCTAAATGTTATTATCATGATGCGAATGACATGAACAAGTTTATGCAATTTTTATTAAAAGTTGACATGAGCATAAAGAAGCATTTGTCATCGTGGCGGAAACAAAAGGGGTGCCACAACAATGACAACGGAAATGGTGCCACGGCAACATTCCGGTTCCGATAGCTCACGGAGATACCGGTGCAAAAGGAAAAGTGACGGGAGCGTGACATGCGATAGAAGGTGGGGTGATCCCGGCAACCGGGTTCCCACGAGACGACGGCATGGCAACGGGGAACATGCAAGAAACACGTCGGGCACGGTGCAACCGCGAGCATTTCATACAACATATGCATTCGTCCACGGGCGGTCGTTTCGGGGTTATACCTTCGAAGCGTGCAAACGGGCCGGTTCTCGTTCGGTGCCAAGTAGAGGAAGTATACGTTCTCGGGACGTGGTGGAAGTAGGGGGTACACGACGACGGTAGAGGTACTCGCGACGGTAGAGGTACACGTTTCCGTAGAAGGACTTGACGAATCCGAGTCACTTGGGGTCGACGGTAGTCGTTCATGTTTCGAGGAGGAAGTAGGGGTTCTCGCGATCTTGGCGACGGTAGTTGTTCACGGCGGTAGTGGAACTTGACGGATCCGATGCCTCCAAACGTAGTGGTACATGTTCGGTGCGATGTAGGGGTACATGTCAAAGGTCGTCGTGGTACTTGGTGTAACATAGGTCTTCGGGGTCGCCGGGCACACGTTCACATTGTGGTTGTACACGTCGACGGTCTTATCGGAACCTCGTCAACGTTCGAGAACCACCTTGGCGATCCGAAGGGGTACTTGGCGTCATGGTACTTGGGTCTTCGGACTTGCCGGTCTCGGTTCTTGTAACGGTAGTGGTACAAGGTCGTCGTGGGACTTGATGGTCTTGACAAAACAAAAGGGTACTCGGCAAAACCATGTTCTTCGGAGGTCGACGGTAGTGGTTCCCGTATCAACATGGTGTGGTTGTACTTGATGGGTCCGGTCTTGGCGTGCGAACGAACACGGCACGATGTACAGGTGTAGTGGTGGCCCTGGCATCTCGCAATAGTAGTACATGAAGGCAAGGACGCGGCCGTTGGTGAGGTTGTAGCGGCCTTGGGCATGAACTCCGGCGACGTGACGAGGGGAACGGCGAGTCCCCAGATGGAGGAGGACGGGGCCAACTGGATCTGGCCGGAGTAGAACGGAGGCGGCGGGGCGAGCTCGACGGAGGCGAAGCCACAGACGCAGGGGCCGTGCGTGTAGAGCAGAGGCGGGTAGCAGGAGCGGCAGGAGGATGGCCGGCAGCGACCGGACACGACGGCGGGGCTTGGTGGAGCTCGGCGGCCTGGTTCCACGGACGCGGACAAGGACGGCGGCGGGCGGCCGTGAGGGACCTCCTGTCCAAGGCGCAGCAGTGGGAGCTCTGGCCTGGGTAGTCGAGGACGAGGCCAAGGCCCGGGAGGGAGCGGCCGGTGGAGGTCGGAGCCAGAAGTCGAGGCGGCGGCTTCCATGGACGAGGCAGGAGGAGGAGCAAGGCCCCATGTCGAGGCAGGCGAATGGGAAGGGGGAGGAGGGTGCTCGCGAGGGAGAGGCTGCGATGGGGATCGGGCTCCTCCTTTGGCGGCGCTAGGAGGAAAGAAAGGGAGAGATCGAGGGGAGAGGGGATGGATCGGGCGAGAGAAGGACCGAGAGGGAGATCGAGAGAAGGAGGGGTCGAGCGAGGCCGCATCGCTCGCTGACTCTGGCGGCGCGAGGGAGAGGGTCCAGATGCGCCTAGGGTTAGGAGGGATACGAGCCTTGGGCCAAAAGGTCAAGTGGTTGGCCTTGTTGTGCTGGGCTAAAGGAAGACTAGGAAGAGAGAAGGAGAGGGCCAGCCTGGAAAGCTAAATTGGGCTCCCAATAAAAAAATAAAAAAAGAGAACTTTGGAGAACAGAAAGAGAGAATTAGAAAAGGAATTAGACCAACAGGGATATTTTCCTTGGACCAAGAAAATATGAAGGATTTAACAAAAATGGTTGGAAGAGGTTTGGGAAAACTAGGTCCACACTCATTTGAATTTAATTCAAATGGGTTCTAATAGAAAGTGGGTGCTAGGACGGTCCAGAAATGATTGAGAATCTCGGTGGAGCTCCGGAAAAATAGAGAAAGGATATATAGCAAAGTTAGAGGCCAAGAGTTGTGATAACAAAGGCATTGGGATTTTGCAAGTGTGTTAAGGTGAATTCCAAAATAGTGGAATATTTATAATAGCTCCCTAAATATTAGGAGGATATGTTATAAAGAGAAGCCACTCTTCCCTCGATTTAAATGGATGGAAAATCCACACAATTTATTTAGTTGAGATGCAAAAGATTTATGAGATGATGGCATGATGACATGATGCAATGCAAAAATAAAAGGGTAAGCACAAATGAAACACACGGCGAAACCCGGAATATATGGAAGTCTTCTCGAGCATCGGTCTCGGGGCGTCACATTGTGTCTCGAGGTTGTTTCTTGTTGTCTCTTGCCTTTCTTTCTTTGTGTTGAGTGTGTTCTTGTGGTGTCTTGTTGGCTTGAAGTTTCGATGCGAAGACCTATTTTCTTGTTTGAAACGTGCAACTTCTTGAGCCCGCGGTACTACCGCGGCCTGCCACGGTACTACCGCGTATGGAGTGCACGGTACTACCGCACCTAGCGCGGCAGTAATTTTTTACTGCCGCCTGGGAGAGTGGTACTACCGCTCAGGTGCGGTACTTCCGCCGAGCGGTACTACCGCAATGAAGCGCGGTACTACCACGCTGACGAGTGCGTGGGGGTTATGACTCGGGCAGGGGAGTTCCAACTCCCCATACCCATTCACTTGTCTCTCTCCCCACCATCTCTCTGTCTCTCGCTCAAGAATGGCGCCGGAGGTCCTCGCTGGATCTCCGTCTCCGGCCACTCTCCTCGGATTCCGACCGGTGGGATCGTTCGCCACCACTTCCTCTTGCCATGGACCAAGGTTTCTCCCCAAATCCCTCTCTTTCTTTGTTGTTCTTTCACTTCTAGGTTTTTGGGGAGATGCATGTTGTTCGTGAGATTTTAGGCCAAATCTTTGCAAGAGTAGGATGTAGGAGAGTCATGTTGCATAGAAATTATACTTGATATATTGTCCCATGGTAGATTTGATCAACCGTAGTACCGCCGTGGTTTCACGGTTTCTTCTCAGATTCAAAAGTGGTTCGGATCTGACGCGGTGCGGTACTACCGCGCCTCTTGTGCGGTACTACCGCTAGTCCGGTACTACCGCACGTGCTGTGGCACTAAGATCTTACTACCGCTCCAAGCCACGGTACTACTGTGACCTCACACGGTACTACCGCGACTAGGAGCGGTACTAAAATTTTAGTACCGCACGCCCTGGCAGTACTACCGTTGGTGTCCAATCTCTCTCGTGGCAATTACCACGTATGCTTTCTACTTGTTTCTCTTATTTTGCTAAGGTCTTTGCATTGATTCTTCTCGTTCTTTGTGTGTGCTTTCTCTTGTTTCTTAGGTGGTGGCTCTCGTCGTTCCAATCCCAGTCGTGACACTGGCTCCAAGCGACTGCGCAATCATCAAGATGAAGCGCCAGAGGGCTCCAGTGCCCCCAAGCACAATGTCAAGAGCACCGCTAGCAAGAACAAGGAACCCCCTAAGGGCATGGACGAGATTCCCCTTGCTGAGTACATCGAACGCTGGAAGATCAACCCTTATGTGAATGCTCGTGCTATCCTCAAAGGCAGTGAATTGTTTTGGACCAAGCAACAGACTCTTGTTTATCTAGATGTAATCAAGAACAAGCAAAATACCTACGTGGATGTCAAGTGGATAGACATGAATCACTTGAGGAAGGACAAGTTTCGTGAGTACTTTGGAGAAGCTTTGGATTTGGTGGAGCAGTTCGGTATTGAACATGTGATCTCTTTCCATCTTGACTATGACCCTGAGCTTATCTGTCAGTTCTTTGCCTCAGTTTACTTTCACCCCGGGGAGGAGCGGAGGATGACCTGGATGACCAATGGCCGTAAGTTGACTGCTACCTAGAAGGAGTTCATGAATCTACTCCAAGTTCCTGATGACGGGCTCACCACACCCGTTGGTGTTCGCCCCCATGCCAATCCTGAGTCTGCTAGCAAGAACAAGTTACAGCCGTTCTATGTTGAGAAGGTGCTTCCCAGTGGCAAGTCGACATGGGTGCTGAACTCCTTTCTGGATATCATGCATCACATCTTCCTCAACTCTCTGTTCCCTCGCATTGGCGACAAGGACAAAGTTCATGCCTATCTGGTGGATATGATGCTCCTGTGCGAGGAGGCACGTGTGTCTCAGACTCAGCCACTTGATGTCTCACACATCATGTGGTGTGAGCTTCGGTTTGCGGTGTTCACCTGCAAGGTTCCTATCTATGGACCATACCTATTTCTGTTGATCTCCACGACTTGGGAGAAGCTGTACCCTGGTGATGAGTTCCTTGCTCCAAACTGGATTCGGCATGAGCCCATCAGTCTCCGTGTCAAGCCCAACTGGGCCAACACTACTACTCGTGCTGAGGCATCTGCTGCTAGGAGGGCTGTTGATGAGGAGGAGGCTGGAGCAGAGGATGTTGCTGAGGACCATGCTGCTAGGTCTTCCCATCCTTCCTCTGAGCCCTCATGGGCCAAGAAGTTGAAGGACAAGATAAAGACTCTTTTCTGCATGCAAGCAAAGGGGCAGTACAGGACTCATGTGGCATCCAAGGAGAGTCGCCCCCGCGACAAGAAGATTATGAGGGTCTTTGGAGAGGACGTCTCTGGCGGTTCTGAGGAGGTCATCACGCCAGAGGCTGCATGGATGGCGAAGCAAGGCTACAAGTGGACTGATTCTGAGGAGGACATCGAGGAGACCGTCCCCGCCGCTGAGTCTGATGAGGAGCACGAGGAGAGTTGGGATGATTTCTCTGCCTGAGCCACCCATTGAGTGTACGTGTCCTCTCTGCGTTTTTGGCATCTCGATGCCAAAGGGGGAGAGAGTGTAGGGATTTGCATGCTTGCGAGTCATGTGTCGTGTTTGGTGTGTTTGTTTTGTCGTTTGGACCTCGTTTGCTTTGGTTTGGTTTGCGCCTTTGAGACTTATCCTTCATATGATGTAAGACATATGCACTCTATCCTATCTTAGTGAGCTTATGATTGTGCTACTTATGTTATGCTCGTATTTGCTATCTTGTCTAGTGTTAGCCTTACTATTGCAAGATATGCCTTGTCTCTAAAATATAGGGGGAGTTTTGATCCTAGTATGTGTGTCGTGCAGTCCAAAGCACCCATCTAGTTTGCACACATCTAGGGGGAGCCCGTCTATATTCTAGAGAGGAGGGGTTTGCGTTTGCTCAATATTATTTCCCTTTGTGCAAATCCCGTATTATCATCAATCCATCAAAAAGGGGGAGATTGTAAGGGCATATTTATCCCTAAGGTGTTTTGGTGATTGATGACAATGCTTTTGCGGACTAATCCTGTGCCTTGAGTTTCCCAGACGTTTCATCGCCAGGCACAAGACGGTTTGGTGCCCCTCGAAGACTATTGAAGACGATGTTTTTCTATGTTTCTTTTTGGTGGATTTGAATAGTAGGAAAGCCGTACTATTAAGAGGGGGTCCGCGTCGGAAAGTTCAGGTGGAATCATCACGTACACGTTTTCTTCCTTGTCTCCTCCTTTCCCATTCGCACTGGAGCATCCTCCGTTTTTCCTCTTTGTTTTGTCATGGTTGCTGATGATGGGCTTGCGGTAGTACTGCTCCCTGGAGCGGTAGTACCGCAGGCACCTGCGGTAGTACCGTACTTCGGCACGGTAGTACCGCAGGAGCCCACGGTAGTACCGCTCCCCCTGAGCCGTAGTACCGTGGCCCCTAGGCCAAGTGCCGCTTCATCACGGTAGTAGGGGCGGATGTAATTTTTTACATCCGCGCCTCCGTGGTAGTACCGCGCGCGGCCTGGGTCAGCTGCCAGGCGGTAGTACCGCTCCTCTGCGGTAGTACTGTGTCGGATTTTTGCTTCGTCTGTTTTCCAGCGGAAGTAGGCACGGATGTATTTTTATTCATCCGCGCTCTTACCAGGCTAGGAGTTTCCTTCCTTGCGGTAGTACCGCAAGAGGGAGCGGTAGTACCGAGCCTGCGGCAGTACCGCCCTCAGCCCTTGTGCTACAGGTCTGCCCTAACTCCTCCTGCTGCTGCGGTAGTACCGCAGTCCCTCACGGTAGTGCCGCATGGCCTTGCGGTAGTACCGCTGGTCAGGGGCAGTAGTACCACGTGACCTTACGGTAGTACCGCTGGTCAGGGGCGGTAGTACCGCATGTCGCGGGCTGGTTAGGTGGATAACGGTTGGATTTTGTCCACAGCTATATAAGGGGTGTCTTCTTCCTCTAGTTGACTACCTCTTCTAACCCTAAGCTCCATTGTTGCTCCAAGCTCCATTTTCGCCCGATCTCACTCCCTAGCCAATCAAACTTGTTGATTTGCTCGGGAGTGGTTGAGAAGGCCCCGATCTACACTTCCACCAAGAGAAATTTGATTCCCTCCACTAATCCCTTGTGGATCTTGTTACTCTTGGGTGTTTGAGCACCCTAGACGGTTGAGGTCACCGCGGAGCCATAGTCCATTGTGGTGAAACTTCATGGTGTCGTTGGGAGCCTCCAATTAAGTTGTGGAGATTGCCCCAACCTTGTTTGTAAAGGTTCGGTCGCCTCCTCCAAGGGCATCAATAGTGGAATCACGGCATCTCGCATTGTGTGAGGGCATGAGGAGAATACGGTGGCCCTAGTGGCTTCTTGGGGAGCATTGTGCCTCCACACCGCTCCAACAGAGACATACTTCCCTTCAAAGGGAAGGAACTTCGGTAACACATCCTCGTCTCCACCGGCTCCGCTCTTGGTTATCTCGTGCCTTTACTTGTGCAAGCTTATTTGTGATATATCTCTTACTTGCTTGTGTACTTATCATTGATGCATCATATAGGTTGCTCACTTAATTACACATCTAGACAACCTTCTTTGATGCAAAGTTTAAATTGTTAAAGAAAAGCTAAAAATTGTTAGTTGCCTATTCACCCCCCGCTCTAGTCAACTATATCGATCCTTTCAGAGCGGCGGTGGGAAACGGTTTGCTCCCCGGCAGCAAGACGGTAGCGGAGGGGGCGACAGGGGGAGTGAGCGGCGTTGCTGGGCGGATGTGGAGGCGGTGGCAACTGGCAGAGTCGCCGGCGAAAAAGGGTGGCGGCGTCAGTGACGAAGGAGGCGGGTGAGGATTGCTGTTGGCTGGGGTTAGGGGGAGACCAATGAGCCACCGACCAGCGGGCCCGGGGAAAGGAGAAGGCGAGCGAGCGCGTGTCCGTCGCGTGTCTGCGCTGACGCAAATCCGACTCAAAAATGGGCCGGAAATGGGTCACCCGTGGACAAAAAGCGGACGCGCGTCCGTTTGGATCGGCGCTTTGGGCCGACTTTTCTGTCTGCGCCAACCCAAACGGACAGCAGCGGACGAAATGGTCGCCCCATTGGAGTTGCTCTTATGCATGAGTTATGATATGAAATTCGCGGAGTATATTCACATAACATGCCCTTTATGCCTGTGTGTATGTATATATTTACATAGCATGGACAAACCTAAAAGTTGCTTATTACTAAAGTAACAAATTATTTTTCATAAAAAAGCGATGACAAATCATCGATGCACTTTTCCCCTTTATAAATGATGATGGATTTTCTCGACTTAAAATGAAGCATCAAGGGGATACAAACAGAATACACACATCCCCCTCTTCATGACTAGGATCTACACAATCAACACCAACGCAGACACACAATTAATCACACCAGCAAAGTGCAAAGTCAATACCGGAGCCATGCGTAGGTGGAGCAAAAAGAACTCTCAAGCGATCAAACACATGTTTGACAAACTAGTGCAATGACCATCAGCATCAACAATGGCCTCTTGACATAACAAGGACAATGAGAAGGGGTATTTGATAACAATGTCTCTAAGAAGAGAGCGATGCTCAAGCGCTGTTGTCGTAGGATCCAACCATTAAAGGCCATATCGTGGGTTTTCACCTTGAAGATCAAGTCTGAGCAAACTTCAGTGACTCCTTCAAGAAGGCAACGACGTGAAAACGTCACCATTGCAAGGTGTAACCCAACTAGGGTCAGACCTAGGGTTTTTATCAAACTGAAATCATATTGTGTTGTCGCCTCAACTTTCCACAATACCAAGAATTACATGCATGCATGGTCCTCGTGTGAGATCCGATGAAATCATTGGTGAGAGAGGAAGGTCATCGGCAAAGCCAAATTCCTAATATAGGATTATCTGGCACCGCTTCATCGACCTCATTACTGGTAGTCGGTGCTAGATCTATAGAAGACAACACCAGCATGCGCCACCGCCCTTGCCAGCAACCCAATACCATGCGACATATGTGTTACCGAGCTGAAGACATCCTCACACGGACATAGATGGCGGTCATCTTGACCTGCCACTTTGTCTTTCGTCGTTGGATGTTGTCGTACTACCAAGATCCATCGTCGAGCAGTTTGGAGTCACATCGTCTGGTTGGGTTAATTGGGGTCACCTTGGCAGGCTCAGTTAAGGAGGGCCATAGCGACCACCGGAGGTCATGTAAACCACCCCCCATGGCTACATGCACTGTTAGGGAAACCAAATCGCACCACCATGACAACCCAAGGCCCAGTTTTTTTGGTCGATTCTCCCATAATCTTGAGAATCAACCCTTCACCTAGCTTCTTCTAGAATCTTGAACGCATATTTATTTATAATCCTAGCTAGTTAGGATGAGAACAACTAGGATTGTAAAAAAAATATGGATACAAGATTCTGGGAGAAGCTGGGTGAAGGGTCGATTCTTAAGATTATGGGAGAATCGTCCAAAAGAACTGGCCTCAAGAGGAGCGCCCAACAGGCTGGATGTGGGGATCGCCGGCCACCGACCACTCATCTAGGATTTTTCTTAGTTGATCGTTATAGATTATTTGATGTATCATCCTCTACCTTTTAGGGAAATTCATTGTTACTTAATTTTTTACATTCCACAATCTAAAATAAAGTAAGTCCTTTATTTGAGGGTTTACGATCGTTGCAGAAATCTCATTCTCACTACCGGAATTATCTTGTCCGAAGAAAAAAGAAATACGTCAACCAAAAACACCATTCTTTTTGGTTCGCACAACCAAAAAATTGTTCCGCAGGTCTACAAGAAGGTAAAAAGTAAGGGATTGTATCAAGAACTATATAAAAAAGAATAGGAAAATGGACTTACTTTATTTTAGAATTGCACAATGAAATACTTAATTTTTTAGCAATTATACTACTCCAATCCGAAATAAAAAAGAACCCTCAAATTATTTTTAGAACATTTATCAAATTCAAAGTGTAATCGCCCTCGGGAACGCTCATTCTAAGGTGTCTTTATTTATTATGTATATTTTTTTATAACTATTTATTATGTATTAAGAAGAATCCTTCCATTTTCTTTTTCTTTAGTTGCGCGGACTGCCGCGTCGCCTGTATCTGGTGGTCATCGGTGAGCCGCTGCTGCATACTGCCTCTGGGGCACACTTAGCCAGAGCTAAGCCATGCGCATACATCATCAGGTGTCATGTGGTTGCTTGCGTGTGATTCGTATGATCACAACTGAATGCAACGCGTCGCGGCCGGTGATCCCAGATCGTCACCATGCCGCTGCGCTTCTTGTCGCCGTTGCGCGATTCGTAAGATCGATGTTGAGCGCAACGTGTCGCTCAGCTGCTCTGGGATCGTCGCCATGCCGTTCCTATTCTTGTCACTACTATTGTTCTCTTTGAGTCACTGCCGAGGATGACCGTGGTGGAACCATTCAGGGCCGTGCCGCCAGTGACGGATCCAGAAGTTGAACTTAGCTAGGGTGGAACATTTGAGGTACAATTTTTTTTATTGAGAAATGCAAGTGCGCTGAACCAAATCTCATAAAATTCAAATATGAAGCTAGATGCAATCAAAAATTAACATAACCAATGATTCAGATCAGTTCAAGATTCTCAACAGCTAGGTGATGTAACCACCAAAAATCACAAAATCTGACATGAACGTTATAGAGAAGTACTAACATGCGGAGGGCCATCTCCTCCACGTTGATGTTCGACCCGTCGGATTTTGAACCGGATCCGCCGCTGGTTCCATCGCCGGCCATCGGATCAGAGGGAGGGGATTGGAAGTGAAGTGGACGGGCGTATGAGACGGGTTTAAGACGCCTAGTTATAGATGCTCTTAGTCTCTCTAGACGCTGGCTACCTGGCTCGATTTGAGGATTTCCTTTTTTTTAGGTGTATTTGGGGATTTCCTGGGACTGCCTGGGATTGCGGGTGTGGCCGGACTCACTAGATTGGAGATATGGGCTGCTACTAGGTTTGTGTTTGACGTGCAAATCCCCACATGTACCAGTCCATGTATAAAACAAATCGTATTTTTCATATAGTGGATTTCGGCTACCGGGGCGGCCGACCATAGCCGCCCTTACCGTGGCGCCGCCACTACGTGCCGCCACCATGGGTTGTTCAGGCTTTGCCCGACGACAACTTCTGGTAACGGCGAGGAGAGAAAGATCGGACGGGAAGGACCAAAAAAACTTGGATCATGATCGCCTGATGTGTCGCCCGTCTGGATTACGCCGGCCAATTTCCATTTTCAGTTCCGTGGAGAATGGAAAACCTTGTCGATGCATCTAACTCGGGGTTGTATAGCTAAGTTCATCAGCTTACAGCTACATAACTGTATGCGCGTATGTTTTATACGCAAGCACGATGATTTGCCTGCAATTGTATTATTGTTGATGTGATTACTTACAAAAAATGAACTTTGGTTGTCAATAAATTAATATTTGTTAACTTATCAAAGAAAACTTTTTTTTGTAAGCAAGGTGTGGGTCATCAGGGGGGGGGGCATAACTGGAAACATAGAAGGTGGGGTGGGAAGGGATTATGAAAGAAAGAAATAAAGATGGAACTTTACCTAACTTTTAAGTAGGAGCTGAATGGGTGGAAAAAGAAGGGAAAAAGGACGTCAGAAGACAAAGTTATAGACATTGATATCTGGATTTGCTCCTTTGATAACTTGCAAATATTAGCATAAACACTCCATTGTGTTGGCTTACCGATGATGAGAAAACAAGGACTGCAATAGCTAGCAAACGTTCACCGGTAGACATGACATTTGCGAACTTTTTTTATGCGAATAACGTTGTGGGAGGGTAGCAATTTCTTCGGAAACACAGCAATTTCTAGCAAATCAAGGATTTGTTGTAAAAGTCGTGCTCACTTGAAGAAATTGTCATGCTCTGCACAATATAATTGCCATGAAAAACATTCGTTTTGCCATGCTCTCCCAGCAAACGTTCGCTGACATTACCCATAAACAAACATATTCATTTTGTACTTCACAGTGTAAACACTCCAATTGGAGTGGTGACTGTTGAGAATTGTATAAAACTAAAATCTACGGATAACTTCAGACAAAATTAGTTGATCTTGTGATACCCACTTACCCAGTATTCGGTCCACAAGAAAAGCACATACACACCCCATGCATCGAACATCCTAAAGAGCCAACAGATCAGCTCTTTTTTTTTCAGTTTATTCAATTCCAGACCGACAAATCAGACAATTTCTCTGCAGTTCATCAGCTGAAGCAGTTTAACCCCTAAACTAAAGATAACCTCTGCAGATGTATAAACTGGCTCCAGGTAGATCAATTTACAGTGAGGAGGCTATATTCATTGACTACTTTAATTGCTGTGCTATGAGCCTATGAGTCAAGGATCTGGAATGTCTGAAGAGGGAAGAAACCTCATCAGAAAGCTCGAGAGTGACCATACACAGATAACGCCAAGAATTTGAAGAACAGTCAGTAGTGCCCCTAAGGAGTTCATGATAGACAAAGTTTGATTTGTTGCCTCAGTTCCTCTAACAGAAAAGGTGAGTGCTGTCACCAGTTGAGCTGCCCTGTTCAGTTGGTGAAGCCTGTAGACCTGGAAGGAAGGGGAAATGAGACATGCTAAGAACTACCAAAATATTTCACTCAAGAAGAACGTCAGCTAAGATGTAGTCACATGATTTGCTGGAATGAACATGAGCAAAGTAAATGGCACAACAGCAGTAGTCATAGTCAGGAAAGTAGGCAGCTATAGTGTATGGTGTAAGTAGGCAATCCTTTAATAACAGGCACAGACAGCCAGGCATTACTAAGCTATACTATACTTACCAATGAAATGAAACAAACAGTTATCACATGAGGGAACAGGTTGCTAACAGCCTAGAACCAAATACTGACGTGTGCCTAGTGATCACTACAAGGAAACTGGGCTGTGTATTATCAATGATGTGTTTTTTTAGCTTGTATTACAAATGATGTGTTGTGTGACGTGTGCCTAAAATCCTCAACCAGATCAAAATTAAACATGAACCATGTAATATATTGGGTTGTCAGCATATTGTTTACGGAAATATCAGGACATTTGCCTCATTGATACAAAGTTATCATTTCTGAAGGATGGAAAGTTAGACCCCCCCCCCCCCCCCTTCTGAACTTCAATGTTCCCAAACTCAGTTGCTACTTTATTATTTGCATGCTATGCACAAGGCAGCCAGCCCTTGCATCCAAGAATATCCAACCACATATGGATAAGGATCATACTGTTAGGAAAGTAATGATTAATTGATTGCTACTCCCTCTGTCCCATAATATAAGAGCGTTTTTTACACTAGTGTAGTGTCAAAAACGCTCTTATATTGAGAGAAGTGCATATTTCAACCCTGAACTCTTGCCCTAGTCTAATTTACAACCCTGAACTTTAATACCATCTAAATTACAACCCCCAAGTCTCAAAACCGGTCAGGATTCAACCCTCCCCTCCCTGTTGACCGGTTTTGACCTGGGGTGACCAGTTTTGACTAGTCAACGGGTCCAATCAGCATGCCACGTCAGATTTTTTTTTTCAAAATTTCAAGAAAAAGTAAATAAAAATCTATAAGATCAGGGAAAAAATATAAAAAGGCAAAATTCCGAAAAAATTGTTCGCGAAAAAGCTAGGGAAAATAAAAAATGATTTTTTTCTGGAATATGAGTTTTTGGGTTTTTTCTGGAAATTCGTTTTTTTATTTTCCGTGTTTTTCGGAAATTGAATTTCTTATTTCTTTTCCTGGATTTTCTTCGATTTTACAGGTTGTTTCCTTGGAAATTTTGCATTTTTTGCTGATGTGGCATGCTGACTGGACCTGTTGACTGGTCAAAACCGGTCAACCAGGTCAAAACCGGTCAACAGAGAGGGGAGGGTTGAATCCTGGCCAGTTTTGAGAGTTCGGGGTTGTAATTTAGATGGTATTGAAGTTCGGGGTTGTAAATTAGACTAGGGCAAAAGTTGAGGGTTGAAATATGCACTTCTCTCTCTTATATTATGGGACAGAGGGAGTATTTGTTAGGGATTTCATCTCTTTCATCTTAAATATTGCTTGGGAGGAGGTCCGCATATAGGAAAGACTACCATCATGTCCATTGTAACCAAGCAATCAATAAACCTTATACAGTCCCTTTTATATCTCCTGTTTCCCCCTCTCCTTCGTATATCACAAGTTCTTTTCGTATATACCCTCCTTGTACCTTTTGTGATTAACAGATTATACGGTCATGCCTTTCATATGGTTATCAGTTAAAGAAAAACAATCAATAAGCCAGATTGTTTTCATATTTGTCAGAATTGTTAGTCAAGTTGTCCCATAAAATCTAGTATCAGAGCTTCATTTCTCATGTTTGTGCAAGCTTTCCCAACATCTCCACAACATGGGGCTACAAAGGGTTGCAGACATGGCGCCACTTCAGCTCGAGGATGAGCTGTCTGTCGAGGACCAGCGATGATATGTGCACACTATGCACAAGGCAGTTGGCCCGCATCGAAGTGAATAAGGATACCCAACCACAAGTGGATACGAATCATATTGATAGGAAAGCAGGGGTAAATTGCTACTCCCTCTGTTGACAAATAAAGATGTTCTAACTTTTTGTCGAATTGGATGTACTCCCTCCGTTCCATAATGTAGTGCGTATATATGTTTTGAAAAGTCAAACCTCACAAACTTTGACCAAGTTTGTGGAGAAAAATATTTACATCTAGAATGTCAAACATATATCATTAGATTCATCATAGGATGTAGTTTCATGTTTTATATATTTGGTATTGTACATATAAATAGTTTTCTCTAAACTTGATTGAAATTTGCAAAGTTTGACTTTTCAAAAAATCTATATGCACTATATTATGGAACAGAGGGAGTATATAGACATGTTTTAGTGTGTTTGTTCACTCATTTCAGTCTGCATGTAGTCCATATTGAAATATCCAAAACATCTTATATTTGTGAACGGAGGGAGTATTTGTTAAGGATTAAAGATTATTTTCCATATTGCCGGGGAGTAGTTCCACGACCTATAAATGGGCCTACCATGTATGTATAACAACAACTTAGATTCTGCAAATGGCTCCACATTATCATTAAGCAATTGCAAAATACAAACTGGACTGATAAACAAAAAACTCCGAAACATGAGTTCACCACGAATGACTACCATCTTAACAATGACATAAAGATTTCCACCCGATCACACTTGATTATAACCCAAAAGGGTAACTTCAGGATCCAAATAACAACAGGATAAAGTAAGAACCACATTACCTTAAAGATAATAGGGATAACTGGCCAAGAAGGTGATTTCCGATGCCGTGCATACTGCTCGAATACGAATTGTACAACAAGACCTACCAGATAAGGTGCAAGAGTAGCTGAAGCTGCTGGACCAGTCCAGGGCCAAACCATGCCCATTGTCAGAAGCGGTATTATCAGGCTTAGAACCATCGTTGTTACTGAAGAAATTCGGAAAAACCTAGCTTTTGACCAGATGTAGCTCTTAGGTGCTACCTGCTGCAAAGGTCTCCAGACTTTATCAATTAACAGGACAAAAATCCCGACTCCTCCGTAAAACAGAGCCTCAGTGAAGAATAGTATAAGGAAATCTGCATACAACAATAAAACTCTATCAGTAATGCAGCTATGGCTAGTTTTCATCCCAATGAGGAATGGTACATGTAGTGTCTTTGGAGTAGATGTGTAAATATATTCCAAGAACGAATTATGTGCATCAGTGTTCATTTAAGGGTTAGAAAATTGTTACAATGTGTTCGGGGGATGATCAGATGTAAAGCAATGAAATTACCTATTTTCAATCACCAATTACTTACATGCCTTTTAATGGAATAAATGCTACTAACAGGAACAGATATATGATTGTGTTAAGTGGTAACCAACATAACTGATTTCCCTCAGCTAATAAAAGGTGGGACTGGGAGGTAAAGGAATGAGATAAAAGACACTATCAGAGTTGTTGAGGATGAAACGAACAAATTTCTGAATTATCACAGAAAGGATACCTGTCAACAGGGAATCCTCAAACACGGCTGAGAGTACTCTGCGCAGGTAAAGCGATGGAAGAACCAAGAATGCCACAAGAATAGTTGGACCAACAAACCATACTAATCTAGATGCTTCCTTGCCAGGATGTGGCACACCCTCCACACTTAACGTTTGAGAGCTGCCGCCATGAAATGAGATGAATCCCGGTTTTCCAGCACTCCTCTCAGTAAAATCGGAGCCCAAAGATGCAGAGGAATCTGCAGTATTACTATTGGTATCTTCTAAGACCGGTGTGTCCGAGGTAAGCGAAGCAATTGGCTCCTGTTTGTCGCTAGCAGTGCAGGAAACAATTCGCTTACTATGTCCATCATGGTTGCTGGAGCTCCTTAGAACTTGTTCTGTTAACACGTGGTAAAATCAACGTAAAGGGCTATGTGTATTCAATAAAGATCTTTTCAGAAAGTAAGGGAAAAATTACCTTTTGGAGTGCCCAAGTACTGCATCCTACTTCCATTTACCCTTTGAACTGCAAATGATCCTGCAAGCTGAGAGATAACCCCGTGTCATTACGCTGGTACTGCTAAACCAGACAATTCACTGCAATTTTCATGTTCATAGCATCCAGGATCGCAGAAGTATATGGAGCATAGAGTAGGTACATGTAAGTATGTAACAGTGAAAATTTAAGAGGTACTCGTATTTCAGTAAAAAAGTCTAGCAAAAAATGACTGAAACTCATTGGCACGTTGACATCGCACCCAATAGAGGGAATAAAATCATCCTTTTCGAATTATCCATACGGGCGATTAAGACTTCTACCAGCAACTAATTAAAACTCACCTAATCGCTAACCAAGCACGAAAGAGGAGGTCATACAGGTAGAGGAAAAATGCTCTAGGCGTTTGAGCACGAGGAGGAGGGGATTGCCTTGGGATAGGAGCAGGCTACGGAGCTGAGGCGGCAGCGAGGAGGGGCGGAGATGGCCGGCGCGGACAGGGAGGCGGCCCTGGGGCGGAGCCGGAGGACGGTGGGGCCTGCCACGGCGGCCATGGTCCGTTGCGCTATCTGGCAGCAGCAAGGGGAAGAGGACGGTGGGACGGACGGACGGGCGCCCCGGCCGCTTGGCCCGGTGAGGTTTGTTTGGTGTGGTGGTGGTCGTCAGACTGCCGCACGAGAACTGTGGCGTCGGGGCCCAGATGTCACTTTTTTTTTCTTTTTTCTGAGAAGAATGTAGTAGTTTTTTTTTTGTATTTTTTTTGTATTTTTTTTTGTAAAGAACAGGCATGTGTACGGACGGGCCTAGTATGTACAACTGGGCTGCAATTTCACGGGGAAAACACGGCCGGCCAGCCCATTGTATTTCCATGAGCGGTGTTATTGACGATCAATAAAATAGAGCGTATTTTGGCCTAAAAGCACGATGTAAAAGGGAGTGTTGATGGGGCGATTTCAGTGGAGCAAAGGAAGAGCTTTCAGTGGGGCGGCCGGCGGCAATTTTTCACTAAAAGAGCTTTCTTGGGGGCCTTCGTTCTGGTTATTGACACTTGACAGAGTCATGGATCGCTGGTCTGTTGAAGCAATTGCATATAGGAAAGCTTTATGCCTCGCTCACGGTCAAGGATTAAGCTCGCAGTCTATTGCTTCTTGCTATTCTGGTGTTATTTGTAGCATCCAGGACTGGGCGTTTGGGGTAAATGCGATGATCATTAGAGAAGTTATATAGATGCAGAATGCCATGGAAGGTATTCCCTCCGTCCGGAATTACTTGTCGCTCAAAAGGATGTATTCAACACTAAAATACGTTTAGATACATCCATTTCAGCGACAACTAATTCCATACGAAGATAGTATAATTTTTAAGCATGACGGTAGATGATGCAATGGAGATGCCCATAATAATGCTAGCAATTCATTGCAACTTGTTTCAAGTTGTCATGTTTGGCTTTTGCAGCCTTCGGGTTATGTACAAATGATTACCAATGGTTAATAAAGTATTTTTGCTAAAAAAGGCATTACTCGTTATTGAAAAAAAACACTTGCATTTTAAATTCATTAGTTAAAAATAGTTTGTTTTCTCACTTTGTTTTTCAAATTTTGGCTGAGTATATTATTTTAATAAAAATTTTAAAAAATAGAAAATTGAAAAAATGTACATGAATCTAAAAACATCTTAAATTACAAAATGTTTGTGATTTTGGAAAAAGTTCGCGAATTTTTAAAATGTTCGTGTTGTTTACTACTTTCAAAATATGTTCATGAATTTGAAAAAAAAAGTTTGTAAATTCAAAAAGCATTCACGGTTTTCAAAGAGAAATCATGAATTTTATAAATGTTTGTGAATTTGGAAAGGAAAAAGAGAAAAATAATAGGAAAAATAATAATAAAAAAGCAGTGAAAAGAAGGAAAAGAAAAAAGACCTTCTGAAACCTTCCCAAAACCGGGTGGAAGCTTCGAGAAGCTTCCTAAAACTAGTCGAGACCTTGTTCGCGTCCTTCGCTAATTGGCCGACCAAACAGTACCGTTTAGTGGGCATTTGTTTGGTGATATGTATTACTATACATATCATTGGATGCATGCCGTAGGAGAATCAAGTGCAAGTCCATCATAGAAGATCACAATAGTTGTGCAAGTCCTTGCTTATGGATGTTCGTCCAATGCCATCGATGACTATGTTCGCATTGACGAAGACCTCATCCTCGAGTGTGTGAGACGATTCACCAAAGCTGCGATCAAGATCTATGGAATGGAGTACTAGGGCGCTCCCACTAATGAAAATACCGAGATGCCTATGGTAGAAAGTGAATAAAAAGGTCATCCAATGATGTTTGGATCCATTGACTTCATACATTGGACATGAAATAATTGTCCGGTAGCATGGCAATATGAGTACAAAGGCATTGTCATGATTGAAACATCATTCTTGACGCAGTAGCATCACATGATCTGTGAATTTAGCACTCATACTTTGGGATGCCTGATGGGGAACGTAGCAGAAATTCAAAATTTTCCTACGTGTCACCAAGATCTATCTATGGAGAAACCAGCAACGAGGGGAAGGAGAGTGCATCTACATACCCTTGTAGATCGCTAAGCGGAAGCGTTCAAGAGAACGCGGTTGAAGGAGTCGTACTCTTCGTGATCCAAATCACCGGAGATCCTAGTGCCGAACGGACGGCACCTCCGTGTTCAACACACGTACAGCCCGGTGACGTCTCCTACGCCTTGATCCAGCAAGGGGAGAAGGAGAGGTTGGGGAAGACTCCATCCAGCAGCATCACGATGGTGTGGTGGTGGTGGAGGAGCGTGGCAATCCTGCAGGGCTTCGCCAAGCACCGCGGGATATGAGGAGAAAGAGAGGGAGGGCTGCACCAACGAGAGAGATCGAATCGTGTGTGTTGAGAGGCCCTCCTTCCCCACTATATATAGGGAGCCCAAGGGGGGGCGTCGGCCCTAGGAGATCCAATCTCCTAGGGGGGCGGCGGCCAAGGGAGGATTCCCTCCCCCCCAAGGCACCTAGGGGGTGCCTTCCCCTTGTGGGACTCTTCCCTTCTTGAAACCCTAGGCGCATGGGCCTCTTGGGGCTGGTGCCCTTGGCCCATGTAGGCTAAGGAGCACCCCCTACAGCCCATGTGGCCCTCCGGGGCTGGTGGCCCCACTTGGTGGACCCCCGGGACCCTCCCGGTGGTCCCGGTACGTTACCGATAAAACCCGAAACTTTTCCGGTGACCAAAACATGACTTCCTATATATAAATCTTTACCTCCGGACCATTCCGGAACTCCTCGTGACGTCCGGGATCTCATCCGGGACTCCGAACAACATTCGGTAACCACATACAAACTTCCTTTATAACCCTAGCGTCATCGAACCTTAAGTGTGTAGACCCTACGGGTTCGGGAGACATGCAGACATGACCGAGACGTTCTCCGGTCAATAACCAACAGCGGGATCTGGATACCCATGTTGGTTCCCACATGTTCCATGATGATCTCATCGGATGAACCACGATGTCAAGGACTTAATCAATCCCGTATACAATTCCCTTTGTCTAGCGGCATTGTACTTGCCCGAGATTCGATCATCGGTATCCCGATACCTTGTTCAATCTCGTTACCGGCAAGTCTCTTTACTCGTTCCGTAACACATCATCCCGTGATCAACTCCTTGATTACATTGTGCACATTATGATGATGTCCTACCGAGTGGGCCCAGAGATACCTCTCCGCCACACGGAGTGACAAATCCCAGTCTCGATTCGTGCCAACCCAACAGACACTTTCGGAGATACCCGTAGTGTACCTTTATAGCCACCCAGTTACGTTGTGACGTTTGGCACACCCAAAGCACTCCTACGGTATCTGGGAGTTGCACAATATCATGGTCTAAGGAAATGATACTTGACATTAGAAAAGCTTTAGCATACGAACTACACGATCTAGTGCTATGCTTAGGATTGGGTCTTGTCCATCACATCATTCTCCTAATGATGTGATCCCGTTATCAACGACATCCAATGTCCATGGTCAGGAAACCGTAACCATCTATTGATCAACGAGCTAGTCAACTAGAGGCTTACTAGGGACATGGTGTTGTCTATGTATCCACACATGTATCTGAGTTTCCTATCAATACAATTCTAGCATGGATAATAAACAATTATCATGAACAAGGAAATATAATAATAATCAATTTATTATTGCCTCTAGGGCATATTTCCAACAGTCTCTCACTTGCACTAGAGTCAATAATCTAGTTCACATCGATACGTCATTAACACTCAAGGTCACATCCCCATGTGACTAACACCCAAAGAGTTTACTAGAGTCAATAATCTAGTTCACATTTACCATGTGATTAACACTCGATGAGTTCTGGGTTTGATCATGTTATGCTTGTGAGAGAGGTTATAGCCAACGGGTCTGAACCTTTCAGATCCGTGTGCGCTTTACAAATCTCTATGTCATCTCCTAGATGCAACTACTACGCTACATTTGGAGCATTCCAAATAACTGTTCTACTTGGAGCTATTCTAAATTGTTGCTCCATTATACATATCCGGTATCTCTACTCAGAGCTATCCGGATAGGTGTTAAGCTTGCATCGACGTAACCCTTTACGACGAACTCTTTTACCACCTCCATAATCGAGAAAATTCCTTAGTCCACTAGTTACTAAGGATAACTTTGACCGCTGTCTTGTGATCCATTCTTGGATCACTCTTGTACCCCTTGACTGACTCATGGCAAGGCACATTTCAGGTGCGGTACACAGCATAGCATACTGTAGGGCCTATGTCTTAAGCATAGGGGACGACCTTCGTCCTTTCTTTCTATTCTGCCGTGGTCGAGCTTTAAGTCTTAACTTCATACCTTACCACTCAGGCAAGAACTCCTTCTTTGACTGATCCATCTTGAACACCTTCAAGATCATGTCAAGGTATGTGCTCATTTGAAAGTACCATTAAGCGTTTTGATCTATCCTCATAGATCTTGATGCTCAATGTTCAAGTAGCTTAATCCAGGCCTTCCATTGAAAAACATTTTGAAATAACCCTATATGCTTTCCAGAAATCCTATGTCATTTCTGATCCATAATATGTCAACAACATATACTCATCAGAAATTCTATAGTGCTCCCACTCACTTCTTTGGAAATACAAGTTTCTCATAAACTTTGTATAAACCCAAAATCTTTGATCATCTCATCAAAGCGTACATTCCAACTCCGAGATGCTTACTTCAGTCCTTAGAAGGATTACTGGAGCTTTGCATACTTATTAGCATCCTTCAGGATTGACAAAACCTTCCGGTTGTATCACATACAACCTTTCCTCAAAAAAATCGTCAAGGAAACAATGTTTCGACATCCTATCTGCAAGATTTCATAAATAATGCAGTAATCGCTAATATAATTCCAACAGACTCTTAGCATCGCTACGAGTGAGAAAGTCTCATCGTAGTCAACTCCTTGAACTTGTCGGGAAACATCTTAATGACAAGTCGAGCTTTCTTAATGGTGACATTTACCATCATTGTCCGTCTTCCTTTTAAAATCCATCTGTACTCAACAGCCTTACGACCATCAAGTTGTTCTTCCAAAGTCTACACTTTGTTTTCATACATGGATCCTCTCTTGGATTTTATGGTCTTGAGCCATTTATCGGAATCCAGGCCCACCACCGCTTCTCCATAGCTCGTAGGTTCATTGTTGTCTAGCAACATGACTTCCAAGACAGGGTTACGTACCACTTCGAAGTAGTACGCATCCTTGTCGACCTACGAGGTTTGGTAGTGACTTAATCTGAAGTTTCATGATCACTATCATAAGCTTCCACTTCAATTGGTGTAGGTGCCATAGGAACAACTTCTTGTGCCCTGCCACACACTAGCTGAAGAGACGGTTCAATAACCTCATCAAGTCTCCACCATCCTCCCACTCAATTCTTTCGAGAGAAACTTTTCCTCGAGAAAGGACCCGATTCTAGAAACAATCCCTTATTGCTTTTGAATCTGAGACAGGAGGTATACCCAACTGTTTTGGGTGTCCTATGAAGATGCATTTATCCGCTTTGGGTTCGAGCTTATCAGCCTGAAACTTTTTCACACAAGCGTCGCAGCCCCAAACTTTTAAGAAATGACAGCTTAGGTTTTCTCTAAACCATAGTTCATACGGTGTCATCTCATCGGAATTACGTAGTGCCCCTTTTTAAAGTGAATGTGGTTGTCTCTAATGCCTAACCCATAAACTATCGTGGTAATTCGATAAGAGACATCATGGTATGCATCATATCCAATAGGGTGCAGTTATGATGTTCGGACACACCATCACACTATGGTGTTCCAGGCTGTAGTAGTTGTGAAACAATTTCCACAATGTCTTAATTCTGTGCCAAACTCGTAATTCAGATATTCATCTCTATGATCATATCATAGATATTTTATCCTCTTGTCACGACGATCTTTCAACTTCACCCTGAAATTACTTGAACCTTTCAATAATTCAGACTCGTGATTCATCAAGTAAATATACTCAACACCTACTCAAATTATCTGTGAAGTAAGAGCATAACGATATCCACTACACGCCTCAACACTCATTGGACTGCACACATCAAAATGTATTACTTCCAACAAGTTGCTTTCTAGTTCCATTTTACTGAAAACGAGGCTTTCAGTCATCTTGCCCATGTGGTATGATTTGCATGTCTCAAGTGATTCAAAATCAAGTGAGTTCAAACGGTCCATTTGCATGGAGTTTCTTCATGCATATACACCAATAGACATGGTTCGCATGTCTCAAACTTTTTTTTTAAAAAAAGAGTGAGCCCAAAGATCCATCAACATGGAGCTTCTTCATGCGTTTTATACCGATATGACTTACGTGGCAGTGCCACAAGTAGGTGGTATTATCATTACTATCTTATATCTTTTGGCATGAACATGTGTATCACTACGATCGAGATTCAATAAACCATTCATTTTAGGTGTAAGACCATCGAAGGTATTATTCAAATAAACAGAGTAACCATTATTCTCCTTAAATGAATAACCGTATTGCGATAGACGTAATCCAATCATGTCTATGCTCAACGCAAACACCAAATAACAATTATTTAGGTTTAACCCCAATCTCGATGGTAGAGGGAGCGTGCGATGCTTGATCATATCAACATTGGAAACACTTCCAACACATATCGTCAGCTCACCTTTAGCTAGTCTCCGTTTATTCCGTAGCTTTTATTTCGAGTTACTAACACTTAGCAACCGAACCGGTATCTAATACCCTGGTGCTACTAGGAGTACTAGTGAAGTACACATTAACATAATGTATATCCAATATACTTCTATCGACCTTGCCAACCTTCTTATCTACCAAGTATCTAGGGTAATTCTGCTCCAATGGTTGTTCCCTTTATTACAGAAGCACTTAGTCTCGGGTTTGGGTTCAACCTTAGGTTTCTTCACTAGAGCAGCAGCTGATTTGCCGTTTCATGAAGTATCCCTTCTTGCCCTTGCCCTTCTTAAAACTAGTGGTTTCACTAACCATCAACAATTGATGCTCCTTCTTGATTTCTACTTTCGCGGTGTCAAACATCGCGAGTATTTCAAGGATCATCATATCCATCCCTGATATGTTATAGTTCATCACGAAGCTCTAGCAGCTTGGTGGTAATGACTTCGGAGAAACATCACTATCTCATCTGGAAGATCAACTCCCACTTGATTCAAATGATTGTTGTATTCAGACAGTCTGAGCACAAGCTCAACAATTGAGCTTTCCTCCCTTAGTTTGCAGGCTAAGAAAAACGTCAGAGGTCTTATACCTCTTGGCGTGGGCACGAGCCTGAAATCCCAATTTCAGCCCTCGAAACATCTCATATGTTTCGCGACATTTCAAAACCGTCTTCGGTGCCTCAATTCTAAACCGTTTAACTGAACTATCACGTAGTTATCAAAATGTGTATGTCAGATGTTCGCAACATCCACAGACGATGTTCGAGGTTCAGCAGACTGAGCGGTGCATTAAGGACATAAGCCTTCTATGAAGCAATGAGGACAATCCTCAGTCTACGGACCTAGTCCGCATAATTGCTACTATCAACTTTCAACTAAATTTTCTCTAGGAACATATCTAAACAGTAGAACTGAAGCGCGAGCTATGACATAATTTGCGAAGATCTTTTGACTGTTGGAAATATGCCCTAGAGGCAATAATAAAAGTATTATTATTATATTTCCTTGTTCATGATAATTGTCTTTTATTCATGCTATAACTGTATTATCCGGAAATCGTAATACACGTGTGAATACATAGACCACAATATGTCCCTAGTGAGCCTCTAGTTGACTAGCTCGTTGTGATCAACAGATAGTCATGGTTTCCTGGCTATGGACATTGGATGTCGTTGATAACGGGATCACATCATTAGGAGAATGATGTGATGGACAAGACCCAATCCTAAGCATAGCACAAGGATCGTGTAGTTCGTTTGCTAGAGCTTTGCCAATGTCAAGTATCTCTTCCTTTGACCATGAGATCGTGTAACTCCTGGATACCGTAGGAGTGCTTTGAGTGTATCAAACGTCACAACGTAACTGGGTGACTATAAAGGTGCACTACGGGTATCTCCGAAAGTATCTATTGTTTTATACGGATCGAGACTGGGATTTGTCACTCCGTGTAAACGGAGAGATATCTCTGGGCCCACTCGGTAGGACATCATCATATGCGCAATGTGACCAAGGAGTTGATCACGGGATGATGTGTTACGGAACGAGTAAAGTGACTTGCCGGTAACGAGATTGAACAAGGTATTGGTATACCGACGATCGAATCTCGGGCAAGTAAAATACCGCTAGACAAAGGGAATTGTATACGGGATCGATTGAGTCCTTGACATCGTGGTTCATCCGATGAGATCATCGTGGAACATGTGGGAGCCAACATGGGTATCCAGATCCCGCTGTTGGTTATTGACCGGAGAACGTCTTGGTCATGTCTGCATGTCTCCCGAACCCGTAGGGTCTACACACTTAAGGTTCGATGACGCTAGGGTTATAAAGGAAGCTTGTATGTGGTAACCGAATGTTGTTCGGAGTCCCGGATGAGATCCCGGACGTCACGAGGAGTTCCGGAATGGTCCGGAGGTAAAGATTTATATATAGGAAGTCCTGTTTCGGCCATCGGGACAAGTTTCGGGGTCATCGGTATTGTACCGGGACCACCGGAAGGGTCCCGGGGGCCCACCGGGTGGGGCCACCTGCCCCGGGGGGCCACATGGGCTGTGGGGGGTGCGCCTTGGCCTACATGGGCCAAGGGCACCAGCCCCAAGAGGCCCATGCGCCTAGGGAACCCTAGAGGGAAGAGTCCTCAAGGGGGAAGGCACCTCCGAGGTGCCTTGGGGAGGATGGACTCCTCCCCCCCCCTCTTGGCCGCCGCACCAGATGCCATCTGGAGGCTGGCCGCCGCCCCTTGGGGTGGGAAACCCTAAAGGGGGCGCAGCCCTCCCCTCCCCCTATATATATTGAGGCATGGGGCTGCCCATAACACGCGATTTGATCTCTCGTTTGTGCAGCCCTGCCCCTCTCCCTCCTCTTCTTCTCCCATGGTGCTTGGCGAAGCCCTGCGGGATTGCCACGCTCCTCCATCACCACCACGCCGTTGTGCTGCTGCTGGATGGAGTCTTCCTCAACCTCTCCCTCTCCCCTTGCTGGATCAAGGCGTGGGAGACATCGTCGAGCTGTACGTGTGTTGAACGCGGAGGTGCCGTCCGTTCGGCACTTGATCATCGGTGATTTGAATCACGACGAGTACGACTCCATCAACCCCGTTCACTTGAACGCTTCCGCTTAGCGATCTACAAGGGTATGTAGATGCACTCTCCTTTCTACTCGTTGCTGGTCTCTCCATAGATAGATCTTGGTGATACGTAGGAAATTTTTTGAATTTCTGCTACGTTCCCCAACAGTGGCATCATGAGCTAGGTCTATTGCGTAGATTCTTTGCACGAGTAGAACACAAAGTAGTTGTGGGCGTCGATATTGTTCAATATGCTTGCCGTTACTAGTCTTATCTTGATTCGGCGGCATCGTGGGATGAAGCGGCCCGGACCAACCTTACACGTACGCTTACGTGAGACCGGTTCCACCGACAAACATGCACTAGTTGCATAAGGTGGCTGGCGGGTGTCTGTCTCTCCCACTTTAGTCGGATCGGATTCGATGAAAAGGGTCCTTATGAAGGGTAAATAGCAATTGGCATATCACGTTGTGGTTCATGCGTAGGTAAGAAACGTTCTTGCTAGAAACCCATAGCAGCCACGTAAAACATGCAAACAACAATTAGAGGACGTCTAACTTGTTTTTGCAGGGTATGCTATGTGATGTGATATGGCCAAAAAGGATGTGATGAATGATATATGTGATGTATGAGATTGATCATGTTCTTGTAATAGGAATCACGACTTGCATGTCGATGAGTATGACAACTGGCAGGAGCCATAGGAGTTGTCTTTATTTATTTGTGACCTGCGTGTCAACTTAAACGTCATGTAATTACTTTACTTTATTGCTAACCGTTAGCCATAGTAGTAGAAGTAATAGTTGGCGAGGCAACTTCATGAAGACACGATGATGGAGATCATGATGATGGAGATCATGGTGTCATGCCGGTGACGATGATGATCATGGAGCCCCGAAGATGGAGATCAAAAGGAGCAAAGTGATGATGGCCATATCATGTCACTATTTGATTGCATGTGATGTTTATCATGTTTATACATCTTATTTGCTTAGAACGACGGTAGTAAATAAGATGATCCCTTACAACAATTTCAAGAAGTGTTCTCCCCTAACTGTGCACCGTTGCGACAGTTCGCTGTTTCAAAACATCACGTGATGATCGGGTGTTTTATTCAGACGTTCAAATACAACGGGTGTTGACGAGCCTAGCATGTACAGACATGGCCTCGGAACACACGCGAAACACTTAGGGTTAACTTGACGAGCCTAGCATGTACAAACATGCCCTCGGAACACAGAGACCGAAAGGTCGAGCATGAGTCGTATAGAAGATACGATCAACATGAAGATGTTCACCGATGATGACTAGTCCGTCTCACGTGATGATCGGACACGGCCTAGTTTGACTCGGATCATGTAATCACTTAGATGACTAGAGGGATGTCTATCTGAGTGGGAGTTCATAAGATGAACTTAATTATCTTGAACATAGTCAAGAGACCTTTTGCAAATTATGTCGTAGCTCGCGCTTTAGTTCTACTGTTTTAGATATGTTCCTAGAGAAAATATAGTTGAAAGTTGATAGTAGCAATTATGCGGACAGTAGAAAGCTTATGTCCTTAATGCACTGCTCAGTGTGCTGAACCCCAAACGTTGTTTGTGGATGTTTCGAACATCGAACATACACGTTTTGATAACTACGTGATAGTTCAGTTAAATGGTTTAAGTAGAGGCACCAAAGACGTTTTCGAAATGTTGCGGAACATATGAGATGTTTTGAGGGCTGAAATTGGGATTTCAGGCTCGTGCCCACGTCAAGAGGTATAAGACCTCCGATGACTTTCTTAACCTGCAAACTAAGGAGAAAAGCTCAATTGTTGAGCTTGTGCTCAGATTGTCTGAGTACAATAATCATTTGAATCAAGTGGGAGTTGATCTTCCAGATAAGACAGTGATGGTTCTCCAAAGTCATTGCCACCAAGCTGTTAGAGCTTCGTGATGAACTATAACATATCAGGGATAGATATGATGATCCTTGAGGTATTCGCGATGTTTGACACCGCGAAAGTAGAAATCAAGAAGGAGCATCAATTGTTGATGGTTGGTGAAACCACTAGTTTCAAGAAGGGCAAGGGCAAGAAGGGATACTTCATGAAACGGCAAATCAGCTGCTGCTCTAGTGAAGAAACCCAAGGTAAAACCCAAACCCGAGACTAAGTGCTTCTGTAATAAGGGGAACAACCACTAGAGCAGAATTACCCTAGATACTTGGTAGATAAGAAGGCTGGCAAGGTCGCTAGAAGTATATTGGATATACATTGTGTTAATGTGTACTTTGCTAGTACTCCTAGTAGCACCAGGGTATTAGATACCGGTTCGGTTGCTAAGTGTTAGTAACTCGAAACAAAAGGCTACGGAATAAACGGAGACTAGCTAAAGGTGAGCTGACGATATGTGTTGGAAGTTTTTCCAAGCTTGATATGATCAAGCATCGCATGCTCCCTCTACCAAAGAGATTGGTGTTAAACCTAAATAATTGTTATTTGGTGTTTGCGTTGAGCATAGACATGATTGGATTACGTCTATCGCAATATGGTTATTCATTTAAGGAGAATAATGGTTACTCTGTTTATTTGAATAATACCTTCAATGGTCTTACACCTAAAATGAATGGTTTATTAAATCTCGATCGTAGTGATACACATGTTCATGCCAAAAGATAGTAATGATAGTACCACCTACTTGTGGCACTGCCACGTAAGTCATATCGGTATAAAACGCATGAAGAAGCTCCATATTGATGGATCTTTGGACTCACTCGTTTTTGAAAAGTTTGAGACATGCGAACCATGTCTATTGGTGTATATGCATGAAGAAACTCCATGCAAATGGACCGTTTTGACTCACTTGATTTTGAATCACTTGGGACATGCAAATCATACCACACGGGCAAGATGACTGAAAAGCCTCGTTTTCAGTAAGATGGAACAAGATAGCAACTTGTTGGAAGCAACACATTTTGATGTGTGCAGTCCAATGAGTGCTGAGGCATGCAGTGAATATCATTATGTTCTTACTTCACAGATGATTCGAGTAAATGTTGAGTATATTTACTTGATGAAACACAAGTCTGAATTATTGAATGGTTCAAGTAATTTCAGAGTGAAGTAGCAGATCATTGTGACAAGAGGATAAAATGTCTATGATATGATCATAGAGATGAATATCTGAGTTACGAGTTTTGGCACACAATTAAGACATTGTGGAAATTGTTTCGCAATTAATACCGCCTGGAACACCATAGTGTGATGGTGTGTCCGAACATCATAGTTGCACCCTATTGGATATGGTGCGTACCATGATGTCTCTTATCGAATTACCACTATCGTTCATGGGTTAGGCATTAGAGACAACCACATTCACTTTAAATAGGGCACCACGTAATTCCGTTGAGACGACACCGTTTAGAGAAACCTAAGTTGTCGTTTCTTAAAAGTTTGGGGCTGCGACGCTTATATGAAAAAGTTTCAGGTTGATAAGCTCGAACCCAAAGCGGATAAAATGCATCTTCATAGGAAACCCAAAACAGTTGGGTATACCTCCTAATTCAGATCCGAAAGCAATATGGATTGTTTCTAGAATCGGGTCCTTTCTCGAGGAAAAGTTTCTCTCGAAAGAATTGAGTGGGAGGATGGTGGAGACTTGATGAGGTTATTGAACCGTCTCTTCAACTAGTGTGTGACAGGGCACAGGGAGTTGTTCCTGTGGCACCAACACCAATTGAAGTGGAAGCTTATGATATTGATCATGAAACTTCGGATCAAGTCACTCCCAAACCTCGTAGGATGACAAGGATACGTACTACTTCAGAGTGGTACAGTAATCCTGTCTTGGAAGTCATGTTGCTAGACAACAATGAACCTACGAGCTATGGAGAAGCGATGGTGGGCCCGGATTCCGATAAATGGCTCGAGGCCATGTAATCCGAGAGAGGATCCATGTATGAAAACAAAGTGTAGACTTTGGAAGAACTACTTGATGGTCGTAAGGCTGTTAGGTACATATGGATTTTCAAAAGGAAGACAGACAATGATGGTAAATGTCACCATTAAGAAAGCTCGACTTGTCGTTAAGATGTTTTCCGACAAGTTCAAGGAGTTGACTACGATGAGATTTTCTCACTCGTAGCGATGCTAAGAGTCTGTTGGAATTATATTAGCGATTACTGCATTATTTATGAAATCTTGCAGATAGGATGTCAAAACATTGTTTCCTCGACGATTTTCTTGAGGAAAGGTTGTATGTGATACAACCAGAAGGTTTTGTCAATCCCGAAAGATGCTAATAAGTATGCAAAGCTCCAGCAATCCTTCTAAGGACTGGAGTGAGCATCTCGGAGTTGGAATGTATGCTTTGATGATGATCAAAGATTTTGGGTTTGTACAAAGTTTATGAGAAACTTGTATTTCCAAAGAAGTGAGTGGGAGCACTATAGAATTTCTGATGAGTATATGTTGTTGACATATTGATGATCAGAAATGATGTAGAATTTCTAGAAAGCATATAGGGTTATTTGAAAGGTGTTTTTCAATGGAAAGCCTGGATTAAGCTACTTGAACATTGAGCATCAAGATCTATAAGGATAGATCAAAATGCTTAATAATACTTTCAAATGAGCACATACCTTGACATGATCTTGAAGGTGTTCAAGATGGACCAGTCAAAGAAGGAGTTCTTGCCTGAGTTGTAAGGTACGAAGTTAAGACTTAAAGCTCGACCATGGCAGAATAGAGAGAAAGGACGAAGGTCTTCTCCTATGCTTAAGACATAGGCTCTCCAGTATGCTATGCTGTGTACCGCACCTGAAGTGTGCCTTGCCATGAGTCAGTCAAGGGGTACAAGAGTGATCCATGAATAGATCACAGGACAGCGGTCAAAGTTATCCTTAGTAACTAGTGGACTAAGGAATTTTCTCGATTATGGAGGTGGTAAAAGAGTTCGTCGTAAAGGGTTACGTCGATGCAAGCTTGACACCTATCCGGATAGCTCTGAGTAGAGATACCAGGATATGTATAATGGAGCAACAATTTAGAATAGCTCCAAGTAGAACAGTTATTTGGAATAGCTCCAAATAGAGCGTGGTAGCTACATCTAGGAGATGACATAGAGATTTGTAAAACACACACGGATCTGAAAGGTTCAGACCCGTTGACTAAAACTTCTCTCACAAGCAACATGATCAAACATAAAACTCATTGAGTGTTAATCACATAGTGATGTGAACTAGACTACTGACTCTAGTAAACTCTTGGGTATTAGTCACATGGCGATGTGACCTGTGAGTGTTAATCACATGGCGATGTGAACTAGATTATTGACTCTAGTGCAAGTGGGAGACTGTTGGAAATATGCCCTAGAGGCAATAATAAAAGTATTATTATTATATTTCCTTGTTCATGATAATTGTCTTTTATTCATGCTATAACTGTATTATCCGGAAATCGTAATACACGTGTGAATACATAGACCACAATATGTCCCTAGTGAGCCTCTAGTTGACTAGCTCGTTGTGATCAACAGATAGTCATGGTTTCCTGGCTATGGACATTGGATGTCGTTGATAACGGGATCACATCATTAGGAGAATGATGTGATGGACAAGACCCAATCCTAAGCATATCACAAGGATCGTGTAGTTCGTTTGCTAGAGCTTTGCCAATGTCAAGTATCTCTTCCTTTGACCATGAGATCGTGTAAACTCCTGGATACCGTAGGAGTGCTTTGAGTGTATCAAACGTCACAACGTAACTGGGTGACTATAAAGGTGCACTACAGGTATCTCCGAAAGTATCTATTGTTTTATACGGATCGAGACTGGGATTTGTCACTCCGTGTAAACGGAGAGGTATCTCTGGGCCCACTCGGTAGGACATCATCATATGCGCAATGTGACCAAGGAGTTGATCACGGGATGATGTGTTACGGAACGAGTAAAGTGACTTGCCGGTAACGAGATTGAACAAGGTATTGGTATACCGACGATCGAATCTCGGGCAAGTAAAATACCGCTAGACAAAGGGAATTGTATACGGGATCGATTGAGTCCTTGACATCGTGGTTCATCCGATGAGATCATCGTGGAACATGTGGGAGCCAACATGGGTATCCAGATCCCGCTGTTGGTTATTGACCGGAGAACGTCTCGGTCATGTCTGCATGTCTCCCGAACCCGTAGGGTCTACACACTTAAGGTTCGATGACGCTAGGGCTATAAAGGAAGCTTGTATGTGGTAACCGAATGTTGTTCGGAGTCCCGGATGAGATCCCGGACGTCACGAGGAGTTCCGGAATGGTCCGGAGGTAAAGATTTATATATAGGAAGTCCTGTTTCGGCCATCGGGACAAGTTTCGGGGTCATCGGTATTGTACCGGGACCACCGGAAGGGTCCCGGGGGCCCACCGGGTGGGGCCACCTGCCCCGGGGGGCTACATGGGCTGTGGGGGGTGCGCCTTGGCCTACATGGGCCAAGGGCACCAGCCCCAAGAGGCCCATGCGCCTAGGGAACCCTAGAGGGAAGAGTCCTCAAGGGGGAAGGCACCTCCGAGGTGCCTTGGGGAGGATGGACTCCTCCCCCCCCTCTTGGCCGCCGCACCAGATGCCATCTGGAGGCTGGCCGCCGCCCCTTGGGGTGGGAAACCCTAAAGGGGGCGCAGCCCTCCCCTCCCCCTATATATATTGAGGCATGGGGCTGCCCATAACACGCGATTTGATCTCTCGTTTGTGCAGCCCTGCCCCTCTCCCTCCTCTTCTTCTCCCATGGTGCTTGGCGAAGCCCTGCGGGATTGCCACGCTCCTCCATCACCACCACGCCGTTGTGCTGCTGCTGGATGGAGTCTTCCTCAACCTCTCCCTCTCCCCTTGCTGGATCAAGGCGTGGGAGACATCGTCGGGCTGTACGTGTGTTGAACGCGGAGGTGCCGTCCGTTCGGCACTTGATCATCGGTGATTTGAATCACGACGAGTACGACTCCATCAACCCCGTTCACTTGAACGCTTCCGCTTAGCGATCTACAAGGGTATGTAGATGCACTCTCCTTTCTACTCGTTGCTGGTCTCTCCATAGATAGATCTTGGTGATACGTAGGAAATTTTTTGAATTTCTGCTACGTTCCCCAACATTGACTATGTTCAGGATAATTAAGTTCATCTTATGAACTCCCACTCAGATAGACATCCCTCTAGTCATCTAAGTGATTACATGATCCGAGTCAACTAGGCCGTGTCCGATCATCACGTGAGACGGACTAGTCAACATCGGTGAACATCTTCATGTTGATCGTATCTACCATACGACTCATGCTCGACCTTTTGGTCTCTTGTGTTCCGAGGCCATGTCTGTACATGCTAGGCTCGTCAAGTTAACCTAAGTGTTTCGCATGTGTTCCGAGGCCATGTCTGTACATGCTAGGCTCGTCAACACCCATTGTATTCGAACGTAAGAATCTATACACCCGATCATCACGTGGTGCTTCGAAACAACGAACTGTCGCAATGGTGCACAGTTAGGGGGAACACTTTCTTGAAATTATTATGAGGGATCATCTTATTTACTACTGTCGTTCTAAGTAAACAAGATGCATAAACATGATAAACATCACATGCAATAAAATAGTGACATGATATGGCCAATATCATATTGCTCCTTTTGATCTCCATCTTCAGGGCTCCATGATCATTATCGTCACCGGCATGACACCATGATCTCCATCATCATGATCTCTATCATCGTGTCTTCATGAAGCTGTCTCGTCAACTATTACTTCTACTACTACAGCTAACGGTTAGCAATAAAGTAAAGTAATTACATGACGTTTATGTTGACACGCAGGTCATAAATAAATTAAGACAACTCCTATGGCTCCTGCCGGTTGTCATACTCATCGACATGCAAGTCGTGATTCCTATTACAAGAACATGATCAATCTCATACATCACATATATCATTCATCACATCCTTTTGGCCATATCACATCACATAGCATACCCTGCAAAAACAAGTTAGACGTCCTCTAATTGTTGTTTGCATGTTTTACGTGGCTGCTATGGGTTTCTAGCAAGAACGTTTCTTACCTACGCAAAAACCACAACGTGATATGCCAATTTCTATTTACCCTTCATAAGGACCATTTTCATCGAATCCGATCCGACTAAAGTGGGAGAGACAGACACCCGCCAGCCATCTTATGCAACTAGTGCATGTTTGTTGGTGGAACCAGTCTCACGTAAGAGTACGTGTAAGGTCGGTCCGGGCCGCTTCATCCCACAATGCCACCGAATCAAGATTGGACTAGTAACGGTAAGCATATTGAACAAAATCAACGCCCACAACTACTTTGTGTTCTACTCGTGCATAGAAACTACGCAATAGACCTAGCTCATGATGCCACTAATGGGAAACGTAGCAGAAATTCAAAATTTTCCTACGTGTCACCAAGATCTATCTATGGAGAAACCAGCAACAAGGGGAAGGAGAGTGCATCTACATACCCTTGTAGATCGCTAAGCGGAAGCGTTCAAGAGAACGGGGTTGAAGGAGTCGTACTCTTCGTGATCCAAATCACCGGAGATCCTAGTGCCGAACGGACGACACCTCCGTGTTCAACACACGTACAGCCCGGTGACGTCTCCTACGCCTTGATCCATCAAGGGGAGAAGGAGAGGTTGGGGAAGACTCCATCCAGCAGCATCACGACGGTGTGGTGGTGGTGAAGGAGCGTGGCAATCCTGCAGGGCTTCGCCAAGCACCACGGGATATGAGGAGAAAGAGAGGAAGGGCTGCACCAACGAGAGAGATCGAATCGTGTGTGTTGAGAGGCCCTCCTTCCCCACTATATATAGGGAGCCCAAGGGGGGGCGTCGGCCCTAGGAGATCCAATCTCCTAGGGGGGCAGCGGCCAAGGGAGGATTCCCTCCCCCCCAAGGCACCTAGGGGGTGCCTTCCCCTTGTGGGACTCTTCCCTTCTTGAAACCCTAGGCGCATGGGCCTCTTGGGGCTGGTGCCCTTGGCCCATGTAGGCTAAGGAGCACCCCCTACAGCCCATGTGGCCCTCCGGGGCTGGTGGCCCCACTTGGTGGACCCCCGGGACCCTCCCGGTGGTCCCGGTACGTTACCGATAAAACCCGAAACTTTTCCGGTGACCAAAACATGACTTCCTATATATAAATCTTTACCTCCGGACCATTCCGGAACTCCTCGTGACGTCCGGGATCTCATCCGGGACTCCGAACAACATTCGGTAACCACATACAAACTTCCTTTATAACCCTAGCGTCATCGAACCTTAAGTGTGTAGACCCTATGGGTTCGGGAGACATGCAGACATGACCGAGACGTTCTCCGGTCAATAACCAACAGCGGGATCTGGATACCCATGTTGGTTCCCACATGTTCCACGATGATCTCATCGGATGAACCACGATGTCAAGGACTTAATCAATCCCGTATACAATTCCCTTTGTCTAGCGGCATTGTACTTGCCCGAGATTCGATCATCGGTATCCCGATACCTTGTTCAATCTCGTTACCGGCAAGTCTCTTTACTCGTTCCGTAACACATCATCCCGTGATCAACTCCTTGATCACATTGTGCACATTATGATGATGTCCTACCGAGTGGGCCCAGAGATACCTCTCCGCCACACGGAGTGACAAATCCCAGTCTCGATTCGTACCAACCCAACAGACACTTTCGGAGATACCCGTAGTGTACCTTTATAGCCACCCAGTTACGTTGTGACGTTTGGCACACCCAAAGCACTCCTACGGTATCCGGGAGTTGCACAATCTCATGGTCTAAGGAAATGATACTTGACATTAGAAAAGCTTTAGCATACGAACTACACAACCTAGTGCTATGCTTAGGATTGGGTCTTGTCCATCACATCATTCTCCTAATGATGTGATCCCGTTATCAACGACATCCAATGTCCATGGTCAGGAAACCGTAACCATCTATTGATCAACGAGCTAGTTAACTAGAGGCTTACTAGGGACATGGTGTTGTCTATGTATCCACACATGTATCTGAGTTTCCTATCAATACAATTCTAGCATAGATAATAAACGATTATCATGAACAAGGAAATATAATAATAATCAATTTATTATTGCCTCTAGGGCATATTTCCAACAATGCCTGACTCTCACAATGACCTCAAATGTTCTCGAGTGATTTACTCTTTTTGCAAGGCTTGTTACCGGTGGCTCTCCACCTTGCAATTATGCTATCAATTGCCATGAGTACAACATTGGATAGTACCTTCTCGGTGGTATCTATCCTTCATGGGGCATATTTATGAAGACAATCCAACATCCTTGACACAACAAGAGATCTCATTTTGCAGTGTGCCGAGAATCTGCTAGAAAGAATGTTGAGATAGCTTTTGGTGTGCTTCAAAAATGCTTTGTGATTATCCATGCACCAGCTAAGTATTGGAAGCCTCGGACCTTGGCAGATCATGACAACATGTGTTATCTTGCACGACATGATCAGTGAGGATGAGAGAGGACCCAAAGGACTTGCAATTTCACTACAATGGTGTCATGGTGGTGCTGGAACGTCACCCAAACATGATCCAAGCATTCCTCCAAGCACAATAAAGGATCGACAACCAAGAAACTAATAACCAACTTCAATAAGATCTTGTTGGGCATCGCTGGCAACTTCATAATACTTGATCCTTATGCTTTTATCATATTTATAGTCAATTGGATTGTATGTCATGTTTGAGATGGAATGATTAAATTTGATATGTATTTGAATTGTGTGTACTTCAATTCTCAAGTTTGGAATTAATATCTTACAAAAATATATGTTTAAAGGATTTTTGTATGCAAATATTTCCATGAGTTGACAAAAAATCATTTTGGGAAATAAGTTTTGGGTATCGTTAGATAAAAAGGTTTAATTTTCGATAATATTACCCCGGCGAACGTCAACTGGGAGAGGGGGGGGGGGCAAGCGAACGTCATTTGATGACAGTTTAGTTGTGAGCAAAGATCAAACGACGACAATTTTTAAATGAAAGCTGCCTTCTTGAGAAGAAAATGGCACCCCTCGCCATTTCCTGCCACGAAGTCGTTCACATATGCCACCCTCCCCGGCGAACATCAGCTGGGAGGGGGGGGGGGGTCGCAAGCGAACGTCATTTGATGACAGTTTAGTTGTGAGGAAAGATCAAACGACGATAATTTTTAAACGAAAACTGGCTTCTCGGGAAGAAAATGCCACGCCTCGCCACTTCCTGCCACGAAGTCGTTCGCATATGCCACCCCCCCCGGCGAACGTCAGCCAGATAAGAGGGTCCTTAACTAAATAGAAAATTAAAGAACGGAGGATAAAAGGAATTATGAGGAATCGACTGCGATGCTCTAATAAGCTTAAGTCCGTAACTTTTGCGTAGCATTGCTATCAAGTAAGATAGATCTCTGTTGTAGACGTGACACGAGAACCTGGATCCCTGCTGGATGCTGTGTGAACTGTGAACATGGTGCCTGCTGACTGCCGTAGAAAGAAGAGGACAGTGACGCTGCCGTTTGACTCCAACAACATCGATATTTCACGTCTCTCACAAAAATTAAAAAAAAACTGTATTTCACAAGGGATCATAAAACAGCAACATGCGGATTATCACAAATAAGCGAGCAAACCAAACCCCAAATGTACGTACTAGAAGCAGCACAAAGCCGGCGTGCGTGCGTGCGTTCGTAGTACGTACGTACGTGCACGGAACACGCCCAAAACACACGGGCGGCCGTGCGACGCGATCGTATCACCCGTTGTACACGTGGAGCACGTAGTACGTGCACCGTTGAGACTTCACACGTCTGCCGGCGACCCGTCGACGGGGACGGTGTGCCTTGACTGGCTGCCCGACGCCGCCCTCCGCCCGCCCTCACGCACGCTGTTCTCCGCGAAACGCTCGGTCGCGGCGCTGTACCCCTTGGCCCGCTCCTCCTCGGTCCACTCCTGGCTGTAGTACTCCTCCGCCGTCGCCCCCTTCCGCGGCCCGGCGAACATGCCGCCCCACTGCGGGAAGTAGATGAGCGTGATGGGCAGCGTGCACGCCAGGATCATCAGCCCCATGTACATGATCCCCGTCTCCGTCTTGTACTTGGTGCCGCGGAAGAAGATGACCTGCGTCAGCACGGCCCCCACGTTGCCGCCCCCGCCGGTCATCCCGGAGATGAGCCCCAGCGACCGCCGCGACACGAACGGCACGATGCCGAACGTGAGCCCGCACGCGGCCTGCACGAAGAAGGAGAAGAGTATCATGACGGCCACCGACGCGCCGAACGAGTAGTCGACGACGCCGAGCACCACGCAGAGGACGCCGCCGATGGTCTGCACGACCCACAGCCCCCACAGCCTGCCGCGCATGCCGAACCGGTCGGACAGCCAGTCGGACATGAGCCCGCCGCCGGGGCGGGAGATGATGTTGGCCATCCCGAAGCTGGCGGCGATGAGCCCGGCCGTGTGGAGGTTCACGTCGAAGCGGTCGTAGAAGTACTGCGCCACGATGTTGTCGACGGCGAGCTCGACGCCGAAGCAGTAGCCGTAGGTGAGCGCCAGGATCCAGGCGCGGTAGTTGGTGACCGCGTGGCGCAGCACGTTGCCGAAGCTGTCCTTGTGCATCTCCCCGCTCTTGTGCAGCTTACGGTAGTTGCCGTCCGGCATGTCCTGCCCGAACGCCAGCACGGCGATGGCCGAGAACGTCTGCATGATGCCCGGGATGAAGAAGGCGATGCGCCACGCGACGAAGTCCGTGCTGCCGATCTTGCGGACGATCTCGTACACGAGCGGCATGATGAACTGCACGGCGCCCCCGCCGAGGTTGCCCCAGCCTCCCGCGACGCCGTTGGCCAGCCCCACCTTGGGCGACGAGAACATGGAGCTCATCCAGAACTGCGTGGACACGAAGGAGGCGAGCGAGAAGCCCGTGAAGAAGCGCACGAGCAGGAAGGACGACGCGGAGTCGATGATGGCCGAGCAGTACACCGCGGGGGTGGTGAGCAGTATGATGGCCGCGGACGCCAGGCGGGGCCCGACCAGGTCGCAGGCCGTGCCCATGGCGAGACGCGCGAACACGGCGCCGGACACGGACGCGATCCCGGCGTTGCCGATGTCCTTGCCCGTGAGGCCAAGGTTGTCCCGGATGAGCGGCAGGAGCGGCGGCGCCGCGAAGGTGGAGACGAAGCAGCAGAAGAAGGAGAACCACGAGAGGTGGAAGGCGCTCATGTGCGGCCTCGCGAACGAGAAGAGCCAGAACTCGGTGGCCTTGTTGTCCGAGTCCACCGGCATCCTGAACTTGCCCTTGGGCGCCGCCTGCACCCCCATCGCCGCCGGCTTCGACTCCCCCTCCATCTCACCAGCTAGCTAGCTACCTTGCTGCTGCTGCTACACCTGTGTAGTGTTAGCAACTTGGTGTGTAATGCAGATGCAGTACAGTCTCAGCGGCGCGGCGAGTATATATAGAGCAGCCGGAGCCGGAGCGGCGCTCGATCGGTGCGCGCGGCGTAGCGCAACGGTTGGGGACGGCGAGAGGGCAACGGGGGATGAATAAAGATTGCGGTGGTGATCGAACGGGGTCAGTGGAAGGCCGGCACCGCTGTGGATGGAGCGCTCCCTCGCGTCGCGGTTCTCCGAGGAAGATACGCGGGGTTTTGTTCGCGAGCTGGTAATCTGCTAGTAGTTTTTCTTCTTTTCTTTTTGAAACGGCGTACGTAATCTGGTAGTAGTAGTATTGCTGTCGCTGTAAGGGTAGAGGAGATCGTGTGAACTCTGACTTTGGAGGCCAAAGTCGATGAGTTCCTCGGGTAGTGGAACTGCCTCAGCTCCCCCCTCCCCTGCTCCGCATCTGTGAAATACTGTAGTATCATTGGCGAATGGCGATGAATGCTTTCGGGATTTCGGCGTGCTCCCGGACAACGCGGCAGCTACTAACTCCGTACGGGAGTGCCGCCGCACGGGAAGCATGTACTGCTAGTTTGCTTTTGTTTCCTACCAGGACTGGCTAGCATACGCCATCCTCTGTCATGTTTTTTTCAAGATCATAGCCTGTTCTGCTATTTCAAGATTATTATGCTCTGATCTCCACCCGCAAAAAAAAAAAAAAGAAGCTCTGATCTGGGCTTTTCTCCATTAGATGCGACTTGCAAGTTGCACCATCGTGCCGTAATTCTCCTTGAGTTTGTTAACCTTGGAGAATGAAAGAAACGCCACGGCTGTAATATAAGCCTGGAACCAAAATGTAAACTTCCGACTACTACTTGTTCCCTTGTTTTCTGATTGTCAAACAGTGGTTCTGCCGCTAGCCGCCGTTTTGCTACAAACAACTCGCGTCAGCGGATGAACAAATCAAGATATTAACCAAATCAACAATGCATTTGAAAAGATCATCAGTGACCTACCACAGCTAAGCTCACAGAAAAAACCATGGTGCGGCATCAAGGACCTATCACAACTAAGATTACAGCCAAACGACACCGGCATATTTATCGTTTCCAAAGACAGGCAAACAAAACGCTCCTATAGGAGTATTCGGCAGGACTATCGTTTCAGGGAAATAATATTCCTCCGACTGATTGGAGATCCTCCATTACTGGGTTGGGAACTGCGCCTATAGTTGCACCAACGGACAAACAGCTAGGAAACATTCAGGCCTCCTTTGGTTTGTAGGAATTTTGTAGGAACTCTATAGGATAGGATTTGCAAAGGAAAAATTCCTTTGAAGCCCTTTGGTTTGTAGGAATGGATTCCTATTCCTATATAGGATAGGAATCAATCCTTCACATTTTGGAGGGAAAAAATCATTAGCCTAGACTCAATGGAAAAATTCCTATCCTATGCATCAAATGGCATCTCTTCTATATAGGAATTAAAATGCATGTCACCTCACTTCCTATGATTTTCCTATTTCTATAAAATTCCTATCCTATGAACCAAATGAGGCGTCAGGTTTTGGATTTACACATAGAACTTAGTCCAGGTACGTAGGTGCAATGTGACAAATATGACGGAGACAATAAAACAAAATAACGCGGCACTCGTACATATCCAATTGCACGGTTTGATGTCTATGTTGTCTATGATAGTGTGACGTCACCCGTTTGAGACGCTTATACATATTTTAGACCGTTGCTTAAAGCATCTCTAATAGCTGCCCTATTTTAGGGCATACAAAATTGCTCGGGATAAAATTTAGGACACAGAAAAGTGTATTTTAGGGCATGAGAAATTGAGGGTCTCCAACAATTTCCCTAAAATAGAACACCACTGCTCTATGCTTTTCTTCTTCACAATTGCTTCCACAGAAAAAATGCATTGCAATCTTTGGTACTATACAGAAATAGATCAACTGAGCATGAACAGATAACTCCATACAATTGTATCTATCTGCTGCAACATAAGCATGAACAAATAATTTTATACCTGAACTAAACTCAACTTGAGCAGTACTATACTGAACTTAACATTGCTGAACTAACTGTGCATCTGTCTACCATTCTCAATGATGAGAAAAACAAGATGTTTATCTGCTGACAAAATCAACACTGAATCGCAAGAACGGCCTCCCACTAATCGGTTTGCCTATTCGTGAGTGGGGAGCAAAGGATTGGTGGGGTTGTGTGTGTGTCGTCGACGAGTTGTGGCGGAGGCTCGCGATGAGGAAGCTGGATGTTGACCAAAGGGAGCAAGACCCGGTCCTGGGCAATGACGACAAGATCCAGCAGAGCGTGATGAGTGCTTGTGCCCAGCCTGTCGCGCATCTGATGGTCTGGAAGTGCGCTGGTTTTAGTTGTAGCCTTTTCAAAGTAAGATTATCGATCCCACGGGGAGCACAAGAATTAAGGGTTGCCTCTTGTAGTGAATTATGGATTCGTGCCCATAGTTTCACATAGCGGAGATAGCGTCTGCCATTGCGTCCGCAATAGCTTCCGCTATTGCTCAAATTAAATATCATTATTTTTTTAATAATCTAGAAATATAGACAATGATCTAGTATTTTTAAAAATCTGCTATGCGGATATAGCGCCCGCTATTTGCATTCCATTATGCGGACCCCAATCCGCTACCAGCCCACCATCCTCTATTTGAAACCATATTTGTGCCTGCAAGTAATAGTAGACACCAGACAAAGTGAGGGCAGAAATAAATAATTATTTTGATGTAGAGCAAGATGAAAGTAAATAACATAAAAGTAATAAGAAAACAACAACACGAATAACAACTGAAAATGACAGAGGAGTAAGGCGGTCTCAGAGAGTCTGGAATCCCCATTGGTATGTTCCTAAGGCAACCTACACAACCGCATAGTATGCTCTGAATACTCGAGCCTCTCTTGACGATTATGTTTGGCAAAGCGAGGTATAGAACACATTCTATCATAGGTAGACTTCGTGCCATGCACACCACTACCGTAGTCTCCCCCTGCAGGTTACGACTAAGGTAATTAAGGGTCATCCCGTGGGCGCAACCTCTCTAAGGGTTCTCCATAAATCCCCTATCAATTCCAAAAGCTAGGAGGAAAGGCTTTTAATGTTACCTCGAATTACCTTCACATCCTAACCTTTACCATGATAGTTATACACTTTGTGGCCTTTCGACGGTAATGCTAAGTGGGGCCCCTTCACAACATTCACGAAGTTTATTAAACTAAGCATTCAACAGAGGATCTCATATCTAGTATAACGTTACAAATCATATACATACCAAAGTTTATCTGTATCCTTGAGAACTAGGGGTCTACTCACACATGAAGACAACAAACATCATGAGGGTGGTGGTGGTAAACATGAATGGATCACACACGTAACACACAAGATGATCCACTAGGGTTCCTAAAGTTACAATGAGATGGATGATGATGACGATGTTGACGATGTTGACGTCCCCTTGCACTTGATGGTGAAGACGATGATCTCCTCCTTGCCAATCCCTCCTCCGGATCGCTCCATAGATTAGGGTTTTGCCTTCTGGATGTGTCTCTGGTGTGCGTGTTCGTCCCACCCAACTTCACCGAGTGGAAATAGTGGACAATGTGGCGGCGCTGGCACCTCATACGACCGCTCATACGAGCGGGCACACTTGTATGAAAGGTCGTCTTTGGCTCTGGAAGCGCTGCGGGAACACCCTTGGTCCCCTTGCTTCATTCTTTTATGGTAGTTGATTATCACATTAAGTAATGTGATTCCACCATCGATTCCAGGGATTCCTTCCAGAAAACTTTATTTGCTCCAAAATACGTTGCATGCGGAATACAGGCAAAAAGTAGTGCGTAGACGCTATAAAATTCCACGAAGCCAACCATGTAGACACAAAATAACTATCCAAATCATCACATAAATTGGACTCATCAGCATCCACGTGCTTGTTGCCGATAGTGGAGTCATGCTCCCATCGCAGCTTCGGTTACGTAAGAGAGAAATCCGGTGAGGTGCTCACGGGCGGTAGGAGAGGAGCTTGTCGCCTACATCGGGGTTGAGGCGCTTCTTGTTGGCGGGCAGGGTGGCCTGGGTGCATTGCGTCACGACGCTGCTCGTCAGCCTTGGTGCGCGGTGATACGTCTCCAATGTATCTATAATTCATGAAGTATCCATGCTGATATATTATCATTCTTGGATGTTTTATAATCATTTTATAGCAATTTTATATCATTTTTTGGGGCTAACCTATTGACCCAGTGCCCAATGCCAGTTGTTGTTTTTTGCTTGTTTTTTACATTGTAGGAAATCAATATCGAACGGAGTCCAGACACCGTGAAACTTTTTGGAGATTTTTTATGGACCAGAACACCCAGGATGGGCCAGAGCAGCACATGGGGGGTGCCTCGAGGGGGCCACAACCCACCAGGGCACGCCTGGGGGCCCAGGCGCGCCCAGGTGGGTTGTTCCCACCTTGGTGGCCTCTCACACCCCTCTTTACCCTATAAATTCACAAATATTCCGAAAACCCTCGGGGTTAACCTACATCAGAAGTTTTGCCGCCGCAAGGCTCTGTAGCCACCGAAAACCAATCTAGACCTTTTCCGGCACCCTGCCGGAGGGGGAAGTCATCTCCAGTGGCCATCTTCATCATCCTGGCGGCCACCACGATGAGGAGGGAGTAGTCCACCCTCGGGGCTGAGGGTTTGTACTAGTAGCTATGTGTTTAATCTCTCTCTCTCTCTCTCTCTCTCTCTCGTGTTCTTGAGATGTCACGATCTTGATGTATCGCGGGCTTTGTTAATATAGTCGGATCATATGGTGTTTTCCCCTCTCTATCTTGTTGTGATGAATTGAGTTTTTTCCTTTGAGATTTCATTGTAATCGAATTGAATACTTTTATGGATTTGAGAACACTTGATATATGTCTTGCAATTGAATACTCGTGGTGACAATGGGGTATCATATTGATTCACTTGATATATGTTTTAGCACTCAACTCACGGATTCCCGAGGTGACATTGGGGTAATCCATGCATAGGGGTTGATGCATGTTCTTGTCTTTGTTTCTCCGGTAGAAATCTTGGGGCACTCTTTGAAGTTCTTTGTGTTGGATTGAATATTATGAATCTGAATTTGCTTTGGTGTTATTTTAGTATGAACTCTTGGTTAGATCGATCGGAAAGAATAGCTTTGTGTTATTTTAGTACGAACTCTAGGATAGATTGATCGAAAAGAATAGCTTTGAGGTGGTTTCGTACCCTACAAACAATTCCGTCTTATGTTCTCCGCTGGATATGAACTTTGGAGTGATTCTACGTTGCACGTTGAGGGACGGTTATATAATCCAATTATATTAGCACTATTGAGAGATTGCACTAGTGAAAGTACGGACACTAGGCCTCATTTTCAAGCATTGCAATACCGTTTTTGTGCCCATTTACTATTTGCTACCTTGCTGTTTTTTTATTGTTCTTATTACAAAAATCAATATCTACTATCCATATTACACTTGTATCACCATCTCTTCGCCGAACTAGTGCACCTATACAATTTGCCATTGTATTGAGTGTGTTGGGGACACAAGAGATTTCTTGTATTTGGTTGCAGGGTGATACGTCTCCGTCGTATCTACTTTTCCAAATACTTTTGCCCTTGTTTTGGACTCTAACTTGCATGATTTGAATGGAACTAACCTGGACTGACGTTGTTTTCAGCAGAATTGCCATGGTGTTATTTATGTGCAGAAACAAAAGTTCTCGGAATGACCTGAAACTCCACGGAGAGTATTTTTGGAAATAATAAAAAATACTGGCAAAGAATCAAGGCCAGGGGGCCCACACCCTAGCCACGAGGGTGGGGGCGCGCCTGCCCCCCGGGCGTGCCCCCACCTCCTGGCCCCCCTGGAGCTCCACCGACCTCAACCTTGACTCCATATATTCGTGTTCGGGGAGAAAAAAATAAAGGAGAAGGATTCATCGTGTTTTACGATACGGAGTCGCCGCCAAGCCCTAAACTCTCCCGGGAGGGCTGATCTGGAGTCCGTTCGGGGTTCCAGAGAGGGGAATCCGTCGCCGTCGTCATCATCAACCATCCTCCATCACCAATTTCATGATGCTCACTGCCGTGCGTGAGTAATTCCATCGTAGGCTTGCTGGATGGTGATGGGTTGGATGAGATTTATCATGTAATCGAGTTAGTTTTGTTAGGGTTTGATCCCTAGTATCCACTATGTTCTGAGATTGATATTGCTATGACTTTGCTATGCTTAATGCTTGTCACTAGGGCCCGAGTGTCATGATTTCAGATCTGAACCTATTATGTTTTCATGAATATATGTGAGTTCTTGATCCTATCTTGCAAGTCTACAGTCACCTACTATGTGTTATGATCCGGCAACCCCGAAGTGACAATAATCGGGACCACTCCCAGTGATGACCGCAGTTTGAGGAGTTCATGTATTCACTATGTGTTAATGCTTTGGTCCGGTACTTTATTAAAAGGAGGCCTTAATATCCCTTAGTTTCCGCTAGGACCCCGCTGCCATGGGAGGGTAGGACAAAAGATGTCATGCAAGTTCATTTCCATAAGCACGTATGACTATATTCGGAATACATGCCTACATTACATCGATGAATTGGAGCTAGTTCTGTGTCACCCTAGGTTATGACCGTTACATGATGAACCACATCCGGCATAATTCTCTATCACCGATCCATTGCCTATGAGCTTTTCATGTATTGTTCTTCGCTTATTTACTTTTCCGTTGCTATTGCTATCATCACTACAAAACACCAAAAAAATTACTTTTGCTATCGTTACCTTTTGCTACCGTTACCACTACTATCACATTACTTTGCTACTAAATACTTTGCTGCAGATACTAAGTTTCTAAGTGTGGTTGAATTGACAACTCAGCTGCTAATACTTGAGAATATTCTTTGGCTCCCCTTGTGTCGAATCAATAAATTTGGGTTGAATACTCTACCCTCGAAAACTGTTGCGATCCCCTATACTTGTGGGTTATCACAGGGTTGTTTGAGAGAGACCATCTTCATCCTACACCTCCCATGGATTGATAAACTTTAGGTCATCCACTTAAGGGAAAATTAGTACTGTCCTACAAAACTCTGCACTTGGAGGCCCAACACGAGTCTACAAGAATAAAGTTGCATAGTAGACATCACGCGGTGGGGAGGAGCATTGCTCGTCGAGCCGGAGTTTGAGCATGGTGGTTGGAGGTGGATATGAGGGATGAAGACGCAGAAGGCGGTCGATTCGCGACCGAATCGACCAGATCTGGAGAGGAGATGACGAATTCCAGGGGCGGCGATGGTGGAAGGAGCTGCAACACGCATCGGCCATGGCAAGGAGGGCGGCGAGCATCACGGGGTGTGCTGCGGCGTCAGAGGAGCTGGCCATGGCGACATGGTGGCCGACGAAGGCGGGGCAGTGATCGCACGCGGGAAGGAATGACTGGCAGTTGGTGCGTCACAGGCGAGTCGTTCGGTTTTATGGCAACCACTCAAGTGTTGTATATTTACAACACTTAGTGTTGCACATTTTTGGGCTGCCCAAAAAAATTGGCTAAAATTCTATGATTGGGTAGCTATAGGAGTTGCTTTCCCCCCTCAAATGCCCTAACAAGTAGGCCTGGGCATTCGATTTTAACCGAAACTTCGGTTAGCAAATTTCAGTATTTTTATGATTTCGGTTGTCAGAATTGCTAGCCGGAAAATGACACCTAAAAATCAGAAACCGAATATTCAGTTAACCGTAACTTCGGTTCAGTATTCGGTTTACTGCCGAAGAATGAATACCTGCTATACACTACACACCCCTCCTCTTATATAGCTGAGCTCCCCGACTCTTTTTGTGCAGCCAAGCGAGGTGGGACTAATCAAGAATGTCAAAAGTCAAAACGGTGCATTGTTACGGCTATACGCTTCAGCAAATAGCCCATGTAAGTTTCGGCCTTGCACCATTTTTAAAGGCCCTTGCACTCATTGCATGCACGTGGTTGCCTAGGCCCTAGGCCCATGTGCCTGTCGCGTAGCGCAGGCTAGTGCCACTGTGGAAGGACTTGGGCACGGCGCTGGCTGCCTAGTTTCGGGTTGTGTGTTCACAAGTTCAGTTTAATCGGTTTTTGTTCGGCTAACCGATACTGAAATCGGACTTAACGAACTGAGTTTGGTTAGTGGATGTACAAATGAATTTTCCTGTGCTAATGAAAAAACAAAAAAATCGGTTTATTCAGTTTCGGTACCGGTTCGGTCTTAGGTTCATCGGTTTTTATGCCCACCTCTACTAACAAGCATAATGCCCTAAAATAAGGTAGTTGCTGGAGATGCTCTTAATGGGGTCTCGGTCGCCCCTCTCACACATCATTCGACCTTCGGCGGGGTGACCCCTTTCCTGTTGTTGGTTATTGCCATCGACCCCCCCCCCCCCAAACATGTTGAAATGTGTCACTTGGCAAGGTCAACTTCAACGTTTGATAGGGAGAAGGTGAAAAATCGAGGATGTCGCCTAGAGGGGGGGGGGGGTGAATAGGCGCTTTAAAATAATTACGGTTCAGGCTTGAACAAATGCGGAATAAACCTGCCGGTTAATTTGTCAAGCACAAAACCTAAAACGACTAGGCTCACCTATGTGCACCAACAACTTATGCTAAGTAAGATAAACAACTATGTGATAGCAAGATAATATGACAAGGAACAATATGTCTATCACAAAGTAAAGTGCATAAGTAAAGAGCTCGGGTAAGAGATAACCAAGGCATGCGGAGACGATGATGTATCCCGAAGTTCACACCCTTGCGGATGCTAATCTCCTTTTGGAGCGGTGTGGAGGCACAATGCTCCCCAAGAAGCCACTAGGGCCACCGTAATCTCCTCACGCCCTCGCACAATGCAAGATGTCGTGATTCCACTAAGGGACCCTTGAGGGCAGTCACCGAACCCGTACAGATGGCAACCCTTGAGGGCGGTCACCGAACCCGTACACTTTGGCAACCCTTGGGGGCGGTCACCGGACCCGTCAAATTGCTCGGGTAGATCTCCACAACCTAATTGGAGATCCCGACGCTTGGCCGGAGCTTTACACCACAATGATTGAGCTCCAAACACCACCAACCATCTAGGGTGCCCAAGCACCCAAGAGGAATAAGCTCAATGATACCAAGCACCCAAGAGTAATAAACTTCTCAACTTGTAACTTCCACGTATCACCATGGAGAACTCAAACCGATGCACAAATGCAATGGCAAGGGCACACCGAGTGCCCAAGTCCTTCTCTCTCAAATCCCACCAAAGCAACTAATGCTAGGGAGGAAAGTGAGAGGAAGAACAAGAAGGAGAACACCAAGAACTCCAAGATCTAGATCCAAGGGGTTCCCCTCACATAGAGAAGAAAGTGATTGGTGAAAGTGTGGATCTAGATCTCCTCTCTCTTTTCCCTCAAAAACTAGCAAGAATCCATGGAGGGATTGAGAGTTAGCAAGCTCGAAGAAGGTCAACAATGGGGGAATTGTAGGGGAAGTAGTAATTTCAAAATATTTCCTACGCACACACAGTATCATGGTGATGCATAGCAACGAGAGGGGAGAGTGTGTCCACGTACCCTCGTAGACCGAAAGCGGAAGCGTTAGCACAACGTGGTTGATGTAGTCATACGTCTTCACGATTCGACCGATCCAAGTACCGAACGCACGACACCTCCGACTTCTGCACATGTTCAACTCGATGACGTCCCGCGAGCTCCGATCCAGCAAAGCTTCACATGAGAGTTTCGTCAGCACGACGGCGTGGTGACGGTGATGATGATGCTACCGACGCATGGCTTCACCTAAGCACCACTACGATATGATCACGGTGGATTATGGTGGAGGGGGGCACCGCACACGGCTAAGATATCAATGATCAATTGTTGTGTCTATGGGGTTCCCCCTGCCCCCGTAAATAAAGGAGCAAGGGGGGGAGGCGGCTGGCCAGGGAGAGGCGCGCCAAGGGTGAGTCATACTACCACTAGGAATAGGACTCCTCCTTTTCCTAGTAGGAGTAGGAGAGGGGGAAGGAAAGGGAGAGGAGGAGAAGGAAAGAGGGGGCCGACCACTTTGCCCTAAACCAATTCGGTTTGGGCCTTGGGGGGCGCGCCCCACACTCCCCTTGCTGCCCTCTATTTCCACTAAGGCCCATGTAGGCCCATTAAGCCCCCCGTGGGGGTCCGGTAACCCCCTGGTACTCTGATATATGTCCGAAACCTTTACGTCTAGACCATTTCGAGACTCCTCGTCATGTCTGTGATCATCTCCCGGACTCCGAACTACCTTCGGTACATCAAAACACAAAAACTCATAATACCGACCGTCACTGAACTTTAAGCGTGCAGACCCTACGGGTTCGAGAACTATGTAGACATGACCGAGACCTAGATGTTCATATTGGCTCCCACATATTCTATGAAATCTTTATTAGTCAAACCGCATAACAACATACGTTGTTCCATTTGTCATCGGTATGTTACTTGCCCGAGATTCGATCGTCGGTATCTTAATACCTAGTTCAATCTCGTTACTGGCAAGTCTCTTTACTCATTCCGTAATACATCATCCCACAACTAACTCATTAGTTACAATGCTTGCAAGGCTTATAGTGATGTGCATTACCGAGTGGGCCCAGAGATACCTCTCCGACAATCGGAGTGATAAATCCTAATCTCGAAATACGCCAACTCAACAAGTACCTTCGGAGACACCTGTAGAGCACCTTTATAATCACCCAGTTACGTTGTGACGTTTGGTAGCACACAAAGTGTTCCTCCGGTAAACGGGAGTTGCATAATCTCATAGTCATAGGAACGTGTATAAGTCATGAAGAAAGCAATAGCAACATACTAAACGATCAAGTGCTAAGCTAACGGAATGGGTCAAGTCAATCACATCATTATCCTAATGATGTGATCCCATTAATCAAATGACAACTCATGTCTATGGCTAGGAAACATAACCATCTTTGATCAATGAGCTAGTCAAGTTGAGGCATACTAGTGACACTCTGTTTGTCTATGTATTCACACATGTATCATGTTTCCGGTTAATACAATTCTAGCATGAATAATAAACATTTATCATGATATAAGGAAATAAATAATAACTTTATTATTGCCTCTAGGGCATATTTCCTTCAGTCTCCCACTTGCACTAGAGTCAATAATCTAGATTACATAGTAATGATTCTAACACCCATGGAGCCTTGGTGTTGATCATGTTTTGCTCGTGGAAGAGGCTTAGTCAATGGGTCTGCAACGTTCAGATCCGTATGTATCTTGCAAATCTCTATGTCTCCCACCTGGACTTGATCCCGGATGGAGTTGAAGCGTCTCTTGATGTGCTTGGTTCTCTTGTGAAATCTGGATTCCTTTGCCAAGGCAATTGCACCAGTATTGTCACAAAAGATTTTCATTGGACCTGATGCACTAGGTATGACACCTAGATCGGATATGAACTCCTTTATCCAAACTCCTTCATTTGCTGCTTCCGAAGCAGCAATGTACTCCGCTTCACTCCCGCCATGACGCTTTGTTTAGAACTGCTCCAACTGACAGCTCCACCGTTCAATATAAATACGTATCCGGTTTGCGATTTAGAATCGTCCGGATCAGTGTCAAAGCTTGCATCAACGTAACCATTTATGATGAGCTCTTTGTCACCTCCATAAACGAGAAACATATCCTTAGTCCTTTTCAGGTATTTCAGGATGTTCTTGACCGCTGTCCAGTGATCCGCTCCTGGATTACTTTGGTACCTCCCTGCTAAACTAATAGCAAGGCACACATCAGGTCTAGTACACAGCATTGCATACATGATAAAGCCTATGGCTGAAGCATAGGGAACATCTTCCATTTTCTCTCTATCTTCTGCAGTGGTCGGGCATTGAGTCTTACTCAACTTCACATCTTGTAACACAGGCAAGAACCCTTTCTTTGCCTGATCCATTTTGAAATTCTTCAAAACTTTGTCAAGGTATGTGCTTTGTGAAAGTCCAATTAAGCGTCTTGATCTATCTCTATAGATCTTGATGCCCAGTATGTAAGCAGCTTCACCGAGGTCTTTCAATGAAAAACTCTTATTCAAGTATCCTTTTATGCTATCCAGAAATTCTATATCATTTCCAATCAAAAATATGTCATCCACATATAATATTAGAAATGCTACAGAGCTTCCACTCACTTTCTTCTAAATACAGGCTTCTCCAAAAGTCTGTATAAAACCATATGCTTTGATCACACTATCAAAACGTTTATTCCAACTTCGAGAGGCTTGCACCAGTGCATAAATGGATCGCTGGAGCTTGCATACTTTGTTAGCACCTTTTGGATCGATAAAACCTTCAGGTTGCATCATATACAACTCTTCTTCCAGGAATCCATTCAGGAATGCAGTCTTTACATCCATTTGCCAAATTTCATAATCATAAAATGCGGCAATAGCTAACATGATTCAGACAGACATAAGCATCGCTACGGGTTAGAAGGTCTCATCGTAGTCAACTCCTTGAACTTGTCGAAAACCTTTTGCAACAACTCGAGCTTTGTAGACATTAACATTACCATCAACGTATGTTTTCTTCTTGAAGATCCAGTTATTCTCGATGGCTTGCCGATCATCGGGCAAGTCAACCAAAGTCCACACTTTGTTCTCATACATAGATCCCATCTCAGATTTCATGGCCTCAAGCCATTTTATGAAATCTGGGTTCATCATCGCTTCCTCATAGTTCGTAGGTTCGTCATGGTCTAGCAACGTGACCTCCAGAATAGGATTACCGTACCACTCTAGTGCGGATCTTACTCTGGTTGACCTACGAGGTTCAGTAGTAACTTGATATGAAGTTTCATAATCATCATCATTAGCTTCCTCACTAATTGGTGTAGATGTCACAGGAACCGGTTTCTGTGATGAACTACTTTCCAATAAGGGAGCAGGTACAGTTACCTCATCAAGTTCTACTTTCCTCCCACTCACTTCTTTTGAGAGAACCTCCTTCTCTAGAAAGGACCCATTCTTAGCAACGAATGTCTTTCCTTCGGATCTGTGATAGAAGGTGTACCCAACAGCTTCCTTTGGGTATCCTATGAAGACACATTTCTCCGATTTGGGTTCGAGCTTATCAGGTTGAAGCTTTTTCACATAAGCATCGCAGCCCCAAACTTTAAAAGACGACAACTTTGGTTTTTTGCCAAACCATAGTTCATAAGGCGTCGTCTCAATGAATTTAGATGGTGCCCTATTTAACGTGAATGCAGCCGTCTCTAAAGCATAACCCCAAAACGATAGCGGTAAATCAGTAAGAGACATCATAGATCGCACCATATCTAGTAAAGTACGATTACGACGTTGGGACACACCATTACGCTGTGGTGTTCCGGGTGGCGTGAGTTGCGAAACTATTCCGCATTGTTTCAAATGTAGACCAAACTCGTAACTCAAATATTCTCCTCCACGATCAGATTGTAGAAACTTTATTTTCTTGTTACAATGATTTTCCACTTCACTCTGAAATTCTTTGAACTTTTCAAATGTTTCAGACTTATGTTTCATTAAGTAGATATACCCATATCTGCTCAAATCATCTGTGAAGGTGAGAAAATAACGATACCCGCTGCGAGCCTCAATATTCATTGGACCACATACATCAGTATGTATGATTTCCAACAAATCTGTTGCTCGGTCCATTGTTCCGGAGAACGACGTTTTATTCATCTTGCCCATGAGGCATGGTTCGCACGTACCAATTGATTCATAATCAAGTGATTCCAAAAGTCCATCGGTATGGAGTTTCTTCATGCGCTTTACACCAATATGACCCAAATGGCAGTGCCACAAATAAGTTGCACTATCATTATGAACTCTGCATCTTTTGGCTTCAACATTATGAATATGTGTGTCACTACTATCGAGATTTAACACAAATAGACCACTCTTCAAGGGTGCATGACCATAAAAGATATTATTCATATAAATAGAACAACCATTATTCTCAGATTTAAATGAATAACCGTCTCGCATCAAACAAGATCCAGATATAATGTTCATGCTCAACGCTGGCACCAAATAGCAGTTATTCAGGTCTAAAACTAATCCCGATGGTAGATGTAGAGGTAACGTGCCGACGGCGATCACATCGACTTTGGAACCATTTCATCAGCACGACGGTGTGGTGACGGTGATGATGATGCTACCGACGCAGGGCTTCACCTAAGAACTGCTACGATATGATCAAGGTGGATTATGGTGGAGGGGGGCACCGCACACGGCTAAGAGATCAATGATCAACTGTTGTGTCTATGGAGTCCCCCTGCCCCTGTATATAAAGGAGCAAGGGGTAGGAGGCGGCTAGCCAGGGAGAGGCACGACAAGGGGGAGTCCTACTCCCACTAGGAATAGGACTCCTCCTTTTCCTAGTAGCAGTAGGAGAGGGGGGAAGGAAAGGGAGAGGAGAAGAAGGAAAGAGAGGGCCGGCCCCCTTTGCCCTAACCCAATTCGGTTTAGGCCTTGGGGGGGCCCACACTGCCCTTGCTGCGCTCTATTTCCACTAAGGCCCATGTAGGCCCATTAAGCCCCCCCCCCCCCCCCGGGGGGGGGGGTTCCGGTAACCCCCCGGTACTCCGGTATATGTCCGAAACCTTTCTGATGTCCGAACATAGTCGTCCAATATGTCGATCTTTATGTCTCGACCATTTCGAGACTCCTCGTCATGTCCGTGATCATATCTGGGACTCCGAACTACCTTCGGTACATCAAAACACAAAAACTCATAATACTGATCGTCACCGAACTTTAAGCGTGCGGACCCTACGGGTTTGAGAACTATCTAGACATGACTGAGACACGTCTCCGGTCAATAACCAATAGCGGAACCTGGATGTTCATATTGGCTCCCACATATTCTATGAAGATATTTATCGGTCAAACCGCATAACAACATATGTTGTTCCCTTTGTCATTAGTATGTTACTTGCCCGAGTTTCCATCGTCGGTATCTCAATACCTAGTTCAATCTCGTTACCGGCAAGTCACTTTACTTGTTCCGTAATACATCATGCCGCAACTAACTCATTAGTTACAATGCTTGCAAGGCTTATAGTGATGTGCATTACCTTGTGGGCCCAGAGATGCCTCTCCGACAATTGGAGTAACAAATCCTAATCTCAAAATACGCCAACTCAACAAGTACCTTCGGAGACACCTGTAGAGCACCTTTATAATCACCCAGTTACGTTGTGACATTTGGTAGCACACAAAGTGTTCCTCTGGTAAACCGGAGTTGCATAATCTCATAGTCATAGGAACGTGTATAAGTCATGAAGAAAGCAATAGCAACATACTAAACGATCCAGTGCTAAGCTAAGGAATGGGTCAAGTCAATCACATCATTCTCCTAATGATGTGATCCCGTTAATCAAATGACAACTCATGTCTCTGACTAGGAAACATAACCATCTTCGATCAATGAGCTAGTCAAGTAGAGGCATACTAGTGACACTATGTTTGTCTATGTATTCACACATGTATCATGTTTCCGGTTAATATAATTCTAGCATGAATAATAAACATTTATCATGATATAAGGAAATAAATAATAACTTTATTATTGCCTCTAGGGCATATTTCCTTCAGAATCCCACTTGCACTAGAGTCAATAATCTAGATTACACAGTAATGATTCTAACACCCATGGAGCCTTGGTGCTGATCATGTTTTGCTCGTGGAAGAGGCTTAGTCAACGGGTCTGCAACGTTCAGATCCGTATGTATCTTGCAAATCTCTATGTCTCCCACCTGGACTTGATCCCGGATGGAGTTGAAGCGCCTCTTGATGTGCTTGGTTCTCTTGTGAAATTTGGATTCCTTTGCCAAGGCAATTGCACCAGTATTGTCACAAAATATTTTCATTGGACCCGATGCACTAGGTATGACACCTAGATCGGATATGAACTCCTTCATCCAGACTCCTTCATTTGCTGCTTCCGAAGCAACAATGTACTCCGCTTCACATGTAGATCCCGCCACGACGCTCTGTTTAGAACTGCCCCAACTGATAGCTCCACCGTTCAATATAAACACGTATCCGGTTTGCGATTTAGAATCGTCCGGATCAGTGTCAAAGCTTGCATCAACGTAACCATTTACGATGAGCTCTTTGTCACCTCCATAAACGAGAAACATATCCTTAGTCCTTTTCAGGTACTTCAGGATGTTCTTGACCACTGTCCAGTGATCCACTCCTGGATTACTTTGGTACCTCCCTGCTAAACTAATAGCAAGGCACACATCAGGTCTAGTACACAGCATTGCATACATGATAGAGCCTATGGCTGAAGCATAGGGAACATCTTCTATTTTCTCTCTATCTTTTGCAGTGGTCGGGCATTGAGTCTTACTCAACTTCACACCTTGTAACACAGGCAAGAACCCTTTCTTTGCCTGATCCATTTTGAACTTCTTCAAAACTTTGTCAAGGTATGTGCTTTGTGAAAGTCCAATTAAGCGTCTTGATCTATCTCTATAGATCTTGATGCCCAGTATGTAAGCAGCTTCACTGAGGTCTTTCATTGAAAAACTCTTATTCAAGTATCCCTTTATGCTATCCAGAAATTCTATATCATTTCCAATTAGTAATATGTCATCCACATATAATATCAGAAATGCTACAGAGCTCCCACTCACTTTCTTGTAAATACAGGCTTCTCCAAAAGTTTGTATAAAACCATATGCTTTGATCACACTATCAAAACGTTTATTCCAACTCCGAGAGGCTTGCACCAGTCCATAAATGGATTGCTGGAACTTGCATAGTTTGTTAGCACCTTTTGGATCGATAAAACCTTCAGGTTGCACCATATACAACTCTTCTTCCAGAAATCCATTCAGGAATGCAGTCTTTACATCCACTTGCCAAATTTCATAATCATAAAATGCGGCAATAGCTAACATGATTCGGACGGACTTAAGCATTGCTACGGGTGAGAAGGTCTCATCGTAGTCAACTCCTTGAACTTGTCGAAAACCTTTCGCAACAAGTCGAGCTTTGTAGACAGTAACATTGCCCCCAGCGTATGTTTTCTTCTTGAAGATCCATTTATTCTCGATGGCTTGCCGATCATCGGGCAAGTCAAGAAAAGTCCACAATTTGTTCTCATACATGGATCCCATCTCAGATTTCATGGCCTGAAGCCATTTTACGGAATCTGGGCTCATCATCGCTTCCTCATAGTTCGTAGGTTCATCATGGTCTAGCAACATGACCTCCAGAATAGGATTACTGTACCACTCTGGTGAGGATCTTACTCTGGTAGACCTACGAGGTTCAGTAGTAACTTGATATGAAGTTTCATGATCATCATCATTAGCTTCCTCACTAATTGGTGTAGATGTCACAGGAACCGATTTCTGTGATGAACTACTTTCCAATAAGGGGGCAGGTACAGTTACCTCATCAAGTTCTACTTTCCTCCCACTCACTTCTTTCGAGAGAAACTCCTTCTCTAGAAAGGATCCATTCTTAGCAACGAATGTCTTGCCTTCGGATCTGTGATAGAAGGTGTACCCAACAGTTTCCTTTGGGTATCCTATGAAGACACATTTCTTCGATTTGGATTCGAGCTTATCAGGTTGAAGCTTTTTCACATAAGCATCGCAGCCCCAAACTTTAAGAAATGACAATTTTGGTTTTTTGCCAAACCATAGTTCATAAGGCGTCGTCTCAACGAATTTAGATGGTGCCCTATTTAACGTGAATGCAACTGTCTCTAAAGCATAACCCCAAAACGGTAGCGGTAAATCAGTAAGAGACATCATAGATCGCACCATATCTAGTAAAGTACGATTACGACGTTCGGACACACCATTACGCTGTGGTGTTCCGGGTGGCGTGAGTTGCAAAACTATTCCGCATTGTTTAAAATGTAGACCAAACTCGTAACTCAAATATTCTCCTCCACGATCAGACCGTAGAAACTTTATTTTCTTGTTACGATGATTTTCCACTTCACTCTGAAATTCTTTGAACTTTTCAAATGTTTCAGACTTATGTTTCATTAAGTAGATATACCCATATCTGCTCAAATCATCTGTGAAGGTGAGAAATTAACGATACCCACGGCGAGCCTCAATATTCATTGGACCACATACATCAGTATGTATGATTTCCAACAAATCTGTTGCTCGCTCCATTGTTCCGGAGAACGGCGTTTTAGTCATCTTGCCCATGAGGTATGGTTCGCACGTACCAAGTGATTCATAATCAAGTGATTCCAAAAGTCCATCAGTATGGAGTTTCTTCATGCGCTTTACACCAATATGATCCAAACGGCAGTGCCACAAATAAGTTGCACTATCATTATCAACTCTGCATCTTTTGGCTTCAACATTATGAATATGTGTGTCACTACTATCGAGATTTAACACAAATAGACCACTTTTCAAGGGTGCATGACCATAAAAGATATTACTCATATAAATAGAACAACCATTATTCTCAGATTTAAATGAATAACCGTCTCGCATCAAACAAGATCCAGATATAATGTTTATGCTCAACGCTGGCACCAAATAACAATTATTCAGGTCTAAAACTAATCCCGATGGTATATGTAGAGGTAGCGTGCCGACGGCGATCACATCGACTTTGGAACCATTTCTCACGCGCATCGTCACCTCGTCCTTAGCCAGTCTTCGCTTAATCCGTAGTCCCTGTTTCGAGTTGCAAATATCAGCAACAGAACCAATATCAAATAGCCAGGTGCTACTGTGAGCTCTGGTAAGGTACACATCAATAACATGTATATCACATATAACTTTGTTCACCTTGCCATCCTTCTTATCCGCCAAATACTTGGGGCAGTTCCGCTTCCAGTGACCCGTCTGTTTGCAGTAGAAGCACTTAGTCTCAGGCTTAGGTCCAAACTTGGGTTTCTTCTCCTGAGCAGCAACTTGCTTGCCGTTCTTCTTGAAGTTCCCCTTGTTCTCCCCTTTACCCTTTTTCTTGAAACTGGTGGTTTTGTTAACCATCAACACTTGATACTCCTTTTTGATTTCTACCTCCGCTGCCTTTAGCATTGCGAAGAGCTCGGGAATTGTCTCATTCATCCCTTGCATATTATAGTTCATCACGAAGCTTTTGTAGCTTGGTGGCAGTGATTGAAGAACTCTGTCAATGACACTATCAACAGGAAGATTAACTCCCAGTTGAGTCAAGTGATTATGATACCCAGACATTTTGAGTATATGTTCACTAATAGAACTATTCTCCTCCATCTTGCAGCTATAGAACTTATTGGAGACTTCATATCTCTCAATTACGGCATTTGCTTGAAATATTAACTTCAAGTCCTGGAACATCTCATATGCTCCATGATGTTCAAAACGTCGTTGAAGTCCCGGTTCTAAGCCGTAAAGCATGGCACACTGAACTATCGAGTAGTCATTAGCTTTACTCTGCCAGACGTTCTTAACGTCATCAGCAGCATCTACAGCAGGCCTGTGTTGGGGAACGTAGCAGAAATTCAAAAAATTTCCTACGTAACACCAAGATCTATCTATGGAGAGACCAACAACGAGTAGAAAGGGGAGTGCATCTACATACCCTTGTAGATCGCTAAGCGGAAGCGTTCAAGTGAATGGGGTTGATGGAGTCGTACTCGTCATGATTCAGATCACCGATGATCAAGTGCCGAACGAACGGCACCTCCGCGTTCAACACACGTACAGCCCGGTGACGTCTCCCACGCCTTGATCCAGCAAGGAGAGAGGGAGAGGTTGAGGAAGACTCCATCCAGCAGCAGCACAACGGCGTGGTGGTGATGGAGGAGCGTGGCAATCCCGCAGGGCTTCGCCAAGCACCATGGGAGAAGAGAAGAACTTGGGAGAGAGGGAGGGGCTGCACCAAAGGCATAAGGTATGTTCTGGGAGGCCCTCCTACCCCACTATATATAGGGATCCCAAGGGGGGGTGCGCCAGCCCCTAGGAGATCCAATCTCCAAGGGGGCGGCGGCCAGGGGAGGAGTCCTCCCCCCCCAAGGCACCTAGGAGGTGCCTTCCCCTGCTGGGACTCTTCCTTTAGGGTTTCCCCAGGCGCATGGGCCTCTTGGGGCTGGTGCCCTTGGCCCATGTAGGCCAAGGCGCACCCCCTACAGCCCATGTGGCCCCCCGGGGCAGGTGGCCCCACCCGGTGGGCCCCCGGGACCCTTCCGGTGGTCCCGGTACAATACCGATGACCCCGAAACTTGTCCCGATGGCCGAAACAGGACTTCCTATATATAAATCTTTACCTCCGGACTATTCCGGAACTCCTCGTGACGTCCGGGATCTCATCCGGGACTCCGAACAACATTCGGTAACCACATACAAGCTTCCTTTATAACCCTAGCGTCATCGAACCTTAAGTGTGTAGACCCTACGGGTTCGGGAGACATGCAGACATGACCGAGACGCTCTCCGGTCAATAACCAACAGCGGGATCTGGATACCCATGTTGGCTCCCACATGTTCCACGATGATCTCATCGGGTGAACCACGATGTCAAGGACTTAATCAATCCCGTATTCAATTCCCTTTGTCTATCGGTATGTTACTTGCCCGAGATTCGATCGTCGGTATCCAATACCTTGTTCAATCTCGTTACCGGCAAGTCACTTTACTCGTTCCGTAACACATCATCCCGTGATCAACTCCTTGGTCACATTGCGCATATGATGATGTCCTACCGAGTGGGCCCAGAGATACCTCCCCGTTTACATGGAGTGACAAATCCCAGTCTCGATCCGCATAAAACAATAGATACTTTCGGAGATACCTGTAGTGCACCTTTATAGTCACCCAGTTACGTTGTGACGTTTGATACACCCAAAGCACTCCTACGGTATCCAGGAGTTACACGATCTCATGGTCAAAGGAAGAGATACTTGACATTGGCAAAGCTCTAGCAAATGAACTACACGATCTTTGTGCTATGCTTAGGATTGGGTCTTGTCCATCACATCATTCTCCTAATGATGTGATCCCATTATCAACGACATCCAATGTCCATAGCCAGGAAACCATGACTATCTGTTGATCACAACGAGCTAGTCAACTAGAGGCTCACTAGGGACATATTGTGGTCTATGTATTCACACGTGTATTACGATTTCCGAATAATACAGTTATAGCATGAATAAAAGACAGTTAACATGAACAGGGAAATATAATAATAATACTTTTATTATTGCCTCTAGGGCATATTTCCAACAGTCTCCCACTTGCACTAGAGTCAATAATCTAGTTCACATCGCCATGTGATTAACACTCACAGGTCACATCGCCATGTGACTAATACCCAAGAGTTTACTAGAGTCAGTAGTCTAGTTCACATCACTATGTGATTAACACTCAATGAGTTTTATGTTTGATCATGTTGCTTGTGAGAGAGGTTTTAGTCAACAGGTCTGAACCTTTCAGATCCGTGTGTGCTTTACAAATCTCTATGTCATCTCCTAGATGCAGCTACCACGCTCTATTTGGAGCTATTCCAAACAACTGTTCTACTTGGAGCTATTCTAAATTATTGCTCCATTATATGTATCCGGTCTCTCTACTCAGAGCTATCCGGATAGGTGTCAAGCTTGCATCGTCGTAACCTTTACGACGAACTCTTTTACCACCTCCATAATCGAGAAAATTCCTTAGTCCACTAGTTACTAAGGATAACTTTGACCGCTGTCCTGTGAGCCATTCTTGGATCACTCTTGTACCCCTTGACTGACTCATGGCAAGGCACACTTCAGGTGCGGTACACAGCATAGCATACTGAAGAGCCTACGTCTTAAGCATAGGGGACGACCTTCGTCCTTTCTCTCTATTCTGCCGTGGTCGAGCTTTAAGTCTTAACTTCGTACCTTACAACTCAGGCAAGAACTCCTTCTTTGACTGGTCCATCTTGAACACCTTCAAGATCATGTCAAGGTATGTGCTCATTTGAAAGTATTATTAAGCATTTTGATCTATCCTTATAGATCTTGATGCTCAATGTTCAAGTAGCTTAATCCAGGCTTTCCATTGAAAAACACTTTCAAAATAACCCTATATGCTTTCCAGAAATTCTACGTCATTTCTGATCAACAATATGTCAACAACATATACTCATCAGAAATTCTATAGTGCTCCCACTCACTTCTTTGGAAATACAAGTTTCTCGTAAACTTTGTACAAACCCAAAATCTTTGATCATCATCAAAGCACACATTCCAACTCCGAGATGCTCACTCCAGTCCTTAGAAGGATTGCTGGAGCTTTGCATACTTATTAGCATCTTTTGGGATTGACAAAACCTTCCGGTTGTATCACATACAACCTTTCCTCAAGTATAACATCGAGGAAACAATGTTTTGACATCCTATCTGCAAGATTTCATCAATCATGCAGTAACTGCTAATCCAATTCCAACAGACTCTTAGCATCGCTACGAGTGAGAAAACCTCACCGTAATCAACTCCTTGAACTTGTCGGAAAATATCTTAACGACAAGTCGAGCTTTCTTAATGGTAATTCTTACCATCATTGTCTGTCTTCCTTTTAAAATCCATCCGTACCCAATGGCCTTACGACCATCAAGTATTTCTTCCAAAGTCATGGATCCGTTCTCGGATTTTATGGCCTCGAGCCATTTATCGGAATCCGGGCCCATCATCGCTTCTCCATAGCTCGTAGGTTCATTGTTGTCCAGCAACATGACTTCCAAGACAGGATTACGTACCACTCTGAAGTAGTACGTATCCTTGTCATCCCACGAGGTTTGGGAGTGACTTGATCCGAAGTTTCATGATCAATATCATAAGCTTCCACTTCAATTGGTGTAGGTGCCACAGGAACAACTCCATGTGCCCTGTCACACACTAGTTGAAGAGACGGTTTAATAACCTCATCAAGTCTCCACCATCCTCCCACTCAACTCTTTCGAGAGAAACCTTTCCTCGAGAAAGGACCCGATTCTAGAAACAATTCATATTGCTTTCGGATCTGAATTAGGAGGTATACCCAACTGTTTTGGGTTTCCTATGAAGATGCATTTTATCCGCTTTGGGTTCGAGCTTAATCCTGAAACTTTTTCACATAAGCGTCGCAGCCCCAAACCTTTAAGAAACGACAACTTAGGTTTCTCTAAACCATAATTCATACGGTGTCATCTCAACGGAATTACGTGGTGCCCTATTTAAAGTGAATGTGGTTGTCTCTAATGCCTAACCCATGAACAATAGTGGTAATTCGATAAGAGACATCATGGTACGCACCATATCCAATAGGGTGCAACTACGATGTTCGGACACACCATCACACTATGGTGTTCCAGGCGGTATTAATTGCAAAACAATTTCCACAATGTCTTAATTGTGTGCCAAAACTCGTAACTCAGATATTCATCTCTATGATCATATCATAGACATTTTATCCTCTTGTCACAATGATCTTCTACTTCACTCTGAAATTACTTGAACCATTCAATAATTCAGACTTGTGTTTCATCAAGTAAATATTCTCAACATCTACTCGAATCATCTGTGAAGTAAGAACATAACGATATTCACTGCATGCCTCAGCACTCATTGGACTGCACACATCAAAATGTGTTACTTCCAACAAGTTGCTATCTTGTTCCATCTTATTGAAACCGAGGCTTTTCAGTCATCTTGCCTATGTGGTATGATTTGCATATCTCAAGTGATTCAAAATCAAGTGAGTCCGAACGGTCCATTTGCATGGAGCTTCTTCATGCATATATACCAATAGACATGGTTCGCATGTCTCAAACTTTTCAAAAATGAGTGAGTCCAAAGATCCATCAACATGGAGCTTCTTCATGCGTTTTATACCATTATGACTTACATGGCAGTGCCACAATTAAGTGGTACTATCATTACTATCTTATATCTTTTGGCATGAAAATGTGTATCACTACGATCGAGATTCAATAAACCATTTATTTAGGTGCAAGACCATCGAAGGTATTATTCAAATAAATAGAGTAACCATTATTCTCCTTAAATGAATAACCGTATTGCGATAGACATAATCCAATCATGTCTATGCTCAACGCAAACACCAATCTCGGTGGTAGAGGGAGCGTGCGATGCTTGATCACATCAACCTTGGAAACACTTCCAACACATATCGTCAGCTCACCTTTAGCTAGTCTCCTTTTATTTCGTAGCTTTTTATTTCGAGTTACTAACACTTAGCAACCGAACCGGTATCTTAATACCCTGGTGCTACTAGGAGTACTAGTAAAGTACACATTAACATAATGTATATCCAATATACTTCTATCGACCTTGCCAGCCTTCTCATCTACCAAGTATCTAGGGTAATGCTGCTCCAGTAGCTGTTCCCCTTATTACAGAAGCACTTAGTCTCGGGTTTGGGTTCAACCTTGGGTTTCTTCACTTGAGCAGCAGCTGAATTGCCGTTTTATGAAGTATCCCTTTGTTCCCTTGCCCTTCTTGAAACTAATGGTTTCACCAACCATCAACAATTAATGCTCCTTCTTGATTTCTACTTTCGCGGTGTCAAACATCGTGAATACCTCAAGGATCATCTTATTTATCCCTGATATGTTATAGTTCATCATGAAGCTCTAGCAGCTTGGTGGTAATGACTTTGGAGAAACATCACTATCAAGTGATTGTTGCACTCAGACAATCTGAGCACAAGCTCAACGATTGAGCTTTTCTCCCTTAGTTTGCAGGCTAAGAAAATCGTCGGAGGTCTCATACCTCTTGACGTGGGCACGAGCCTGAAATCCCAATTTCAGCCCTCGAAACATCTCATATGTTCCGTGACGTTTCGAAAACGTCTTTAGTGCCTCAGCTCTAAACCGTTTAACTGAACTATCACGTAGTTATCAAAACGTGTATGTCCGATGTTCGCAACATCCACAAACGACGTTTGGGGTTCAGCTCACTGAGCAGTGCATTAAGGACATAAGCTTTCTACTGATCACATAATCGCTATTATCAACTTTCAACTATATTTTCTCTAGGAACATATCTAAAACAGTAGAACTAAAGCGCGAGCTACGACATAATTTGCAAAAGGTCTTTTGACTATGTTCAGGATAATTAAGTTCATCTTATGAACTCCCACTCAGATAGACATCCCTCTGGTCATCTAAGTGATTACATGATCCGAGTCAACTAGGCCGTGTCCGATCATCACGTGAGACGGACTAGTCATCATCGGTGAACATCTTCATGTTGATCGTATCTACTATACGACTCATGCTCGACCTTTCAGTCTCCGTGTTCCGAGGCCATGTCTGCACATGCTAGGCTCGTCAAGTTAACCCTAAGTGTTTTCGCTGTGTAAAACTGTCTTACACCCGTTGTATGTGAACGTAAGAATCCATCACACCCGATCATCATGTGGTGCTTAGAAGCGACGAACTGTAGCAACGGTGCACAGTTAGGGGAGAACACTTCTTGAAATTTTGTAAGTGATCATCTTATTTACTACCGTCGTCCTAAGTAAACAAGATGCATAAACATGATAAACATCACATGCAATCAAATAGTGACCTGATATGGCCAATATCATTTTGCTCCTTTTGATCTTCATCTTCGGGGCTCCATGATCATCATCGTCACCGGCATGACACCATGATCTCCATCATCATGATCTCCATCATCGTGTCTTCATGAAGTTGTCACGCCAACGACTACTTCTACTTCTATGGCTAACGCGTTTAGCAATAAAGTAAAGTAAGTTACATGGCGTTCTTCAATGACACGCAGGTCATACAAAAAATAAAGACAACTCCTATGGCTCCTGCCGGTTGTCATACTCATCGACATGCAAGTCGTGAATCCTATTACAAGAACATGATCAATCTCATACATCACATATCATTCATCACATTCTTCTTGGCCATATCACATCACATAGCATACCCTGCAAAAACAAGTTAGACGTCCTCTAATTGTTGTTGCATGTTTTACGTGGCTGCTATGGGTTTCTAGCAAGAACGTTTCTTACCTACGCAAGACCATAACGTGATATGCCAATTGCTATTTACCCTTCATAAGGACCCTTTTCATCGAATCCGTTCCGACTAAAGTGGGAGAGACTGGCACCCGCTAGCCACCTTATGCACCAAGTGCATGTCAATCGGTGGAACCTGTCTCATGTAAGAGTATGTGTAAGGTCGGTCCGGGCCGCTTCATCCCACAATACCGTCGAAACAAGATTGGACTAGTAACGGTAAGCATATTGAACAACATCAACGCCCACAACTACTTTGTGTTCTACTCGTGCAAAGAATCTACGCAATAGACCTAGCTCATGATGCCACTGTTGGGGAACGTAGCAGAAATTCAAAAAATTTCCTACGTAACACCAAGATCTATCTATGGAGAGACCAGCAACGAGTAGAAAGGGGAGTGCATCTACATACCCTTGTAGATCGCTAAGCGGAAGCGTTCAAGTGAACGGGGTTGATGGAGTCGTACTCGTCGTGATTCAGATCACCGATGATCAAGTGCCGAACGGACGGCACCTCCGCGTTCAACACACGTACAGCCCGGTGACGTCTCCCACGCCTTGATCCAGCAAGGAGAGAGGGAGAGGTTGAGGAAGACTCCATCCAGCAGCAGCACAACGGCGTGGTGGTGATGGAGGAGCGTGTCAATCCCGCAGGGCTTCGCCAAGCACCATGGGAGAAGAGAAGAACTTGGGAGAGAGGGAGGGGCTGCACCAAAGGCATAAGGTATGTTCTGGGAGGCCCTCCTACCCCACTATATAGGGATCCCAAGGGGGGGGGTGCGCCAGCCCCTAGGAGATCCAATCTCCAAGGGGGCGGCGGCCAGGGGAGGAGTCCTCCCCCCCCCCCAAGGCACCTAGGAGGTGCCTTCCCCTGTTGGGACTCTTCCTTTAGGGTTTCCCCAGGCGCATGGGCCTCTTGGGGCTGGTGCCCTTGGCCCATGTAGGCCAAGGCGCACCCCCTACAGCCCATGTGGCCCCCCGGGGCAGGTGGCCCCACCCGGTGGGCCCCCGGGACCCTTCCGGTGGTCCCGATACAATACCGATGACCCCGAAACTTGTCCCGATGGCCGAAACAGGACTTCCTATATATAAATCTTTACCTCCGGACTATTCCGGAACTCCTCGTGACGTCCGGGATCTCATCCGGGACTCCGAACAACATTCGGTAACCACATACAAGCTTCCTTTATAACCCTAGCGTCATCGAACCTTAAGTGTGTAGACCCTACGGGTTCGGGAGACATGCAGACATGACCGAGACGCTCTCCGGTCAATAACCAACAGCGGGATCTGGATACCCATGTTGGCTCCCACATGTTCCACGATGATCTCATCGGATGAACCACGATGTCAAGGACTTAATCAATCCCGTATTCAATTCCCTTTGTCTATCGGTATGTTACTTGCCCGAGATTCGATCGTCGGTATCCAATACCTTGTTCAATCTCGTTACCGGCAAGTCACTTTACTCATTCCGTAACACATCATCCCGTGATCAACTCCTTGGTCACATTGCGCATATGATGATGTCCTACCGAGTGGGCCCAGAGATACCTCTTCGTTTACACGGAGTGACAAATCCCAGTCTCGATCCGCATAAAACAATAGATACTTTCGGAGATACCTGTAGTGCACCTTTATAGTCACCCAGTTACGTTGTGACGTTTGATACACCCAAAGCACTCCTACGGTATCCAGGAGTTACACGATCTCATGGTCAAAGGAAGAGATACTTGACATTGGCAAAGCTCTAGCAAACGAACTACACGATCTTTGTGCTATGCTTAGGATTGGGTCTTGTCCATCACATCATTCTCCTAATGATGTGATCCCGTTATCAACGACATCCAATGTCCATAGCCAGGAAACCATGACTATCTGTTGATCACAACGAGCTAGTCAACTAGAGGCTCACTAGGGACATATTGTGGTCTATGTATTCACACGTGTATTACGATTTCCGGATAATACAGTTATAGCATGAATAAAAGACAGTTATCATGAACATGGAAATATAATAATAATACTTTTATTATTGCCTCTAGGGCATATTTCCAACAGCCTGGCACCCAGCGGTGCTTCCAGGACGTAATTCTTCTGTGCAACAATGAGTATAATCCTCAAGTTATGGACCCAGTCCGTGTAATTGCTACCATCATCTTTCAACTTTGCTTTCTCAAGGAACGTATTAAAATTCAACGGAACAACAACACGGGCCATCTATCTACAATAACATAGACAAGCAAAATACTATTAGGTACTAAGTTCTTGATAAATTTAAGTTCAATTAATCATATTACTTAAGAACTCCCACTTAGATAGACATCCCTCTAATCATCTACGTGATCACGTGATCCATATCAACTAAACCATAACCGATCATCACATGAAATGGAGTAGTTTTCAATGGTGAACATCACTATATTGATCATATCTACTATATGATTCACGCTCAACCTTTCGGTCTCAGTGTTCCGAGGCCATATCTGCATATGCTAGGCTCGTCAAGTTTAACCCGAGTATTCTGCGTGTGTAAAACTGTCTTACACCCATTGTAGATGAACATTGAGCTTATCACACCCGATCATCACGTGGTGTCTCAGCACGATGAACTTTGGCAATGGTGCATACTCAGGGAGAACACTTTTACCTTGAAATTTAGTGAGAGATCATCTTACAATGCTACTGTCAAACGAAGCAGAATAAGATGCATAAAGGATAAACATCACATGCAATCAATATAAGCGATATGATATGGCCATCATCATCTTGTGCTTGTGATCTCCATCTCCGAAGCACCGTCATGATCACCATCGTCACCGGCGCAACACCTTGATCTCCATTGTAGCATCGTTGTCGTCTCACCAACCGCTTAGTGATAAAGTAAAGCAATTACAGGGCGATTGCATTGCATACAATAAAGCGACAACCATATGGCTCCTGCCAGTTGATACGTCTCCAATGTATCTATACTTTTTGATTGCTCCATGCTATATTATCTACTGTTTTGGACTATATTGGGATTTATTTTCCACTTTTATATTATTTTTGGGACTAACCTATTAACCGGAGGCCCAGCCCAGAATTGATGTTTTTGCCTGTTTTAGGGTTTTAAAGAGAAGGAATATCAAACGGAGTCCAAATGGAATGAAACCTTCGGGAACGTGATTTTCTCACCGAATACAACTCAGGAGACTTGGACCCTACGTCAAGACAATTAACAGGAAGTCACAAGGTAGGGGGCGCGCCTGCCCCCCCCCCTCCCAGGCGCGCCCCCACCCTCGTGGGCCCCCTGTTGCTCCACCGACGTACTTCTTCCTCCCATATATATCCACATACCCCCAAACGATCAGAAAGGGAGCCAAAAACCTAATTCCACCGCTGCAACTTTCTGTATCCATGATACCCATCTTGGGGCCTGTTCCGGAGCTCCGTCGGAGGGGGCATCGATCACGGAGGGCTTCTACATCATCATCCAAGCCCCTCCGATGAAGTGTGAGTAGTTTACTTCAGACCTACGGGTCCATAGTTAGTAGCTAGATGGCTTCTTCTCTCTTTTTGGATCTCAATACAATGTTCTCCCCCTCTCTTGTGGAGATCTATTCGATGTAATCTTCTTTTTGCGGTGTGTTTGTTGAGACCGATGAATTGTGGGTTTATGATCAAGTCTATCTATGAATAATATTTGAATCTTCTCTGAATTCTTTTATGTATGATTGGTTATCTTTGCAAGTCTCTTCGAATTATCAGTTTGGTTTGGCCTAATAGATTGGTTGTTCTTGCCATGGAAGAAGTGCTTAGCTTTGGGTTCGATCTTACAGTGTCCTTTCCCAGTGACAGAAGGGGCAGCAAGGCACATATTGTATGGTTGCCATCGAGGATAACAAGATGGGGTTTTTATCATATTGCATGAAACTATCCCTCTACACCATGTCATCTTGCTTAAGGCGTTACTCTGTTTTTAACTTAATACTCTAGATGCATGCTGGATAGCGGTTGATGAGTGGAGTAATATTAGTAGATGCAGAATCATTTCGGTCTACTTGTCTCGGACGTGATGCCTATGTACATGATCATACCTAGATATTCTCATAACTATGCTCAATTCTGTCAATTGCTCAACAGTAATTTGTTCACCCACCTTAGAATACTTATGCTCTTGAGAGAAGCCACTAGTGAAACCTATGGCCCCCGGGTCTCTTTCTCATCATATTAATCTCCATCACTTTATTATTGCTTTGCTTTTACTTTGCCTTTTACTTTTCACTTTGCATCTCTATACCAAAAATACCAAAAATATTATTTATCATCTCTATCAGATCTCACTTTAGTAAGTGACCGTGAAGGGATTGACAACCCCTAAGCGCGTTGGTTGCATTGAGCTATTGTTTTTGTGTAGGTACAAGGGACTCGAGCGTAGCCTCCTACTGGATTGATACCTTGGTTCTCAAAAACTGAGGGAAATACTTACGCTACTTTGCTGCATCATCCTCTCCTCTTCGGGGAAATCCAATGCAGTGCTCAAGAGGTAGCAAGAAGAATTTCTGGCGCCGTTGCCGGGGAGTCTGCGCAAAAATCAACATACCAAGTACCCATCACAATCCCTATCTCCCGCATTACATTATTTGCCATTTGCCTCTCGTTTTCCTCTCCCCCACTTCACCCTTGCCGTTTTATTCGCCCTCTCTCTCTCTCCTCCCTCTCTATTTGCCTCTTTTGCCCGTTTGTTTGCTCGTGTGTTGGATTGCTTGTTTGTCACGATGGCTCCACCTAGATTTGGTGATCTTCACCTTAAAAGGTTAGAGGAGATCGAAAACAACGTCAGGAAGTTTATGGTTTTGCAATTTGAGCATAATAATTTCTTTAGAAATGAGCTTAAGGAACAAAAAAGTTTCATGAATTATATGAATAAAGAGCTTGATGATATGTCTAAAGAATTTGAAGGTATAAGATCCCAAATTGCTCATCTTGAAAAATTAACTGCAGAAATTTCGGATATGAGCTACCTTAGTCAATAAGATGGCCGCTAAACCGGATTCCTATGAAAATAATGATGAATATCTAAAAGTTATTGATGTGTCCCCTATTAAATCTTTGTTTTGCAATATGAATCTGGGTAATGATGGGACTGAATATAATCCACCTTTACCTAGAAGGCGTTCTAAGAATTCTGAATCTTTTGATCTTGATGCTAAATTTGATAAAAGTGGGATTGAAGAAATTAAAACCCTAGATGTTGCTACTCAAGAGAAGAAACCCAAACCTGGACCTAAGCCTGAAACTGAGTGCTTCTACTGCAAGCAGACTGGTCACTGGAAGCGGAACTGCCCCAAGTATTTGGCGAATAAGAAGGATGGCAAGGTGAACAAAAGTATATGTGATATACATGTTATTGATGTGTACCTTACTAATGCTCGCAGTAGCACCTGGGTATTTGATACTGGTTCTGTTGCTAATATTTGCAACTCAAAACAGGGACTACGGATTAAGCGAAGATTGGCTAAGGACGAGGTGATGATGCGCGTGGGAAATGGTTCCAAAGTCGATGTGATCGCAGTCGGCACGCTACCTCTACATCTACCTTCGGGATTAGTATTAGACCTAAATAATTGTTATTTGGTGCCAGCGTTAAGCATGAACATTATATCTGGATCTTGTTTGATGCGAGACGGTTATTCATTTAAATCAGAGAATAATGGTTGTTCTATTTACACGAGTAATATCTTTTATGGTCATGCACCCTTAAGGAGTGGTCTATTCTTATTAAATCTCGATAGTAGTGACACACATATTCATAGTGTTGAAGCCAAAAGATGCAGAGTTGATAATGATAGTGCAACTTATTTGTGGCACTGCCGTTTGGGTCATATCGGTATAAAGCGCATTAAGAAACTCCATACTGATGGGCTTTTGGAACCACTTGATTATGAATCACTTGGTACTTGCGAACCATGCCTTATGGGTAAGATGACAAAAACACCGTTCTCCGGTACTATGGAGAGAGCAACAGATTTGTTGGAAATCATACATACAGATGTATGTGGTCCGATGAATGTTGAGGCTCGTGGCGGATATCGTTATTTTCTCACCTTCACAGATGACTTAAGCAGATATGGGTATATCTACTTAATGAAACACAAGTCTGAAACGTTTGAAAAGTTCAAAGAATTTCAGAGTGAAGTTGAAAATCATCGTAACAAGAAAATAAAATTCCTACGATCTGATCATGGAGGAGAATATTTGAGTTATGAGTTTGGTGTACATTTGAAACAATGTGGAATAGTTTCGCAACTCACGCCACCCGGAACACCACAGTGTAATGGTGTGTCCGAACATCGTAATCGTACTTTACTAGATATGGTGCGATCTATGATGTCTCTTACTGATTTACCGCTATCGTTTTGGGGATACGCTCTAGAGACGGCCACATTCACGTTAAATAGGGCACCATCAAAATCCGCTGAGACGACGCCTTATGAACTGTGGTTTGGCAAGAAACCAAAGTTGTCGTTTCTGAAAGTTTGGGGCTGCGATGCTTATGTGAAAAAGCTTCAACCTGATAAGCTCGAACCCAAATCGGAGAAATGTGTCTTCATAGGATATCCAAAGGAAACTATTGGATACACCTTCTATCACAGATCCGAAGGCAAGACTTTTGTTGCTAAATTCGGAAACTTTCTGGAGAAGGAGTTTCTCTCGAAAGAAATGAGTGGGAGGAAAGTAGAACTTGACGAGGTAACTGTACCTACTCCCTTATTGGAAAGTAGTACATCACAGAAACCTGTTTCTGTGACACCTACACCAATTAGTGAGGACGCTAATGATAATGATCATGAAACTTCAGAACAAGATACTACTGAAACCTCATAGATCAACCAGAGTGAGATCCGTGCCAGAGTGGTACGGTAATCCTGTTCTGGAAGTCATGCTACTAGATCATGATGAACCTACGAACTATGAAGAAGCGATGGTGAGCCCAGATTCCGCAAAATGGCTTGAAGCCATGAAATCTGAGATGGGATCCATGTATGAGAACAACGTATGGACTTTGGTTGACTTGCCCAATGATCGGCAAGCAATTGAGAATAAATGGATCTTCAAGAAGAAGACTGACGCTGACGGTAATATTACTGTCTACAAAGCTCGACTTGTCGCAAAAGGTTTTCGGCAAGTTCAAGGGATTGACTACGATGAGACCTTCTCACCCGTAGCGATGCTTAAGTCTGTCCGAATCATGTTAGCAATTACCGCATTTTATGATTATGAAATTTGGCAGATGGATGTCAAAACTGCATTCCTGAATGATTTCTGGAAGAAGAGTTGTATATGATGCAACCAGAAGGTTTTGTCGATCCAAAGGGAGCTAACAAAGTGTGCAAGCTCCAGCGATCCATTTATGGACTGGTGCAAGCCTCTCGGAGTTGGAATAAACGCTTTGATAGTGTGATCAAAGCATTTGGTTTTATACAGACTTTTGGAGAAGCCTGTATTTACAAGAAAGTGAGTGGGAGCTCTATAGCATTTCTGATATTATATGTGGATGACATATTACTAATTGGAAATGATATAGAATTTCTGGATAGCATAAAGGGATATTTGAATAAGAGTTTTTCAATGAAAGACCTCGGTGAAGCTGCTTACATATTAGGCATTAAGATCTATAAAGATAGATCAAGATGCTTAATTGGACTTTCACAAAGCACATACCTTGACAAAATTTTGAAGAAGTTCAAAATGGATCAAGCAAAGAAAGGGTTCTTGCCTGTGTTACAAGGTGTGAAGTTGAGTCAGACTCAATGCCCGACCACTTCAGAAGATAGAGAGAAAATGAAAGATGTTCCCTATGCTTCAGCCATAGGATCTATCATGTATGCAATGCTGTGTACCAGACCTGATGTGTGCCTTGCTATAAGTCTAGCAGGGAGGTACCAAAGTAATCCAGGAGTGGATCACTGGACAGCGGTCAAGAACATCCTGAAATACCTGAAAAGGACTAAGGATATGTTTCTCGTTTATGGAGGTGACAAAGAGCTAATCGTAAATGGTTACGTTGATGCGAGCTTTGACATTGATCCGGATGATTCTAAATCGCAAACCGGATACGTGTTTACATTAAACGGTGGAGCTGTCAGTTGGTGCAGTTCTAAACAAAGCATCGTGGCGGGATCTACGTGTGAAGCGGAATACATAGCTGCTTCAGAAGCAGCAAATGAAGGAGTCTGGATGAAGGAGTTCATATCCGATCTAGGTGTCATACCTAGTGCATCGGGTCCAATGAAAATCTTTTGTGACAATACTGGTGCAATTGCCTTGGCAAAGGAGTCCAGATTTCTCAAGAGAACCAAGCACATCAAGAGACGCTTCAATTCCATCCGGGATCTAGTCCAGGTGGGAGACATAGAGATTTGCAAGATACATACGGATCTGAATGTAGCAGACCCGTTGACTAAGCCTCTTCCACGAGCAAAACATGATCAGCACCAAGGCTCCATAGGTGTTAGAATCATTACTGTGTAATCTAGATTATTGACTCTAGTGCAAGTGGGAGACTGAAGGAAATATGCCCTAGAGGCAATAATAAAGTTATTATTTATTTCCTTATATCATGATAAATGTTTATTATTCATGCTAGAATTGTATTAACTGGAAACTTAATACATGTGTGAATACATAGACAAATAGAGTGTCACTAGTATGCCTCTACTTGACTAGCTCGTTAATCAAAGATGGTTATGTTTCCTAACCATGGACAAAGAGTTGTTATTTGATTAACAGGATCACATCATTAGATGAATGATCTGATTGACATGACCCATTCCATTAGCTTAGCACCCGATCGTTTAGTATGTTGCTATTGCTTTATTCATGACTTATACATGTTCCTATGACTATGAGATTATGCAACTCCCATTTGCCGGAGGAACACTTTGTGTGCTACCAAACGTCACAACGTAACTGGGTGATTATAAAGGTGCTCTACAGGTGTCTCCAAAGGTACATGTTGGGTTGGCGTATTTCGAGATTAGGATTTGTCACTTCGATTGTCGGAGAGGTATCTCTGGGCCCTCTCGGTAATGCACATCACATAAGCCTTGCAAGCATTGCAACTAATGAGTTAGTTGTGAGATGATGTATTACAGAACGAGTAAAGAGACTTGCCGGTAACGAGATTGAACTAGGTATTGAGATACCGACGATCGAATCTCGGGCAAGTAACATACCGATGACAAAGGGAACAACGTATGTTGTTATGCGGTCTGACCGATAAAAGATCTTCGTAGAATATGTAGGAGCCAATATGAGCATCCAGGTTCCGCTATTGGTTATTGACCGGAGACGTGTCTCGGTCATGTCTACATTGTTCTCGAACCCGTAGGGTCCGCACGCTTAAGGTTTCGATGACAGTTATATTATGAGTTTATGAATTTTGATGTACCGAAGTTTGTTCGGAGTCCCGGATGTGATCACGAACATGACGAGGAGTCTCGAAATGGTCGATACATAAAGATTGATATATTGGAAGCCTATATTTGGATATCGGAAGTGTTCCGGGTGAAATCGGGATTTTACCGGAGTACCGGGAGGTTACCGGAACCCCCCGGGAGGTATATGGGCCTTAGTGGGCTTTAGTGGAAGAGAGGAGAGGTGGCCAGGGCTGGGCCACGCCCCCTCCCCCCTTAGTCTGAATAGGACAAGGAGAGGGGGGCGGCGCCCCCCTTCCTTCTCTCTCTCCTCTTTCCCCCTCTCGAATCCTATTCCAACTAGGAAAGGGGGGGAATCCTACTCCCGGTGGGAGTAGGACTCCTCCTGGCGCGCCCTCCTCCTGGCCGGCCGCACCCCCCCTTGATCCTTTATATATGGGGGCAAGGGGCACCCCTAGACACACAAGTTGATCCACGTGATCATATTCTTAGCCGTGTGCGGTGCCCCCTTCCACCATAATCCTCGATAATATTGTAGCGGTGCTTAGGCGAAGCCCTGTGACGGTAGAACATCAAGATCGTCACCACGCCGTCGTGCTGAAGGAACTCTTCCCCGACACTTTGCTAGATCGGAGTCCGGGGATCATAATCGAGCTGAACGTGTGCTAAAACTCGGAGGTGCCGTAGTTTCGGTGCTTGATCGGTCGGGCCGTGAAGACGTACGACTACATCAACCGCGTTGTGCTAACGCTTCCACTGTCGGTCTACAAGGGTACGTAGATCACACTCTCCCCTCTCATTGCTATGCATCACCATGATCTTGCGTGTGCGTAGGAAATTTTTTGAAATTACTATGTTCCCCAACAAAAGTTTGTGATTCCCGTAGCATGCACGTATGGTGAACCGTTATGTGATGAAGTCGGAGCATGATTTATTTATTGATTGTCTTCCTTATGAGTGGCGGTCGGGTACGAGAGATGGTCTTTTCCTACCAATCTATCCCCCTAGGAGCATGCGCGTAATACTTTGCTTTGATAACTTCTAGATTTTTGCAATAAGTATATGAGTTCTTTATGACTAATGTTGAGTCCATGGATTATACACACTTTCCTTCCTTCCACGATTGCTAGCCTCTCTAATACCGCACACCTTTCGCCGGTATCATACACCCACCGTACACCTTCCTCAAAACAGCCACCATACCTACCTATCATGGCATTTCCATAGCCATTCTGAGATATATTGCCATGCAACTTTCCACCGTTCCTATGACACGCTCCATCATTGTCATATTGCTAGCATGATCATGTAGTTGACATCGTATTTGTGGCAAAGCCACCATTCATAATTCTTTCATACATGTCACTCATGCATCATTGCATATCCCGGTACACCGCCGGAGGCATTCACATAGAGTCATATTTTGTTCTAAGTATCGAGTTGTAATTGTTGAGTTGTAAGAAAAATAAAAGTGTGATGATCATCATTATTAGAGCATTGTCCCAAGTGAGGAAATGATGATGGAGACTATGATTCCCCCATAAGTCGGGATGAGACTCTGGACGAAAAATAGAAGAGGCCAAAGAAGCCCAAATAAAAAAAAGAGGCCAAAGAAGCCCAAAAAAAAGAGGCCATAAAAAAGAGAAAAGGCCCATATAAAAAAATGAGAGAAAAAGATAGAAGGGACAATGTTACTATCCTTTTACCACACTTGTGCTTCAAAGTAGCACCATGATCTCCATAGTAGAGAGTCTCTCATGTTATCACTTTCATATACTAGTGGGAATTTTTCATTATAGAACTTGGCTTGTATATTCCAATGATGGGCTTCCTCAAAATGCCCTAGGTCTTCGTGAGCAAGCGAGTTGGATGCACACCCACTTAGTTTCTTTTATTGAGCTTTCATATACTTATAGCTCTAGTGCATCCGTTGCATGGCAATCCCTACTCACTCACATTGATATCTATTGATGGGCATCTCCATAGCCCGTTGATACGCCTAGTTGATGTGAGACTATCTTCCCCTCTTTTTGTCTTCTCCACAACCACCATTCTATTCCACATATAGTGCTATATCCATGGCTCACGCTCATGTATTGCGTGAAGATCGAAAAAGTTTTGAAAATGTCAAAAGTATGAAACAATTGCTTGGCTTGTCATCGGGGTTGTGCATGATTTAAATACTTTGTGTGGTGAAGATAGAGCATAGCCAAACAATATGATTCTGTAGGGATGGCTTTCTTTGGCCATGTTATTTTGAGAAGACATAATTGCTTTATTAGTATGCTTGAAGTATTATTATTATTTTTATGTCAACATGAACTTTTGTCTTGAATCTTTTGGATCTGAATATTCATACCACAATTAAGAAGATTTACATTGAAATTATGCCAAGTAGCACTCCGCATCAAAAATTCTGTTTTTATCAATTACCTACTCGAGGACGAGCAGGAATTAAGCTTGGAGATGCTTGATACGTCTCCAACGTATCTATAATTTTTGATTGCTCCATGCTATATTATCTACTATTTTGGACTATATTGGGCTTTATTTTCCACTTTTATATTATTTTTGGGACTAACCTATTAACCGGAGGCCCAGCCCAAAATTGCTGTTTTTTGCCTGTTTTAGGGTTTCGAAGGAAGGAATATCAAACGGAGTCCAAATGGAATGAAACCTTCGGGAACGTGATTTTCTCACCGAATACAACTCAGGAGACTTGGACCCTACGTCAAGACAATTAACAGGAGGTCACGAGGTAGGGGGGCGCGCCTGCCCCCCCAGGCGCGCCCCCACCCTCGTGGGCCCCCTGTTGCTCCACCTACGTACTTCTTCCTCCCATATATATCCATGTACCCCCAAACGATCAGAAACGGAGCCAAAAACCTAATTCCACCGCCGCAACTTTCTGTATCCACGAGATCCCATCTTGGGGCCTGTTCCGGAGCTCCGCCGGAGGGGGCATCGATCACGGAGGGCTTCTACATCATCATCCAAGCCCCTCTGATGAAGTGTGACTAGTTCACTTCAGACCTACGGGTCCATAGTTAGTAGCTAGATGGCTTCTTCTCTCTTTTTGGATCTCAATACAATGTTCTCCCCCTCTCTTGTGGAGATCTATTCGATGTAATCTTCTTTTTGCGGTGTGTTTGTTGAGACCGATGAATTGTGGGTTTATGATCAAGTCTATCTATGAATAATATTTGAATCTTCTCTCAATTCTTTTATGTATGATTGGTTATCTTTGCAAGTCTCTTCGAATTATCAGTTTGGTTTGGCCTACTAGATTGGCTGTTCTTGCCATGGGAGAAGTGCTTAGCTTTGGGTTCGATCTTGCGGTGTCCTTTCCCAGTGACAGAAGGGGCAGCAAGGCATGTATTGTATGGTTGCCATCGAGGATAACAAGATGGGGTTTTTATCATATTGCATGAAACTATCCCTCTACATCATGTCATCTTGCTTAAGGCGTTACTCTGTTTTTAACTTAATACTCTAGATGCATGCTGGATAGCGGTCGATGAGTGGAGTAATAGTAGTAGATGCAGAATCGTTTCGGTCTACTTGTCTCGGACGTGATGCCTATATACATGATCATACCTATATATTCTCATAACTATGCTCAATTCTGTCAATTGCACAATAGTAATTTGTTCACCCACCGTAGAATAATTATGCTCTTGAGAGAAGCCAGTAGTGAAACCTATGGCCCCCGGGTCTCTTTCTCATCATATTTATCTCCATCACTTTATTATTGCTTTGCTTTTACTTTTCACTTTGCATCTCTATACCAAAAATACCAAAAATATTATTTATCATCTCTATCAGATCTCACTTTCGTAAGTGACCGTGAAGGGATTGACAACCCCTAAGTGTGTTGGTTGCGTTGAGCTATTGTTTTTGTGTAGGTACAAGGGACTCGAGTGTAGCCTCCTACTGGATTGATACCTTGGTTCTCAAAAACGGAGGGAAATACTTACGCTACTTTGCTGCATCATCCTCTCCTCTTCGGGGAAATCCAACGCAGTGCTCATGAGGTAGCAACAGTTGCCGATAACTCCGTTACAAAACATGATCATCTCATAAAATAAATATAGTATCATGTCTTTCCCATATCACATCACAACATGCCCTGCAAAAACAAGTTAGACGTTCTCTACTTTGTTGTTGCAAGTTTTATGTGGCTGCTACGGGCTGAGCAAGAACCGTTCTTACCTATGCATCAAAACCACAACGATAGTTCATCAAGTTAGTGTTGTTTTAACCTTCGCAAGGACCGAGCATAGCCACACTCGGTTCAACTAAAGTTGGAGAAACTGACACCCTCCAGCCACCTGTGTGCAAAGCACGTCGGTAGAACCAGTCTCGCGTAAGCGTATGCGTAATGTCGGTCCGGACCGCTTCATCCAACAATACCGCCAAACTAAAGTATGACATGCTGGTAAGCAGTATGACTTGTATCGCCCACAACTCACTTGTGTTCTACTCATGAATATAACATCTACGCAATATCCTGGCTCGGATGCCATTGTTGGGGAACGTAGTTGTCGGGGGACTGATCCACGAACACCTATGGGACCGGCGGACCGAGTCCCTTTCGGTTCGGCGGGGGCGGAGGTCGCACGAAGAGCAGATCGAGGCGAAAACACACGAGCAGTTTACCCAGGTTCGGGCCGCACGGATGCGTAAAACCCTACTCCTGCTTTGTGGTTTGTATTGAGTTCTTGCTCGGGAGTGTGGAGTGCTACAGTACCCACCAGCAGCTAACGAGACCGAGCCTGAGTGTTCTCTTCCTCCGAATCAGCTCACCCCCTCTACATTGCGCATGGGCCTCCTTTTATATGCTCAAGGGGTCACCGACAGGTGGCAACGTAGACAAGGGTAAAAATGGAAAGGTGCTGCGGTAGGTACAGCTATCTGCTACAGTGTATCATACCTAACCCTGACGGCAGGGGACAAAGGCATTAAATGCCCGTCTGCGTCGCCTAAACAGTGCAAAAGGGACCGTCAGGGACGCCACCGCTCGCCACGATGGCAATCTTGTCAGCGCCGCTTGCCACCACGCACCCCTGGCTGCACAGCCTCCCACCACGTACGCCTGGAAGGGTCCCAGAGCGACACATTGGTGGATGTGCTGGAGCGCGAGCACAGAGTGGTGGTTTGCCGCAGCAAGCGCCTTGCCGCGGTCGTTGTCTTGTCGCGTCCGGGAGCTTGTCGCTCACCAGGCCTTGCCGCGACGCGCGGCGTGTCGCGGCAAGTTCCTTGAAGTGCCTTGGTTGGCCTTCCCGGCAAGCTCCTCTCGCTGGGGTCTTGAGGTGCCTTGGTTTGGATACTTTGTTCTTGAATGGCTCCAAAGGAACCACGGAGGACCTTGGCGGTCACCTGGCAAGCCTTGCCGCGGGATGCTGCGACTGCCCGTGCACAAGTTCGGGATACTAGGGTACCCCTACTTTAGTACACCGATAGGAGGCCCGGGCCTGGGCCATACACAGTGCCGAGCGCTGTTGGGCCAGGCCCAAAACAGGGCACGGGCACGCGCGGCCTGGGTTACGCCGTACCTCTCTCTGTATCCGCCGCTCCCTCCCCGAACGGCACGCGTTGAATGCGGCATCGTGGGAGAGATCGTGGGTGGTTTCTTTATTCGGAAATGCGGAACGTCCGCCCCCTCCCTCTTTATAAGCAGGGGAAACAGGGGAAGTTCGCCCATTTGCCCGTTGCTGCTCCAATCTCAGAAATCTCCGCCGCTCCCTCATCTTCCCAAAGCCGAAAGAGAGCAGCACCCCGCCCCCCATCCCCACCAGCACCACCAACGCCGTCGACCTCCTCCACCACTTCCGCCATGGCTCCGAGAGCCGACAAGGGGAAGGTTGTGAAGTCGACCGAGGCGCAGCGGCTTGCGGCGCTGCGAAAGGAGCGGGCAATCTCCCCCCCCAAGCTCGCCGCGAGGGAGCTGAGGGAGAACTACTACCTCTTCTGGTTGACGGAGACACGAGCGCATCCGCGCACGAAGGTACTTCCCGCCGCCGCTTGGAAGAAGGCCCCAAACGAATACCCTTTCTTCGCCTTGTTCTTCTACTGCGGGCTCTGCCCGCCTTTCTCTGAATTCTTCTGTGACATTATGAACACCTACGGGTTCCACCTCCTTGACTTCACCCCCAATGCCGTTCTGACCATGGCAGTTTTCGCACATCTCTGCGAAAACTTTGTCGGAGTCCATCCCAATGTAGCCCTCTTTCGCCACTTCTTTATACCCTGAGTAGAGAGAGGAGAGCCTTTATCCGGCGGAATCGCCTGGATCTCAAGGGCCGGCAAGAAGGAAACTTATCTGGAGGGAGAATTCCGCGGCAAGTGGGAGGAGTGGAGAGCAGACTGGTGCTGGATTGACGAGGAGAACCCGCAACCATTCACCACCCGATGCCAAACCCCAGTAGCACGCGAAAGCGATTGGAGTGACGTGGCCCCGGAAGACGACAGGCTGAAGATTGCGGTCACCCGGATCCTGCGCCTTAGGCTTGCCAGGCTCACTGTAGGCACTGTTGGCGCAGATTTTCTTCGCCGCCGCATCGCCCCCCTGCAGGAGCGGGGGAGACCCGCCTGGGAGTTCAAGAATGCGGCAGATATCATGAGGCTGCGGCCGGGCCTCAACTTCAACTTCACTGTTCTGGAGCTCAACGCGATGCTGCAGGAGCTGTTCAAGTATGACCCCCAACATCCCGAAGTGTTCAGGTTGCCGGGGGGTGTCGTTCCGCTGTGCAACAACTCCGTGCTCGACCGCATCCGTGCAATGATGCCGCTGTGCGACTCGCATGGAATTGTCCCAACCTGGCAAGAGCCTGCAGACGACGTCATGCAGCAATTCTTCGATGGCTTGGTAGAAGTGCCGATCCGCCCCGACGAGAAGGATAGCCTCACCCGCGACACCACCAATGCGGAGATGACGCGCATCGCCACTAGGCTGGAAGAGGCGGCGGCAGCCGCTGCCGCGGGCGTTTTTGGATTCACCGTGGAGGAGGCAGATGCAGCAGAGGCGGCAAGCCGTGCCGAGCGAGGGGAGCCTGCCGGTGATAAAGAGCTTGCCGGGCATGGCGTCGAGTCGAGCGAGCCCGCCAAGGATACGAGCGGCTCGCTGGAAAACAACTCCTCTTCCTCCTCATCTTCAGGCAGCTCGCCACAAGTAGAGCCTCCATCCCCACCAAGAAGGCGTCTCCGCAAGGCCGGCGACGTAGCGGAGCGTCAGGCGGGCCAACAGTCGCCGCACCGTGTGACGCGCTCCACCGCGGCAAACACCGTTGCCGGGGGAGCGCCTCATGCTGCGACGGCAACTGGAGTGGGGTCTAGCCGGACCACCGCTTCTGCTCCTACCGCTTCTCACGCCGCGACGGCAACCGGAGCGGGGTCGTCTCAGACCACCGCCACCGTTCCCGCCAAGCGGCCAAGGGAAACTACTCCTCCATCTCCCCGCGCCGGGCGTGAGCCGGACTTCGACTTCTCCGCGTTCAGCTCCGATGAGGAAGAAGAAGAAGAGTAAGATTCTCTTGTTGTACTTGTAGTTCTTCAATCCTTGCTGTTTTGTCTTGTATCTCATTTGCTTTACTCTAAACTTGTTCCTTTTTAGGACTCTGGCCCAGAGAGCAGCAAAGAGAGCCAAGGTCCTGGTGATTGTCATCGAGGACGAACCTACTGCGACAGCAGGGGTGCGCCCGAGACAACCTTGCCAGACCCGACAACTTTTCTCTAGAGCAGCCCCCAACGTAAGTATATGGTTTGCTTTCCGCTGTGAGGTGCGCATGGATACTCTGTCTTTGCTGATATCTGACTGCCGGTTTGTGTAGGAGCAGAGCAGCCCCACCAGGAGCGCCCGGAGGCCGCCCCCGAAATGCCAAGGGAGAGTCCTCCGGCAAGGGAGAGCACCGGCGTCCCCCTGCGGCGGAGACTATGACTGCCGAACCCAGTACAGGTAATCTTCTCTTCAAAGCTTCCCTTGGGTTCTTCTTTTTTTTGATCTTCTTGGGTTTTTGTTGGATTTTGCTTGACTCTTCTCCCTTTTCCGGCTGTCAGACCCATCTGCTACGGAGCCGATGGAGACCGAGGTTGCCGCCGACGAAACAGCCGGTGCTGACGATCCCGCCGGCGCAGAGGCCGCCAAGGCTGCCGCCGCAGCAACTGGCGAGGGGTCCGGTGATCGCACTGACGGCCCTGAGGCCGCAGGAGCGCCAGGCGCTGCGCCGACCGCCGACCCGTCTGCCGTTGTCGCAGCGCCAGGCTCCGAAGAGCCCCAGCCCGGCGTCTACTTGAAGGCCAGCGATGACGTCTTCATCAACCTCCCCTGGGCGTCAAGCTCCAGGGCGCCGGTCGAGGGAGAGATCTTCGACGGGGAGGTGCTCGCCTCCGCTGGGCTGACGCTGGTTGACGCGCCAAGCAGCAATAGCAACGAGCCTGAGGAGGAGCGGCTGCTGCGGAAGTTGTTGTCGCTCTATCGCGCTAGGCAAGCCAAGCTGGAATCCCGCGAGGCACTTGTCGCGAAGGTGGGAGCGGACATCGAGAAGCGCGCAGAGGAGCTCCGGGGTCTCCACCAGGAAGCTCTCCGGTCCTTGGCAGAGGAGCGGGAGCAACTTGCCGAAGCGCAGAAGGCCTTCCTCCTCGAGAAGGCTGAAATCAGAGAGCAATAACGGCTTGCCGCTGAGAAGCTGTCTGCGCAGGAAGGCGAGGTGGCGCAGCGGAAGGTCAATCTTGACGCCCACGAGGAGGAGCTTGCCGCACACGAGGAAAAATTTGGCGGAGCCCTCAAGCAAGCGGAAGATGCTACCGCAGCCGCCGAGGCCGACAAGAAGGAGCTAGAGACGAAGGTGGCGCAGCTGGAGGCCGATTTCGCCGAGAAGGGCAAAGAGCTCAGTGCCGCCAAGGTCTCCAACGTGGATCTTGAGTTGAAGCTGACCACTTTGACCAAGACGCTGGACGGCGCCAAGGAGCAAGAAGCGGCCTTGAAGGAGGAGATCAGGGCCGACAAGGCACTGCTGGAGAGTGCTGCCGCCACCCAGAATGCTTTCAGGGAGACTGTGGAGCACTGGACGGAGAGTCTTGTGAGTGTTGCCGCAGACATTGACAGGGAGCTGGCGCAGCTGGGGATGGAGGATCTCGGGTATCCCTCCGACGAGAACCTCCAATCCAGCGCCAAGCTTGTCTTGTTCTTCAAAGGCGTGGCGACGGCCCTCCAGCGACTCCGGGAGAGGATCCCAAAGCAGCTGGCCGACGAGTCGCGCAAGATCTGCGTGGGAGCTCTTCAGAAAGTGTTGGTGAAGGTAGCCTTCCGCAATCCGGGCCTCAACCTCACCAACGTCCTCAAGACCCTACCGCCGGATGCTGATCTGGAGGCGCTCAAGACCCTTGTCGCACCCATTGTGGACAAGGTGAGCAGGATCAAGAGGATCGAGGGCGCTCGCGTAGACTAGGCCGCCCGCTTCTTCTTTTCTTGTTGCTGTTTGTCATGTTATGAAAACAATCTGTTAGAGCCACGACAAGCTATCTTTGTAATATAACTCTATTCTGGGTAATGATTGCAATGTTATTCCCTTTACTTGATTCCTCTCTTTGTATGTTTTTGCCCTACGCTTTTAGGGAACTTGCCGGTGCAGGCACCTGAGCCGCGAGCGCTGAGTGCGGGACGTCAGCAGCCTGCTGGCGGTGCCGCTACCGACAAGAAACCTTGTCGCAACCAGTTGCAGCTCACTTAAGTTGTTGAGCGGACTCGAAACAAAGTAAGGGCGCAACTAGCTATGAGTTGGTTCCTCCGCGCACAGGTTTTCCATACAAAGTACGGTCGTTCAAGGGAGATAACTTAAAAATTTAAAAAATCTGATTGCTCAAACTTTGGCGACTTAGCTTTTCTGTTGTTTGCTTCCCGGTAAGGCGAAACTTTCTTGAACGACGCCTGGTCCGTACCATTATCTTCTCCTTTCCCCCGGCAAACTTGTGGGCGAGGGAACCTTCCTTTCCTTGAGAAAAAGAAAGAAGAGAAAATAAAGATATGGAGCCTTACGACTCGTTATTGCTTACCGGGGAGTAGGTGCTGCACAAAGTGTCAGATCACATATGCAAAAAATAGAAAGCATGAAATTGACAAGATGTGCGGAGCACATGAGCTTTACTTATGCACGGGGTCTGCGCCCGGCTTTGTACAAAGGATTACATGCAACAGCGGCAAGACTTGTACAAAAGGTGGTTGCCGGAACAGGTTCCGGCAACCACGCCTTACGGGTAAAACTTACGAAGGTGCTCAATGTTCCAGGAGTTGCTCACCGGAATGGCATCTTCGGTCTCAAGGCGGACAGCGCCAGGCCTAGTGACTCGTTTCACCCGGTAAGGGCCTTCCCACTTTGGCGTCAACTTGTTTGAATTCTTGGCGGACTGAACACGCCGAAGAACAAGGTCGCCTTCCTCGAGACTTTTGGCATTAACTTTGCGGCTATGGTAGCGGCGCAAAGCTTGATGGTAGCGAGCAGCTCGTACAGCAGCCTGAAGACGGTCTTCCTCAAGGAGCAGCGCGTCATCTTGTCGCAGCTGCTCTTGCTCAAGCTCATCATAAGCGAGCACTCGAGGTGACCCGTATACATGTTCCGTGGGGATAACTGCCTCTGCTCCATAGACTAGAGCGAAAGGTGTCTGGCCAGTGGCTCGATTTGGCGTTGTCCTGATCGACCAAAGAACCACCGGCAGCTCCTCGATCCAGTTTCTTCCGCACGTGTGCAGCCTGTCGAAAGTTCTGGTCTTGAGGCCACGCAGCACTTCAGCATTTGCCCTCTCCGCTTGACCGTTGCTTCTCGGGTGAGCAACAAAAGCGAAGCAGACCTTGGCGCCAAGATCTTGGATGTACTGCATGAAGGTGCGGCTTGTGAATTGTGTACCGTTGTCGGTGATTATCCTGTTAGGGATCTCGAAGCGGCAAACAATCGACCTGAAGAACTTGACTGCTGACTGTGCTGTCACCTTCCTCACTGGTTCCACTTCCGGCCACTTTGTGAACTTGTCGATTGCAACGTACAAGTACTCAAAGCCCTCGATTGCTCGGGGAAAGGGGCCGAGGATGTCGAGCCCCCAGACGAAAATGGCCAGGATAAAGGGATCGTCTGGAGAGTTTGAGCTGGTTGGTGTATCTGCTTGGAATGGAACTGGCATGCTTCACACTTGGTTACTTGTGCAGTTGCATCCTGGAGGGCTGTCGGCCAGAAGAAACCTTGCCGGAATGCTTTGCCGGCAAGTGCTCTTGCGCCAATGTGGTGACCACATATGTCTCCATGTATCTCTGCCAACATCTTTTGTCCGTCTTCCCGGTGAATACACTTCAATTTCACACTGTTGAGTCTTCTTCTGTACAGTGTCTTGTCGACAAACTGGTACATACTTGACTGTCGGGCTACTCTTTCCGCTTTTTCTTGCTCTTCGGGAAGTTTTCCTATCTGAAGGAAACAAACAATCCGATGTGCCCATGCTGGAGCTTGTGGCTCGACAACAAGGACTAAAGGCAAATCTGCTGCTGTGGGAACATCCGCTTCTACAGCGAGAACCTGCGGCTCTGCCGGAGCTTGACATTCCCCGGCAAGCTTGCCGGAGCAAAACTTGTCGGGAGCTTCTGCTTCAACGAAACAAACCCTAGGGTTTGCCGGAGCATATTGCTCCTTAGCGCAAGGCAAATCTGTTGCTGCGGGAACGTCCGCTTCTACAGCGAGAACCTGCGGCTCTGCCGGAGCTTGACGTTCCCCGGCAAGCTTGACGGAGCAAAACTTGCCGGGAGCTTCTGCTTCAACGGAACAAACCCTAGGGCTTGCCGGAGTAGACTGCTCCTCAGCGCTTTTGGCGTTGATCTTGGGGACTTTCTTGGCAGCGGCTTCGGGAAGCTCTGCCGGAAAATAGTCACCAGAAAACAACTTCCTCTTCTTGCTCTGTCCAGTTGATGGCGTTACAGACGGTTGAGTTAGCTTGAGCACAAAGATCCCTGGTTCCACAGGTAATTTAAGTGCGGTGCACTTTGACAGGCCATCGGCAATGGCGTTCTGAGCTCTTGGAACATGCTCCATTTGTAGGCCGTCAAAGTGCTCTTCTAGCTTTCTCACTTCGTCGACGTAGGCTTCCATCAACGGACTCTGATAGTTCTTGTTTACTTGGCGGACGACAAGCTGTGAGTCACCCCTGACAATGAGCTTCTTGATCCCAAGGTCTGCCGCGATCCTGAGACCGGCAAGCAAGCCTTCATACTCTGCAGTTTTGTTTGTCGCTTGCTCCTTGGGAAAGTGCATCTGGACTACGTACTTGAGGTGCTCTCCGGTGGGTGCGACAAGCAGCACGCCAGCGCCGGCGCCTTGCAGCGAAAAGGCACCATCAAAGTACATCAGCCACTCTTTGCTTGCTTCCTTGACAGGGATGCTCGTTTCTGGAATTTCTTCATCTGGTGTTGGCGTCCATTCTGCTATGAATTCTGCCAATGCTCTGCTTTGGATAGTTGAAGTACTCTCAAACTTGAGGCCAAAGCTTGACAGTTCCAGTGCCCACTCAACAATCCTGCCTGTCGCTTCTGGATTCTGTAGTATCCTCTTCAGCGGAAAGCGAGTGACAAATGTGATCTCATGTGCTTGGAAGTAATGGCGCAGCTTTCTCGAGGCCATAAGAAGGCCGAAAAGCAATTTCTGCACGCCAGAGTACCTTGACCTAGCCCCCTGCAGAAGGGAACTGACAAAGTAAACTGGGCGCTGCACCATTCTCTTATGTATCTCCTCGCGCGTCTGCGCAGATCCAACCTTGTCGGGACCAGAGCTTGTTGGGGAATCCCCCTGCTTGTCGCTGGATGCGCCTGCCGTGGTTGCTGGCTTATCATCTGCCTCCCTCTCTGCCACTAACGCAGCACTAACCACTTGATTGGTTGCCGCTATATACAGCAGCAACTTCTCTTGTGGCTTAGGTGCGACAATTGTTGGAGCGGAGGACAGGTATCTCTTCAAGTCTTGCAGCGCAGCCTCCGCTTCCGGAGTCCATTTCATTGGACCTGCCTTTTTCAATAGTTTGAAAAACGGCAGGGTGCGCTCAGCAGACCTAGAGATAAACCTGCTGAGAGTAGCCACGCAACCGGCAAGTCTTTGTACATCCTTGACGCGCTTTGGTGCTTCAATCTGCTCAATGGCCTTGATCTTGTCGGGATTGGCTTCGATTCCCCGCTGAGACACGAAGAACCCGAGAAGCTTGCCGGAGGGGACTCCAAACACACACTTCACGGGGATGAGCTTGAGGCTGATCTTGCGCAGATTTGCAAAGGTCTCATCTAAATCTTGAATCAGAGTTGCTTTGTCTTTGCTCTTGACCACTATGTCATCCATGTAGGCTTCCACATTTCTGTGTATTTGTGGCTCAAGAGCGACATGGGCTACTCTTGCAAATGTTGAACCAGCATTTTTCAAACCGAAAGGCTTCCGTATGAAACAGTACGTGCCACATGGAGTGATAAATGCGGTCTTCTCCTCATCCTCTTCTGCCATGAAGATCTGATGGTATCCTGAATATGCGTCAAGAAATGAAAGCAAGTCACATCCGGCCGTGGAGTCAACAATCTGGTCAATGCGCGGCAAAGGAAATGAGTCTTTGGGACAAGCTTTGTTAACATCGGTAAAGTGGATACAAAGTCTCCATTTCCCGTTCGCCTTGTGCACGACTACAGGATTGGCCAACCACGTAGGATGGAGCACTCCTCTGACAAGGCCTGCTGCTTCCAACTTCTTGATCTCTTCTGCGATGAATTCTTGGTGCTCCACTGCTTGTTTCCTGACCTTCTGCTTGACGGGCCGCGCATGAGGACAAACGGCAAGATGGTGCTCAATTATTTTCCTGGGAACACCGGGGATGTCAGACGGCTGCCACACAAACACGTCGACATTCGCCCGCAGGAAAGCAATGAGCACGCTTTCCTATTTAGGGTCGAGAGTGGCACTGATGGTGAAGGTACCACCAGTGCCGTCCTCCTTGGCGGACACCTTCTTCGTCTCTGGCGGAGCTGCCATTGTCTTCTTACACTTGCCGGTGGAGCTCGATGGTGCGTCTTCGACGGCAACGCAGCACTCCGAAGAGGTGCGCTTGCCGGAGTGGGCATCAGAACTCTTGCCGGACTTGGTCTTCTTCTTCCCCCCGGGAGCTTCAACGGCAAGTGACTTGCAATCTGTTGCGGCCGCCGCTTCCCGGTAGATCTTGTCGGCGCAGATAAGAGCATCCTTCTTGCCGCCGGGGACAGAGATGACGCTTATCGGGCCTGGCATCTTCAGCATGTTGTATGCATAATGAGAGGCTACCATGAACTTGGCGAGCGCTGGACGGCCGAGTATCCCATTGTAAGGCAATGGAATATCAGCAACGTCAAAAGTGACCCTCTCAGTCCTGAAGTTCACCTCGCTGCCAAATGTTACTGGCAACGTGACCTTCCCCTTCGGCTTGCTCCTTCCCGGGTTGATTCCTTGGAATGTGCCGGTCTCTTCGAGCTCGCTGTCAGGGATCTGGAGTTTCTGGAGTACAGCGGAGGAGATCAGGTTCAAGCCGGCCCCGCCGTCAACTAGCATCTTAGTGACCTTGAGGTTGCGGATAGTTGGTGAAACCAACATCAGCAAGCACCCGACCGCAGTTGTGCGATCAGGGTGGTCCTCAATATCAAAGATGATAGGCGTGCTGGACCATTTCAGAGGTTTGCGTGATTCGACGGGTGGTTCTGCCGCATTGACTTCCCGCACCCACTGCTTGAGTTGGCGGTGCGAAGTACACAGAGAAGCACCGCCGTCAACGCACAAGACCTCTGTGGCTTTCTGGAACTCCTGCTCACTGGTCTCGACATCATCCATGTCTTCGTCGTCGTCGTCATCTTCATCCTTGTCGCGGCCACGGGGAGGTCTGTCTCCTTGGCGCTGCCTGGCCTTGCCGTGGCGTCCTCCCCGGCCGGCGCGCTTCTTGCCGGATTCTCCAGCGCCACCTTGGGCCCTCTCCTTGTCGCGTCGCTCGTATTCAGCCTTTTGCCGTTGGACAAGCTGCTCGACCTTCTTGCAGCTCTGGAGGTCATGGCCCTTGGTGCGGTGGATCTTGCAGTACTGCTTGTCGGTGTCGTCCTGCTTGTCGGCGACCGCCACAGTCTGGCAGTTGGTGCATGCGGCAATCTCCTTGTCGGAGCTACCAGCTTTGGCTTTCTTGACGCCACCTTCGTTGCCGGACTGCTGAATGACTAGCACATCTTTGCCTTTCTTCTTCCTGCTGTTCCGCCGCCGGTTTTTCTTTGCCGGGGCAGCATCCTCGCTGTCAGATCCTCCTACTCCTGTATTCTCTCTGGGGAGTTTCCTCCCTTCCTCAGCACGTGCACACTTGTCGGCCAGGGCATACAGCTCACTGACGTCTTTGATCTTGCACATCGCCATCTCCTCCCGCATCCTGCGGTTACGCACGTTCTGCTGGAACGCGCTGATGACCGCGGCAGGGTAGACATCTGGGATGTTGTGCTGTACACGGCTAAATCTCTGAGGTACTTGCGCAGGGGCTCTCCTTCCTTCTGGGCGAGCAGATGAAGGTCGCTCTCTTGGCCATGAGGTTTGTGGCCGCCTGTAAAGGCGCCGACAAACTGATGGCATAGGTCTGCCCAGGAGGATATGGAGTTGTCCGGCAAATGCATGAGCCAGGACCTGACGTTGGGTTTGAGCACCAGCGGGAAGTAGTTGGCAAGGATCTTGTCGTCCCGCCCCCCGGCAGCCTGCACCGCGATGGTGTAGATGCTGAGGAACTCCGATGGATGCGACTTGCCGTCATACTTCTCTGGTACGTCTGGCTTGAAATTCTTCATGCTGGGCCACTGGACTTGCCGCAGCTCACGAGTAAACGCAGGGCAACCTACCACGTACGGCAAGTCGCCTGGTTCCCCTGGCGCATGCATGTCGACAGAGGGCCCAGCGCGCTGGTCTGATTGACGTCGCGCTTCTCTTTGGCGCTCGATGCGCGTACGAGCATCTTATTGCTGTCGTTCGTGAAGAACTTGGCGCTGATCATGACGAGCTCGTGGATCTGATGATGCGGTGGAGTCGCTGTCGAGGTGGAACCGGCGAGTCGGCGATCTTGGCCTTCGGGGCGGAGAGTGCATAGTGGTTGCACCCCCACCGGTCTTGTCGCCACCGGCTCGTGCCTGGCTGACTTGCCGCGGCTGCGACGTGCTCGGCTGCCATTGAGTGTCGCCGTTGGTGAAGCCGATGAGATTCTGAATGGTGGCCCTCCAGTCGTCGATCTTGTCTGCCGTTGGAGGGTAGTCCAGGAGCAGTTGAGCTCGCGCCAAATCTTCTGCTGGAGTGGCGGGTGGCGGTGGCGAATGGTGCGAGGAGCGAGATATGCTCGGACTTCTAACTATGTTAGAAGGAGCAGTATCCCGTCCAGGCGACCGTGCCTCGCTCGTGCCAGCATGCTGGCGTGCATGCTGGTCTTGAGCACTCCGAGATCCACCAGCTCGATCTTGGTCCAGCAAACGCATGGTATCGTGAGTACCATGACCCTGCCGGTCCCGCGCCTCCTGAGATGGGTGCGGTGCATGTACGGACGCCGAGGTCTTGGAGTGCGCCCGGTCGTTGTGGGAGCCGGCTACGCCGCCGATGGGCAGCGCAGCCTTGTCCTTGGACCTAGCAGCACCATGAGCTCTCTCGTCGACGCCCTTTCTTCCGCCGGCGTCTGCCCCATCAGCCGTTTGCTCCGGCGGTGGTGGGTTCGGCGCGGACGGAGCAGCCGCCTCCGAAGCCTTTTTCTTCGGCGGCATGTCGATGAAGATGATGAAGATCTAGCTCGTGTGAACGTCGGATCTGGTTCACACAACCTCGATCCCCCTACCTGGCGCGCCAAAGATGTCGGGGGACTGATCCACGAACACCTATGGGACCGGCGGACCGAGTCCCTTTCGGTTCGGCGGGGGCGGAGGTCGCACGAAGAGCAGATCGAGGCGAAAACACACGAGCAGTTTACCCAGGTTCGGGCCGCACGGATGCGTAAAACCCTACTCCTGCTTTGTGGTTTGTATTGAGTTCTTGCTCGGGAGCGTGGAGTGCTACAGTACCCACCAGCAGCTAACGAGACCGAGCCTGAGTGTTCTCTTCCTCCGAATCAGCTCACCCCCTCTACGTTGCGCATGGGCCTCCTTTTATATGCTCAAGGGGTCACCGACAGGTGGCAACGTAGACAAGGGTAAAAATGGAAAGGTGCTGCGGTAGGTACAACTATCTGCTACAGTGTATCATACCTAACCCTGACGGCAGGGGACAAAGGGATTAAATGCCCGTCTGTGTCGCCTAAACAGTGCAAAAGGGACCGTCAAGGATGCCACCGCTCGCCACGATGGCAATCTTGTCAGCGCCGCTTGCCACCGCGCACCCCTGGCTGCACCGCCTCCCGCCACGTACGCCTGGAAGGGTCCCAGAGCGACACGTTGGTGGATGTGCTGGAGCGCGGGCACAGAGTGGTGGTTTGCCGCGGCAAGCGCCTTGCCGCGGTCATTGTCTTGTCGCGTCCGGGAGCTTGTCGCTCACCGGGCCTTGCCGTGACGCGCGGCACATCGCGGCAAGTTCCTTGAAGTGCCTTGGTTGGCCTTCCCGGCAAGCTCCTCTCGCCGGGGTCTTGAGGTGCCTTGGTTTGGATACTTTGTTCTTGAATGGCTCCAAAGGAACCACGGAGGACCTTGGAGGTCACCCGGCAAGCCTTGCCGCGGGATGCTGCGACTGCCCGTGCCCAAGTTCGGGATACTAGGGTACCCCTACTTTAGTACACCGACAGTAGTAATTTCAAAAAAAAATCCTACGCACACACAGGATCATGGTGATGCATAGCAATGAGAGGGGAGAGTGTGTCCATGTACCCTCGAAAGCGGAAGCGTTAGCACAACGTGGTTGATGTAGTCGTACGTCTTCACGATCCGACCGATCCAAGTACCGAACGCACGACACCTCCGAGTTCTGTACACGTTCAACTCGATGACGTCCTGCGAGCTCCGATCCAGCAAAGCTTCACAAGAGAGTTTCGTCAGCACAACGGCGTGGTGACGGTGATGATGATGCTACCGACACAGGGCTTCGCCTAAGCACCGCTACGATATGATCAATGTGGATTATGGTGGAGGGGGACGCCGCACACGGCTAAGAGATCAATGATCAATTGTTGTGTCTATGGGGTACCCCTGTCCCAGTATATAAAGGAGCAAGGGGGAGGAGGCGGACGGCCAGAGAGAGGCGCGCCAAGGGGGAGTCCTAGTCCTACTCCCACTAGGAATATGACTCCTCCTTTTCCTAGTAGGAGTAGGAGAGGGGGAAGGAAAGGGAGAGGAGGAGAAGGAAAGAGGGGGCCGGCCCCCTTTGCCCTAAACCAATTCGGTTTGGGCCTTGGGGGGCGCGCCCACACTCCCCTTGCTGCCCTCTTTTTCCACTAAGGCCCATGTAGGCCCATTAAGCCCCCCGGGGGGGTTCCGGTAACCCCCCGGTACTCCGGTATATGTCCGAAACCTTTGAAACCTTTCCGATGTCCGAACATAGTCGTCCAATATATCAATCTTTACGTATCAACCATTTCGAGACTCCTCGTCATGTCCGTGATCATATTCGGGACTCCGAACTACCTTCGGTACATCAAAACACAAAAACTCATAATACCAATCGTCACCGAACTTTAAGCGTGCGGACCCTACGGGTTCGAGAACTATGTAGACATGACCGAGACATGTCTCCGGTCAATAACCAATAGCGGAACCTGGATGTTCATATTGGCTCCCACATATTCTATGAAGATCTTTATCGGTCAAACCGCATAACAACATACGTTGTTCCCTTTGTCATCGGTATGTTACTTGCCCGAGTTTCGATCGTCGGTATCTCAATACCTAGTTCAATCTCGTTACCGGCAAGTCTCTTTACTCGTTCCGTAATACATCATCCCGCAACTAACTCATTAGTTACAATGCTTGAAAGGCTTATAGTGATGTGCATTACCGAGTGGGCCCAGAGATACCTCTCCGACAATCGGAGTGACAAATCCTAATCTCGAAATACGCCAACTCAACAAGTACCTTCGGAGACACCAGTAGAGCACATTTATAATCACCCAGTTACGTTGTGATGTTTGGTAGCTGTAAGTGCATCTAGTGCCACCCCTAGTTGGTTTTGGAGTATTGACGACAAACCTAGTTGAGGGACTAATGTGTTTGTGAGAATTGCAGGATAACACAGGTAGAAGTCCCTCATTGATTCGGTTTTCCTACCAGAGATGACCCCTAAAAATGTATGAAGACATTGAAGTCAAAGGTGGTATATGAAGATATTCACATTGAAGACTATGACAATAGAAGACACCACATGAAGCCTATGGAGCTCGAAGACTTAGATCTTTCGTAGTTCTCTTTCTTCTGTATTGAGTCATAGGAACCACCATACTGTTAAGTGGGGTCCAAGAGAACTAGTCATAATGACTGAAGTGATGCTTAAACAAAACCTATGTCTTCGAGTGAAGACTTTGAGAGCGAATCTTGTCCAGAGTCGGGCAAGTCAGCTTTGCTTGAAGCCCAAGTAAAGTTGCCGTGTGAGTTTGAAATCTGACCGTTGGAACACGTGTCAGTTCCTTAGTGACCCAGGGTCATTTCGGACAAATCAGGTCGGGTTGCCAAGTGGCTATAGATAGCCCACCCCCTACAACCATAAACGGTTGGCTGCTTAGATTAAGAGTACGGCTTTTGTCGTTTGAGAGCAACCCACCTCGAAGCCTTTGAGAGAGAATTCCTTGCGAGGATAAAGCCCTAACCACCCAGAGCCAAAGAGAATTAGGCATCACTTAAGTCTTCTTGTCTGTGTGATTTGAAGACTTATTACACTTGAGGACTGTGCATCCTCCAGCCGGTTAGGCGTCACGTTCTGAGCATCCAAGAGACATTGTGGATTGCCAGTGAACGAAGTCTGTGAAGGTTTGGGAGTCTACCTTGAAGACTTACCAGAGTGATTGGGTGAGGTCTGTGTGACCTTAGTTCAAGGGGAATACGGTGAGGACTGGGTGTCCTGAGCTGCGTGTTCAGGACTGGGTGTCCGGGACTGTGCGTCCTAAGGTTTAAATACCTAGCCGCCCTAACCAGACGTACAGTTGTCACATCAACTGGAACTGGTCCAACAAATCATTGTCTTCAGTGAGTCACTGGTTTCATCTTCCCTTCCCTTTACTTATTGTTACTCCTTGTGAAGTCATTGTATGTTCGCACTATCTTTTGTCTTCACTGAGTGACTGCATGTTCTGTGTGGCTTCACAATATCTTCCTACCTGATCCTTACTACATTGCTGCTATTAGTCATTGTGCTTTCACTCTATTGAATACTTGACTATGGCTTGCCTAGTGTAGTCTACCTTCCGCTGCAGAGTAATAGGTTTATTTCTATCGTTTGTCTTCATTACTTCCACGTTTTGAAGACTTTCATAAAAATCGCCTATTCACCCCCCTCTAGTCGATATAACGCACTTTCAATTGGTATCAGAGCAAGGTGCTCCCTTGTTCTGTGTGATTCGGTTTAACCACCTGGAGTTTTAGCTATGTCGACTGCAGGGATAATTAAAGTCTCCGCTGCATGCCCCGTCTTCGATGGAACTGAATATCCCTACTAGAAGAATAAGATGCGCATGCATCTTGAAGCCATTGACGTCGACCTATGGTATGTCTTCAAGAATGGCGTTCCCAAGGCTGGAGAAGGGGTCACTGCTACTGATGTCAAGAAGTTCGTTCAACTGGACTCTACTGCCAAGAATATCATCTATGGTCATCTGACCAAAGGACAGTATGGCCGTGTGAGTGCTTTGGAAACATCTAAGCTGGTCTGGGACTGGCTCTCCAAGGTCAATGAAGGCGTCTCAACCCAGAGAGATCAGAGAATCAGTGTCCTTCACAACCTCTTCAACCACTTCAAGTGAAATGACAATGAGAATGTCCAGCTCACATTTGACCGACTCACTGACATCACAAATGAGCTTCAAGCCCTCGGCGCTACTGAGATCACCAAACATGAAGTCGTCAAGACACTACTGAGATCACTTGATAGTTCGTTTGACACCCTAGCCCTGATGATTCAAGAACGTCCCGATTTCAAGACACTCGATCCATCTGACATACTTGAGAGGCTCAACACACATGAGTTTCAGCTTTCTGAGAAAAGAGATATCTACGGTCCAAACTATGGGCGAACTCGTGCCTTGAAGGCAAAAGCTGTCTCCTCATTTGAAGAAGAATCTGACAACAGTTCGGATGATCCTGAAGACATTGGAAGGGAACTTGCCATGCTTGTGAAGAAGTTCCAAAAATTCACTAAGAAGAAAGGTTTCAGAAAGTCTTCCCAATCGAGCTCAAGGAATGATGAAGCTTCTGCTCACGACTACAAGAAGAAAACATGTCACAAGTGCAAGAAACCTGGCCACTTCATCTCTGAGTGTCCACAGTGGGACAATGAGAACAAAAAGAAGAAGAAGAGCAAGGAATATGACTCTGACGACAAGAAGAAGAAGAAATACTCAAAGTCTTCTTCCAAGTCTTCGTCAAAGTCTTCATCACACAAGAAGAGCTCATCTGGCAAGGCACGTGCGTTTGTTGGCAAGGAAATGGATTCAGAGGAGGAGTCCGCTTCTGAGGAGGCGGAGGTGGAGTCCGAGGAGGAGTCCGACTCATGCTTCGCAAGTCTGGCTACAACATACGTTGCCAAGTCCATCTTCAACACTGAAGACAATGACTTCATCACCGACACCGATGCAAATGACAAGGACTACTCCACTTCTACCTACTGCTTCATGGCACGCGGTGCCAAGGTAAACACACACACTACTCACTATCAAACATCTAGTGACGATGACTCTGATTGTGGTTCAAAACCCAGCTACAAAACACTTGCTAAAATTGCAACTGAACAACAGAAAGCTATGGAACATATTCAAAAACTATTAGACAGAAGCGATGATCTGTTAGGTGCTGAAATGACTCGATCTGAATCCTTAATTGAAGACATAAAAAATCTTCATGTTAAGTATGAGGAACTTGAAAGTCGTCATGAAACTCTCTCAACAACTCATGAAAAGCTTTCCTATGATTATCTTCAAAGGAAGCAAGATCTTGAGAAATTGAGAGCGGCTCATGAAGATCATCAAAAGGAAAACGAGTCACTTCGCGCCAAACAGATCAGTTCCGCCCAGGAAAGATTTGAACCACCATGTCTTAAATGCATTGAGCGTGATAATGCTACTTCTGTTGCTGAATGTTCTACTGCTACTACTGTTGCAATATCTTCAACTGTTGATGTGGTAACTAACCCCTCTGCTGAGGATACCACTGCTATTGCTGATGAGAATGCTAGGTTGAAGACATTGCTTGAAACAGGGATGTACAAAAGTCTTAAAGGGCATCAGACACTATGTGATGTCCTCAAAAAGCAGATTCTGAACCGAAACCCGAGGAAAGAGGGTGTTGGGTTCGTAAGGAAAATGAATGCTGATGGCTCTTACTGGAAACCTCAGCAGTACCCCAAAACCACGTGGGTTGCTGCAAAGGAACCTTCAGCAGATCCATCCAATCTATTTGGCTTCACTTGTGCTAACCTCATTATCATTGATGAGTCCCTTGATGCAAACTATAAACTGTTTAAGAATCAGAATGGTGAAGTGTTTGCCAGGTACATTGGTACTAACTGTAGGAATGGACTGCCTATGAAGAAGATCTGGGTTCCGAAAAGGTGTCTGGAGAATCTTCTTGTGAATGTCATCATGACACCTCACGTGAAGAAGACAAACCTCAGACCAAAGGCTTCATACGGTCCAAAGGCTTCATAAAGACATAGGACTCACCTGAGTCGCACTAACGCAAATGTTTTGCAGGGAAACCATACTCAGGCATATGAATATGAGAGCGGTTCATCAAACCTCCATGTTCATAAGACCAAGAACTATTCTGCTTATTCTTATGAGTACTATTGTCCGCCTGCAAGACTGTTTGCTAGGGCTCCAAAGCCAAAGTTCTCAGATGCTGCACTTAGACTTATTGCTTCTAAGACACCCTTGAAGATGTGGGTGGCTAAGAAAGCTTAACTCTCTTTTGCAGGGAAAGTTCTCCAGCAGAAAACCAAAATCGTCTGACGCTATTGCTGGGGGCCTTAAACATCTTGTAGGGCGCAAGATCAAATGCCCGAATGGTCTTACTATGTACTTCGTTCCTGAATCGCTTGCTACTCTCCCTATTAGTCCTAATCTGGATCTAAGCTTTCATAACCCACTGGTTCGTCAAATGTTTATGCTTCACAATGCTCTTCGTGAAGCCTATCCCCCTAACTGCACTGTAGGGTACGACACCAGCGTCTTCAGAATGGATTATTGATATTGGGTGTACAAATCACATGACTGGCAAAAGAAGCCTTCTTATGGACTCAACCTTACGTCCATCCGACAAGAGCCACATCACATTTGCTGACACTGGTAAAAGTAAGGTATTGGGTCTAGGTAGAGTTGCAATCTCAAGGGATCAACACATGGATAAAGTCATGCTTGTTGAATCCCTTGGCTTCAACTTAATGTCTGTCTCAATGCTTTGCGATTTAAACATGATCGTAATATTTGGAAAATATCGTTGCCTTGTTCTAATGGAATCTGACAAGTCTCTAGTATTTGAAGGGTATCGAAAAGATGATTTGTACGTGGTAGATTTCTCAGCAGGACCACAGCTTGCCGTATGTCTTCTAGCAAAAGCTTCAGAATGCTGGCTCTGGCATCGGAGGCTTGGGCATGCTGGCATGAGGAACCTCCACACCCTGGCAAAGAAGAAGCATGTCATAGGCATCGAGGGCGTCAGTTCAAGAAAGATCACTTATGCGGTGCCTGTGAGGCAGGAAAGATGACGAGGGCCAAACATCCCTCGAAGACAATCATGACCACTACTCGACCCTTGGAACTGCTTCACATGGATCTTTTCAGTCCCACTCATTACTCAACTCTTACTACTACTGCTTGTCTCTATGGCTTTGTCATTGTTGATGATTATTCTAGATATACTTGGGTGCACATAATCCTTTACAAGACTGAAGTGCAGGATGTCTTCAGACGCTTCGCCAATCGAGCAATGAACAACTATGGCGCCAAGATAAAGCATATCAGAAGTGACAATGGCAGTGAATTCAAGAACACTGGCCTTGATACATATCTTGATACCTTAGGCATCACACATGAATTCTCAGCCCCGTACACGCCACAGCAGAATGGGGTCGTCGAACGCAAGAACAGAATGCTCATTGAGATGGCCAGAACGATGCTAGATGAATACAAGACTCCAAGAAAATTCTGGCCTGAAGCCATTGATACTGCATGCCATACAATCAATCGTGTTTATCTTCACAAGCTTCTGAACAAGACATCTTATGAGCTCCTTACTGGCAAGAAGCCAAATGTCAGTTACTTCAGAGTATTTGGCGCCAGGTGCTGGATCAAGGACCCACATCACACCTCAAAGTTTGCACCAAAAGCACATGAGGGTTTTATGCTTGGATATGGAAAGGATTCGCACTCCTACAAAGTCTTCAATCTCTTTTATTACAAAGTGGTTGAAACAGTGGATGTGCGGTTCGATGAGACCAACGGTTCACAAAGGGAGCAACTGCCAAATGTGCTAGATGAAGTTCCATCCAATGAATCAATCAAGCTAATGGGAACTGGAGAAATTATACCTTCTGAAGCTCATCCTGAAGAAGAACTTATCATCTCAGCACTTGATCAACATGAAGACAATGCTCATCCTGAAGACATTCCTTCTAACAACGATAATGATCAGCAAGAGCAAAATCTTCGCCCTGTACATCCTCGCGTTGCCAATGAAGTGTAGATTGAAAGAATAATTGATAGCATCAATGCACCCGGTCCACTCACTCATTCAAGGGAAACTCAGCTAGCAAATTTCTGTGGGCACTTCGCATTCGTCTCAATAACAGAACCCAAGAAAGTTGAAGAAGCCTTCATGGAACCTGAATGGATTCAAGCTATGCAAGACGAGCTTCAACAGTTTGAGCTGAATAATGTATGGGAACTGGTCAAGCGTCCCGATCCTCAGAAGCACAACATAATAGGCACCAAATGGATATACCGCAACAAGCAATATGAGCATGGTCAAGTTGTCATAAACAAAGCTCGTCTCGTTGCTCAAGGATATACTCAAGTGGAAGGCATTGACTTCGATGAAACATTTGCTCCTGTGGCTAGACTTGAAGCCATACGCATACTGCTGGCCTATGCAAATCATCACAACATACTTCTTTATCAAATGGATGTGAAGAGCGCCTTCCTCAATGGCAAGATTGAAGAAGAAGTGTATGTTGCACAACCTCCTGGCTTTGAAGATCCAAAACATCCTGACATGGTATACAAGCTCAACAAGGCACTGTATGGCCTCAAACAAGCCCCTCGGGCCTAGTATGACACACTCAAATACTTCCTGAAGAGCAAAGGCTTCATACCTGGTTCTCTCGACCCCACTCTCTTCACGAAGACATATGATGGTGAACTGTTTGTGTGCCAAATATATGTGGATGCCATTATCTTCGGCTGCACCAATCAGAAGTACAGTGAAGAGTTTGGATATATGATGCAAGAGCAATATCAAATGTCTATGATGGGAGAGCTGAAGTTATTTCTCAGTCTTCAAATACGACAGCAACGCAACGGCATCTTCATATCCCAAGAGAAGTATCTCAAAGATTGCCTGAAGAAGTTCGGTATGCAAGACTGCAAAGGCTTCACGACGCCAATGCCAGTGAAGCATCATCTGGGTCCTAACGACAATGGTAAAGAGTTCAATCAAAAGGTATACCGCTCCATGATTGGTTCTTTACTTTATCTATGTGCATCTAGGCCAGATATTATGCTTAGTGTTTGCATGTGCGCTCGATTTCAAGCGGCACCAAAGGAGTCGCATCACTTAGCTGTGAAGCGAATTCTTCGATATTTGGCTCACACCCCAACTCTAGGATTATGGTATCCAAAGGGCTCAGAGTTTGATCTGGTTGGATTCTCGGATGCTGATTATGCTGGTGACAAAGTTGATCGCAAGTCTACATCAGGCACATGTCACTTTCTGGGACGATCACTTGTATGTTGGTCTTCAAAGAAGCAGAACTGTGTATCTCTCTCCACTGCTGAATCTGAATACATTGCTGCTGGATCTTGCTGCGCTCAGCTTCTGTGGATGAAGCAAACGCTCAAAGACTATGGCATTCATCTGAAGCAAGTGCCACTCTACCGCGACAACGTAAGCGCCATCAAGATTGCCAACAACCCAGTTCATCACTCGAAGACAAAGCACATTGAAATTCGTCATCACTTTCTCAGAGATCATGTTGTGAAGGAAGATATTGATATCATACATGTCAACACTGAAGAGCAATTGGCAGATATCTTCACCAAGCCCTTGGATGAGAAGAGATTTTGCAAGTTACGGTGTGAGCTAAATATCCTGGAATCCTCAAATGTCCTGTGATCAGGCACACATCCTAACCCTTATGCATATTGATGACTTAGATGTGCAACACACGAAGTAAAGTATATCTTCAATCAATGAAGACATACATTCTAAGTGTGAATACATTAATGTGGAATTTGACTTCGGAGCGCCACGATAATTGTGCGCCGTGTCTGGGTCTAATACTTCCTATACGGTGGGTAACGCCACCACCAAATGTTCTATTGTGAAGTGTTTCACTCATGGCGTTACCTTGCTATGTCTTCACATTTGGTTTGGCTTCAATCTCAACATGTCTTCATGATTATCTTCACTATGTTGATTATATATATATATACTAGTGTTCTGTCCTCTACAGCATTCACTTATAGCTATGTCTTCTTGTTGAATCTTTTGAACTAAGTGAATGTGATCGGACACTAACCTCTCTATGCTATCTATCTCAAACTCTATCTCTCCAAATCATATGCATTATATTGAAACTGTCGAATGTCTTCTCTGCGTCCTTGTCAGCAGAAGATACAAAGACAAACCTTAAGTCCACTTTCAATGCTCATTCCTCCACATGAAACCCGGAGAAGTAGGAACGACCACCCGACAATCCAGGGCATGCGTGGGACGTGGAACAAACCCCAAAATTCTGCATAATGGCCACGTGTTCCTCAGATGCGAATCGCCAGGGGCACCTGTGTAATAACGTAGTGCCGCCCCTGTACCTATAAATACACACTTCACGGCGGTCATTATCTCTTCTTCCACTCTCGCACGAACCCTAGCACCACCGCTAGCCCTCGACGACGCCGGCGACGAAGCGCTTCGCTGCTGCAACCTCTCCGACACCGTCTTCACGCCGACCGCGGACATCGTCCTCTCCGCCGTCGCCGTAGGTGTCCTCCGTCGCCAAATTAGGGCACGGAAGATCGAACTGCTCGGCCTCATCTTCCACTCCGTCTAGCAGTTCTTAGTGTGGTAAATAAAACTTCCTTTTTACGGCACCGTTGATCCTATGGCTTTGTCACTTTCTACCACAAGCAGTTTCTATTCACACAAGTTAGATCTCTCTCATACTGCATCTCATAACATGCCTAGTATATTCACTTATGCTTCATAAAGTAGTTAGATTCCTCACTTGTACTGATCTCTGGATTTGTACAAATCTGGAACCAACTCCTTATCTATGAGTGAATGTCTTCGCACGATGAGGTCAATGTCTTCTAAACTATTTTATATTCAAAATCTTCTGAGAATGCATATGACCTCTTCCCCTTCCCTCGCACCTTAATGCTATCACAGGTACATGTCCGTGGGAGAATCCCTTGGTTCTCATAGTCTGCATTCATTTGTAAAATTCTTACAGCATCATATAAATTCTCCCGAAGCAAGTTCCTGTTTGTCCAGCAAGCGAAAATCTTTGAAGCCTTTGAACATGTTGAAGCCTTTCAGTTTAAAGTTCATGGCTTCAGAGAAATCAGCAAGGAAGGGTGGCAGAAAGCGTCATGGAGAAACATCTAGAGATCTGCCAGATGATCTCTCAGAACTGTACAAGACAGATCCTGAAGAGGATTACAATCAGCGCAAGACCCGAATCCAATGGATTCAAAGATATTGGGTAGAACAATGGTTCAAATACCGATTTGTAACCCAGGAATATGCTGAGAAAAATGCCATCAAGAGACCATGGGGAGACATCCTATACAAGCATCTTCAACCCAGGTCCAGAGATGAAGCCATTGAACAAGGCTTCTATCCCTACATGGTTCGTGGGCCATAGCCTGTTGATGCACACCCATCGTCACTACTATGGTGTCGTGATGACATTCTATTCAAGCGCAACTTCCAGTTTGCCCAGAACTCAGCGAAGCAAAACAAGAAGACATTGGGACTAGACTTCAACCCTGGTCCCTCAGCTCCAAGGGCTGATGGCACACGAGATGCAGAACCCAATGTCGTCGGTCCTTTCTACAACCTTGAAGGCCTCATCACCCATATCTTGGTTCAAGGGACTGCAGTGAATGAGCCTGCTGCTGACGCTGAATCAGATGAAGCGCCTGCAGCGCTGAAGCCAAAGAAGTTGAAGAAGCCTAAAGCTTCAAAGCCTGCCCCTTCACCAAAAATCTCACGGGCGAAGCCACTGGCAACTGCACCTCCTGAAGACAGTGTGCAGTCCGAAGATTTATCACGCATCTCCAAGCCCCAGAAAGTCAAGATGCCTCTGCCACACACCGGCCAAGAGCTAACAGCTGCTGCCATTCTGCGCAATGATGCCATTGATCTGTCAAGTGATGAAGATCTTGCAGATGACGCTCTTGAGCAACTCATCAAGAGCAAAGAAGAAGCAGAAATCTTCAATGATCTGCCTCTCTTTGATGTAACAATCATCCACAACTTCATTGATGAATGGTTTGACACGCCAAAAATCAGCTTCGAAGATCTGCAACTACCCATTGGCCTCAGTGTCGCCTTCCATGGCGCCATTGCTTCAGAGTTAGCTATCGCCCATCGCATTGCTGAACTGAACAAGATTGACTATGAAAAGGCTCAGTTCAAGAAGCATATGGCCAAGCTCAGCGTGCAAGAGGTGAAGAACTTCAAGATTATGCTGCACGAGCTCAAGGAAGCCTTTCTCAAGAAACATGCAGAAGCTCAAGGTTCTCGTGAGCGCATGAAGGTTCTGGCTGACAAATGTGTGCAGGCCTACAATGAGGCTGAGAAGCGCAAGGCCCTTGGGCATCCTGGCATCGACCCCAGGATGGCAGCAAAGAAGATGAAGAAGCCCGCTACGACTGAACCTGATGCACCAAGGCAGGAAGCAGATCCCATTGTCTTCCCAACTAGAATGACTGGCTCGAAGCCAAAAAGCTGATCAACCGCTTCAGAGCTCAAGAAGACGAGGACTGATAAGGCTGAAGCCAGGAAGAGGAAACATCCTGAAGCCTCTCCTATTGCCTCCTCCAAGAAGAAGAGGAAGACCAAGAAAGATCGGGCTGCTCCCACAGAGCCCTTGATTGTTGAACCCATTTCCATGGTTCACCCCGACGCCGATCCACAAGAACGTCAACTGACTGTCCATGAGCCTGCTTTCACAGAGGCTCATGAAGCTGAAGACTTTCCAGCAGCTGATCCCATCGCTGCTGAAGACATTGGTCAACATGACCATGTAGAAGATGATGCAGTCCTTCCTCAGCTCGAGAACAGCGAACTCATCAGCATTGGTCGTCCTCTGACGCCAATCGCTCAGGATGCTTCATGGGCTGATCGCCCACAAGAAGAAGAAGACTTTGAGGCCCAGCCAACTCCAACTCCACAGGCGTCACCCGCATTGCGCAGGCTTCGCAAAGGTCCAAGGCCTCAAGTCTCTGCTGAAGACAATCCGGCTGCATCATCCGCGGAAGAATAAGTCCCACAAGTTGCCACTCCCCTGTCCCACCAAGAAGCAGTTCTCGAGGAGAACGTGATCGTGACCGATCCTCCTGCTCGTATCTTGAGGCTGCCACCACCAACACCACTGCAGCCACTAACGCTGTCATGGCTGAAACTAATGTGGATCCCTCACCAACAAAAGCACCAGAAGTCAGCGAAGCCACTGATCCCGCCACTTCTATTCCTGAGTCTGCTGTCGGTCCCCAGTTCGACTATCATGTTGAGCACAGGCCTCGGGTACAGAAGCCAATCCCAAGATTGCCAAGGTTCCCAGGTCCTACATCAGCACCTGGCTCCTTCAATATCAATGGCTTCAGAGCAGACAACACATTCTTCAACAGCTCCAGGAACCCCTACTCCAGGGAAAGAATATCATCTGATCGGTTCTGGAGTTATCCGCAGCGAAGCTATTACTCATGCGTTCTTTACAACCAAGGTCGCATCTTCCCACACAAGCGCCTTGACATTGAAGCAATAGCTGGTCTGCCCTGTCTGGAAGAAGCTCTGGATTGCTTCAAAGAGGTTGGACTGCTGCCGTTCATCACTGACCAAGAGCATTGGAATGAAGAGTTGCTGCTCCAATTCTATGCCACACTTCACATCCGCGGGTATAGCAGAGATTCGAAGACTTGGGTCCTGGAGTGGATGACAGGAAACGTTCATCATGAAGCCAAAGCCTTTGACATCATTGAGCTCACTGGTTTGCCCACTCCTGGCGATCTCTACGAGCATGGCTGTCAGCTTCATAGTGAAGCTATTGAGAGCATCTTTCAGAAGACTGAACCTAATATGAGTCAGATGCTCAGTATGATGAAGCCATTGCCCTAAGATGCTGCTTATCCCACGGAGTTCTTCGTTGAAGACCTTGAGTATCTGCCAAGAACCATTTATCACATCATAAGGCGAACTCTCTGGCCAATCAAAGGACATTCTTCCCATGCCAAGCTGGAAGGTGCAATGAAGACTTTGGTCTTCTACATTCTTCATGGAAAATGCTTCAATACACAGGATTTCTTCATTCGCCAACTTGCTGCATCTGACTCTGATCTGTTTGGTTTGAAGTTCTACGCCCCTTGGGTGATGCGGCTGATCAAACTTCACTCCGCTATCTCATATCAGCCCTCGGCCCGCAACCATCGGATCTTTTTGCCTGATGTGGATATGTCTATTGAAGCCATCTATCCTGAGCCTGCCAAGGAACCTCTCAGTCTTCAGAATGCAGAGCATCAAAGTTTCACTCAGAACGTTGAAGGCGTGGAAGCCGTAACTCGTGTGTATCCTTTGGCTGGCACTACACGTGCACCGCATCCTGCTCTCACTGAAGCCACTGACAGTACAACTACTCCACGACCCAAGAAGCGCACTCGTGTTCTCAATGACCGAGAGCTTCTTGTGGATCTTCATCAGAAACAGGATAGGCATCATGACTGGCTGAAGCGTCAGATGCAAAGCCTCTTGGTGGATGTTAATCGCATTCGCAATCTTGCCACCAAGAATGCTTTTGTTGCCCATGAAACCTCTCGCCGCACATGGAAAGGGCTAACGCTGATGTGTTCTAAAGATGATCTTCAAGAGGATGGCTTCACTGAGTGATTCAAGTTTGACTCCACACCTCCTCGAAGGGCAGTGCTGCGACGAACTCCATCCCTTGAAGACTCTGAGTTCTCTTCCTCTGCTGCAACTGTGAATGCCAGAGTGATAGAGGATGAAGACGATGCTACTTCACCGCCACCTCCCTCAGCACGCTTCGACTCTGCTCCAAGCTCTTCAGCACCGCCAAACACCACCAACGACCCTGCTGCTTCACCTACTCCTCATGGGAACGAGTAGATGCTCTATGTCTTCAAACCTTTTTGGTCCTTACTGACAAAAGGGGGAGAAGCATATGAGGTTGATAGTCTTCAAGCGGGTCCATATGGGCGGGTGCTTTATATTTTGCTTCGTGCTTACAACTCTCGTTTTGCTACATTTGGTTCTTTGAGTAGTAACACTTAAACTCGATGGTCGTCTGCTACATATTTGCCACCTTGTGTTGCGATGATAAATTCCGCATGTGCGACGATAAAATCCGCACTTAGATCATTCTGCAGACGTCCATTTTCCATTATGCATGTCATTATCTTCATATACTTTCACATGCATAGTGGATTGTCATCATAAGTTGAAGTGGATCTCCACAAGTACAACCTGCCATATGCATTTGCATTCCAAAAGCAAATTACTTATATGCACATCTTCAGGGGGAGCCCTTGCAACTTATGAAGACAATTCCTTATCCTTTACAATTTCACAGATTATATTCCCCGTTGAAAACTTCAACTAGTTTGTCATCAATCACCAAAAAGGGGGAGATTGTAAGTGCATCTAGTGCCACCCCTAGTTGGTTTTGGAGTATTGACGACAAACCTAGTTGAGGGACTAATGTGTTTGTGAGAATTGCAGGATAACACAGGTAGAAGTCCCTCATTGATTCGGTTTTCCTACCAGAGATGACCCCTAAAAATGTATGAAGACATTGAAGTCAAAGGTGGTATATGAAGATATTCACATTGAAGACTATGACAAGAGAAGACACCACATGAAGCCTATGGAGCTCGAAGACTTAGATCTTTCGTAGTTCTCTTTCTTCTGTAATGAGTCATAGGAACCACCGTACTGTTAAGTGGGGTCCAAGAGAACCAGTCATAATGACTGAAGTGATGCTTAAACAAAACCTATGTCTTCGAGTGAAGGCTTTGAGAGCGAATCTTGTCCAGAGTCGGGCAAGTCAGCTTTGCTTAAAGCCCAAGTAAAGTTGTCGTGTGAGTTTGAAATCTGACCGTTGGAACACATGTCAGTTCCTTAGTGACCCAGGGTCATTTCGGACAAATCAGGTCGGGTTGCCAAGTGGCTATAGATAGCCCACCCCCTACAACCATAAACGGTTGGCTGCTCAGATTAAGAGTACGGCTTTTGTCGTTTGAGAGCAACCCACCTCGAAGCCTTTGAGAGAGAATTCCTTGCGAGGATAAAGCCCTAACCACCCAGAGCCAAAGAGAATTAGGCATCACTTAAGTCTTCTTGTCTGTGTGATCTGAAGACTTATTACACTTGAGGACTGTGCATCCTCCAGCCGGTTAGGCGTCGCGTTCTGAGCATCCAAGAGACATTGTGGATTGCCGGTGAACGAAGTCTGTGAAGGTTTGGGAGTCTACCTTGAAGACTTACCAGAGTGATTGGGCGAGGTCTGTGTGACCTTAGTTCAAGGGGAATACGGTGAGGACTGGGTGTCCTGAGCTGCGTGTTCAGGACTGGGTGTCCGGGACTGTGTGTCCTAAGGTTTAAATACCTAGCCGCCCTAACCACACGTACAGTTGTCACAGCAACTGGAACTGGTCCAACAAATCATTGTCTTTAGTGAGTCACTGGTTTCATCTTCCCTTCCCTTTACTTACTGTTACTCCTTGTGAAGTCATTGTATGTTCGCACTATCTTTTGTCTTCACTGAGTGACTGCGTGTTCTGTGTGGCTTCACAATATCTTCCTACCCGATCCTTACTACATTGCTGCTATTAGTCATTGTGCTTTCACTCTATTGAATACTTGACTATGGCTTGCCTAGTGTAGTCTACCTTCCGCTGCAGGGTAATAGGTTTATTTCTATCGTTTGTCTTCATAACTTCCACGTTTTGAAGACTTTCATAAAAATCGCCTATTCACCCCCCCCCCCTCTAGTCGATATAATGCACTTTCAGTAGCACACAAAGTGTTCCTCCGGTAAACGGGAGTTGCATAATCTCATAGTCATAGGAACGTGTATAAGTCATGAAGAAAGCAATAGCAACATACTAAACGATCAAGTGCTAAGCTAACGGTATGGGTCAAGTCAATCACATCATTCTCCTAATGATGTGATCCCGTTAATCAAATGACAACTCATGTCTATGGCTAGGAAACATAACCATATTTGATCAACGAGCTAGTCAAGTAGAGGCATACTAGTGACACTCTGTTTGTCTATGTATTCACACATGTATCATGTTTCTGGTTAATACAATTCTAGCATGAATAATAAACATTTATCATGATATAAGGAAATAAATAATAACTTTATTATTGCCTCTAGGGCATATTTCCTTCAGGAATACACACGAGCTCAAAGGATATCGTACATTGGGGAAGTAGACCCCCTTTTAAAGGAGGGCAAAAATCCAACCGTTATCCTCACAACCAGCACTGAGCGGTACTACCGCTAGGGCGACAATAGCCAAAAGAAACACTACTGCAACGGGCAATAGGGCGGTACTACTGCCGGAGCGGTACTACCGCCTGCCCTTGCGGTACTACCGCAAGGGTAGTATTCAACGGCCACACAGGTGCAACACACGGCAATATACATAGTGAGGTAGTGGTACTACCGTTGGGGATAGCGGTACTACCGCGCGTCCACGGATGTAAAAAATTACTGCCGCGCCTACATCCGTTGGAGCTAGCTTCGAGTAGAAAGCCGGCATGGTACTACCTCTCACAGGGAGCGGTACTACCGTGTAGGGGTGGAAGTAAAAAAATAATTCCGCGCCTACTTCCGTGCGTGACAGCGTTCTGGGCTAGTGGCAGCGGTACTACCGCTCACCAGTACCGCTAGGCCCGCGGTACTACCGCTCCCTTGAGCAGTACTACCACACTCCACATAGGCTTTAGCACTTGGCTGCCTTCGTATTGCAGCTAATGACAAGAGAAGGATACAATAAAATCAGAACTGCCATAACTTCTACAAATGAGCTCCGAATTGAGAAAACTCATGTCGGTGTCAAAACCGGCGGATCTCGGGTAGGGGGTCCCGAACTGTGCGTCTAGGCCGGATGGTAACAGGAGGCATGGGACACGAAGTTTTACCCAGGTTCGGGCCCTCTCGATGGAGGTAAAACCCTACGTCCTGCTTGATTAATATTGATGATATGGGTAGTACAAGAGTAGATCTACCACGAGATCGGAGAGGCTAAACCCTAGAAGCTAGCCTATAGTATGATTGTTGATGGGTATGTTGTCTATTCTATCGACTAGCCTCGCCCTGTTTTATATAATGCACCAGAGGCCTAGGTTAACAAGAGTCCTAGCCGAATACGCCGGTGGGAAGAAGTCCTTGTCTTGATCGCCAAGTCTTTGTGGAATCTTCCTTGTATGTGGCAGCTGTCCGAACTGGCCCATGAGTATACGGCCATGGGGGGCCTCGGCCCAATCTAATAGATCGGGAGCCGACATGGTGGGTACCCCCTAGTCCAGGACACCGTCAGTAGCCCCCTGAAATGGTCTTCAAGTTAGGGACGCTCCTCGATTCTTTCGAACTGTTCTTCATCTTCGGTCGTCGGTCTTGAAAACTGGTTCAACAAATCTTCTTTATCTTCGATCTTGAGGATCGCCGAAATGCATTCGACGAGTTTACACGTCGGGTATCCGAGGAGCCCCTTTAAGTTTCCGGCCTTTACCAATGCCTTGTTATTTTTATGCCACACCTCGGGTGTGAAGTTGTTCCCGGGCGGCAGCGTCCTCTTGCGTCCGAGCTCCAACACCGGACTGTATTCAAGATATCTTTTGCAACCGAGCACCAACGTCGGACCGCTTCCCAGCTCTAACTCCGGAATGTATCTGAGCTCCAACGCCGGACTATGTATCCGAGCTCCAACGCCAGACTGTATATCCGAGCTCCAACGCCGGACTGTATCTGAGCTCCAACGCCGGACTATATCCGAGGTGTCGTAAATCACCTTGGTTCAAAGAAGTTTGAAGGAGTTTAGCCGAGCTTAATGCCGGAAATGCCCTCTATGGAGCCAGCCACTAGCGCCCGAGCTTTATGCCGGGCTGCTTCTGAGGTGGTGCACCACCCCGAATGTGGGCCGATTTTTGTGAATATTTTTTATTGGTGCAATTTATTCTCTGCTGAGATATATAGCCAGTAGCCCTCAAGGTGTGTATCGGTCTAAAACCCGAGATACCTGAAGGATGACGTAAGACCGCTGATCCCAGTAGGCGCTGAGACTCAGGTTGATTTGCAAAATTGGCCTGAGGATCAAGTCCAAGCTCGGCAGAATACTTCGGGACACTAAAAGCGGCGTGCTCAGTCCTCGAGACTCAGGTTGGGTGCGGCCGACCAACCTGAGGATCAAAATCTCCTCGGAAACTATATTGCACATAAAATTTTCTGCATTGGACAAGCAATGCAGTAGCCCCCGAGACACTTGTCGGGTGGTAACACCAGATCAGGGGATCAATGTGCCCCTTTAATATTTGTAAATAATAAGCCCGAAGCCCAGTAGCCCCCGAGCCTTAATGCGGGCACGGGTGGCCGAATTAAGGATCAATATCCATAGTAAAATCACAAATTATGTGTAATGACTCTATGTATCCAAGTACTTTACGTCATTAATGCTCGGATCTGCATTGTACAAAACTTTGTTGACCGACCATCGGCTTCCACCTCCTCGGCCAGTAGCCGAGGAGTGTTTGTCCTACTTTATAAAGCCTTTATGAGGGCAAAGATTTACAACAAACAAGGCAATCTGGCCATACGGTTTTATAAACAAAGGTACGCAGAGAGTTATATTACTGTTTAACAGAAGAAATGTCTTCCAAAGAAAATAGTCCCGCTATCGGTTCCTTTCTTTGGGTTGTCATGCTAAGCATGATCATGAAACCTCAGCTCCAACGTAAGAGCAAAATATCGAGGATTTAGTATGGGAGGCCAGTTACTAGCCCCCGGTAGTGTTCGGCGACAGTCGAGGTCAAGCCGTAAACACTTCGGCCATTGTTATGAATGGCCCGTCATTTAACACCGTCATCGGATCGCTGACCAGTTTACGCTTATTGTGACAGTCAGTTTTCGGCTTTCTCCGCTGAGGTGCTTAACCATCTGAGCTAGAAGCACAATCGCAGTGGTTCTCCCTTTGCACACCTAGCCGAACAAAGCGGAACGTAGGAGGCAAGCGCAGGAGCTGGGCAACCCAACTATTGGCCGAAGACACAATTCGAAACCGATGCATATATAGCAATATCCGAGAATGTTTTTGCCGAATCCCTAAAGGTGTCCGGCGTTGCACTGCGAGACTAATGCTGGAAAAGCACAAATAGTTTAAAAGTGCCAAAAAGCTTGGAAAACCAAGAAACGTCAGTAAAAACATGACGTCCGAATAATATCAAGTGTTCGGTGCCAATCCGAAAGTTGGTCTTAGAAAAAAGAAGTGCTTCTGTCGTGCTTTAACATGATACATCCTATCTCAAGACTTCGAGCAGGTCAGCCTACGGCTTTAACCTCCTATCCCGAGGGCGGAGTACTTCTCATCAGGCCAGTTTAGCAAACTAAACTCTAGCGGCTTTGAGAGAGAAATTAGGCTCCCCGGCTAGTGACCGCACACTCATGTCAAAAAAAGGAGTGATAAATAATAATAATAAAACTTTGCAACGACTAAAAAGAAGAACACTTATTATAAAATGGCTCAAATAAACTTAAGAGCCCCCGAGTGAGTTGGGTAGAAGAATGATTGCATGTACCGAAGTACTTATATCATATCTATGTTCAACCGAACTTTAAACGCGTCTTAACCGACCGTCAGCTTCTCCCTCTTCGGTCAAGGACCGAAAAGTGTTATGTACTCCATTGGTCGAGAATATCGACGGTGTTTCCAATAACCAGGCAATCAGGCCATAAGGCTGTAACAGACAAAGCGCGCTCAGGGAACTTATGCTATATTACCGTGAAGTGTAAGAAGCATATTCGAAGAAAATAGTACCCCCACCGATACCTTTCTTCGGTGCTCATTGTTATTATGAGACTTGTGCAATAGATTTTTTGTACTCATGAGTTCCCTTGTGTGCCGACCATCATTGAAAACTATAAGAGCGCTAGCTTTCGGCTTCACCCAGTCTGAGGTCCGGCTCGGGCGACCCGATCGTGACAATCGCAGAGGTGCTTCCTTTACTCCCTAGCCGAACAATCGGGAACGTAGGGGTAAACACAGGAGCGAGGCAACCCAGCTTGCAAATCGCTTAAGTTGCATATTGTGGCGTAATACACGAACAAGGAACGAAGCCGTACAAGTATAATCATATGCAAGTGGAAAAGCTTCATGAAGGAAGCCCCCAAATGAATTGGGTATTTGAATTTATGCGTCACAAACAAAGTTTGGACAAGGAAATTTTTTACAAGCAACTTTTTTCCAAAAAAGTATAATGCTTGGTCGAACTGAACACAAGTTAGAAATTAAAGCTTTGAGCATGAAAGCGACTTAGCTGGTTAATGTGTTCGGTATTGATGACGCGGTCCGAGCTTGATGCGGGGCAAGGTTCCATCCCCCAAGCTGGTCCCGAGGTGGCGGAGCGGAGAGCTCGACACGCCGAAGTGGTGACATAGCACGGTCAATGCAGACCGGTAGAGTGACGCCGAAGTCCCCGGATCATTTTCCTGTGCACAAAAAATAGTGCAAACCGGAGATAATAGTAATAATTATAATTAAAAAATGTTGCATAATAAATAATTTATGCAAAGTGAGGAATAGAAGAGATATGGCCTGGCGCCGAAGTCAATGTCGATGCAGGGCGTCGGCGTGATGTAGTAAGGCGTGGCAAAGCCTGAATTCACAGGTCGGTCCGAGCTCCGGATGCGGCGTTCGCCGGACTATGTACGGAAACTGATCGAACCACCACGCGACCGTCGTTAATGCGGTCACCATTTGATAGACCTGTGTACATATCATGGACAAACCAGAGCAATAATTCGTTGGGAAAAATGAACCCAAACAAGCAAAAAATACTGGGATTAATAGCACCTGGTTTATTTGTTGTAGCAATCCGAAGGAAGATGATTCCCAAAATTGGGACTCTCTCCGCACAACCATTGCCTGATGGGCGATAAAACGACGACATGGCAATGCTGGTAAAGGTTGACTCGCCGAAGCAAAGCCCTCGGCCCAGCTAACGTGACGGAGCTGGTCGGCTAGTGATGCTGAAGTGTCCGGAGTAGGTTGATGAAGAGATGGCGAAGCCCACGGTCCAGCCGAGATGTCGAAGCCTCGACGTCAGCCGATGAGTCGAAGTAGGTCGGCGTGATGGACACCAGCTTGAAGAAGTAATAGTGCGGCCCTGTCGATGCAGGTCGTGACGTGGTCGATGCCGGCTTGATGAAGCGGTCGTGCGGCGATATCGGTATGCCCGCTCCGTGTAATCCGTGTTATGCCTGACTCTTGCTGATGATGATTTATCCTTCGCGATGCCGGACTCTTGTTCGGCTTGCCGAGATGATGATCCGAAGAAGTTGAGCTCGGCTAAAGTGATGACGTGTCTAGCGTAGGTCGGCAGCCGTGGAGTAATATTGCCGGACTGGTTTGACACCAGCATGATGTTGAAGATCATGTTCAAAAGATTTTAAAGTTAGTGGGATGTATTCGGGAACAAAACACAATACCCCATACAAAACTTCCTTCAAAAGGGATGTCCGAAATCCCGTTCATAAAAAAGATGAACTCGGGTCGGATTCGTTTTCGCGCAGAAAACAAATCCGAAAAGTGATGCACTAATCAGAAGGTTTCCAGAGTTTGGACGGTCGGATCGAGCTGAAATTTTGAGAGGTGGTAGATATAGGAATTCTGCAGTCGATCAACGGTTGGATCTTCCAAAGGACGTCCGAGCTAGAAGCTGGACACCACGCCTTAAACTCATCCAAATTCCCATCCAGATTTGACAGGGCTCCGGTATATCGTGGATTGCCAGAGATTCCTCTATCGGAACTCGACGAAATTTTCCAGGGTTGTTATAGACTCAATTCCGCACAATTCCACCAAAGAGATCGTCAAAGCGATACTCGAGGAGGTGGTGACGGCAGATACGAGTTCGCTGTCCAAAAAAAAAGCACAGTCGCTTGAGGGCAATGTTGACGTTGAGCCCCCGAGCTCCAAAGATTCCTCCGTGATCTTGATAGAGATCGGAGTTGATGTTTGATGAAGGCCCTCGTCCGAACATGGTGATCCGAACACGAGGTGCAATTCTTGGTCGAACCAAGGTGACCAGTCGAACTGGTGACAAAGACGCCGAAGTCGCAGTTGATCTGCAGGCGAGCCATCGATCCTTTTGTCGATCACACAACGGAACTCTCAATGAAAGCACCAATGTCGGTGTCAAAACCGGCGGATCTCGGGTAGGGGGTCCCGAACTGTGCGTCTAGGCCGGATGGTAACAGGAGGCAAGGGACACGAAGTTTTACCCAGGTTCGGGCCCTCTTGATGGAGGTAAAACCCTACGTCCTGCTTGATTAATATTGATGATATGGGTAGTACAAGAGTAGATCTACCACGAGATCGAAGAGGCTAAACCCTAGAAGCTAGCCTATAGTATGATTGTTGATGGGTATGTTGTCTATTCTATCAACTAGCCTGACCCTGTTTTATATAATGCACTAGAGGCCTAGGTTAACAAGAGTCCTAGCCGAATACGCCGGTGGGGAGAAGTCCTTGTCTTGATCGCCAAGTCTTTGTGGAATCTTCCTTGTATGTGGCAGCTGTCCAAACTGGCCCATGAGTATACGACCATGGGGGGCCTCGGCCCAATCTAATAGATCAGGAGCCGACGTGGTGGGTACCCCTTAGTCCAGGTCACCGTCAACTCAAGCTTGTTGGATACACAACAACGAGTAGCATCAAAACAGTTATAGTAAGAAGAGGCAGGGGAGCTATGCCTAACCAAGGGAGGAGTGAAACCTCCAACACAGAAGAACCGACATAACCTCCAACATCGAAAACATCATAGAAGATGCAACTGAACTCCATTTTTGATGAACTCGAGCTTGTCATCAAGATGACAAAAAGCTCTAAGACTCTCAAATAAGACTCAACAAGAACCAAGAAATATGATTCAAGGATGAAATGGTTTGAGCTCTCTACGAATGATACGATCAAGCTACTCATCGAGAGCCCCTTGATAGTACAACAGTCGATCCTATAACCCGGTCTCTCAACTACCACCACGAGACCGATAAAATAGAAAAGCTATCAAGGGCAAACCTTTTCCTTGCACATGGTCCACTTGAGCTAGATGATGATGATGTTGACTCCCTCAAGTTAGACCGCCTTTCTTAATTGCGTTGGCTCGATGAAGACTAGTTGATTTCTCCCCCATACTCCACTATGGGTGAGCCACTCTTCCGCACATCTTCACAAGTCCATTGTCACCACTATGGATGACAAGCTTCAAGCACTTGATCTCTTCGTGATGCTCCACTTGAACTTGCACACGACAATCTTGATGACGATCGCCAATCATGATGCCCCATTTTATATCCTTCTTGGAGTCAAGTGTTGTCTGTTGTGTGGAAATATCATAGACCTTTCTTTGGTTGGATACGAATAAGGTAAATGCTAGGCAATGTAAGGTTAGATGGGATGTCTACTACTCTAACACTTCACAGTGACAAACTTGTAGGGTCTTTTTGGTGGAATATTCCCAAGCTCCTCCTTACGTATAAGGAACATGCTATTTGCAAGGCTGGCATTCGAAATAGTACTCTCTCCTGACAAGACTACTGGGAAAACCACACTCTAATAAGGGCACTAAGCTTTTCTCTTTCACTACTAATAAGGAGATCTCTTTATTTGCAATCTGTACTGGAAGTGAACAACTTTAAAATCTCTTTTACATTCCCCATTTAGTTCAAGCATATTAGCAATTCATCAATCTTCAAACTTCACTCCAGAGTAGAGGTCAATGTACTCAATAGGACAGATGGAGATAGCTTGGCCTTCTGATCAATACTCTTCAACGAAAATGTACAAGAAGTTGATTGGACCTAACAAGGCACATAACATCTTCAAAGTTCAAACTAATTTGGAAGTGCTCCTCTCGACTCAGATATAAAATCTTTTTCTGGCTGCTGCTACTACTACTACCTCCATCCTGGTTTATTAGTCCCCTCAATAATGGTATAATTTTTGGTGACATGCATTAACATTTTGTTAGTTAAATCTATGGACAAAATTGACACGAAATACAAATGGGACCAATGAACCCAGACATAGGTAGTATATGGCCGAATCAACACTATGAACCTACTAAACAGAAAAACTATGTACCTTGAGAGCTATGCATGTGCTTTATGTGATGAAAACAAGGAGGAGAGTGCTATGCATCTTTTTTGGGACTGCTAATTTTGCAATGGTGTGCCGGGACTCAATTATACCTTATAGGACGAGAGGCATTTTTGGTATTGATGAAGTTATTTTTGCTATGGATGCTCTCCACTCTAGCTTTGCACTTGATATTATCATTTTAGGCAGCTAGAGCATTTGGTTAATCAGAAACGATTAATTTTTTAGACAGGATGTACCTCACATTCGGGGATGGACATATTATCTACGAGAGGGCCTAGTTGCCGCACAGAACAGAGCCAAGCCAGCAATAGGTAAGAAAATCAAGAGTTGGACTGAAGAGCACATGTAAATCATGACTTTCATTATGTTTCCTAGAATATACATTAGTTGATTTGTTTAGTTTATTTCTTCTTTTTCTTAGTTTGTACATAACTTTACATTAATGAAAATTATCGTAGAACTATTGTTCTACAGTTTCGGGGTTTAAGATAATATATGGGATGCCATGTGTTGCCTAGCGATCCTTGGTGGCCTTGGCACCGGGAATCTTGACAAGTTTGCTCACGCACTTCTCCTTCATTGCCATGGCTTGAGTGCACGCACCTGGCTAAATGTTGGATAGGCCTTGGAAGTCTGTGCACCGAGGAGGAAATGCAATTGTTTTACGCCACCATTGAAGTCACTATTGTAATCGAGTTAAGACAAAAATTCAGGACTCTCCTTAGCTGAGCGGTCAATGCCCCGCTCACATCAGCCTCTTATTTATGTTGCCTCAAAGAAGAAAAATTGGAACTCTAAACTTGCACTTCATCATGATGGTTGGATTGATCACATGATATGATCAAGGGGCATGTCATCCAACCACTTTGCGGAATTCTACACTCTTTGGGAGCAGCTCCTTCCCATTGAGCTTGGAGCCAAGGTGGAGGACACTACCATTTGGAAACCAACAGAAAATTCATGCTACTCATGTGCCTTTGGGGATGATAGCCATGTGACTTACTTATACCATTTGGTAGCAGTTGGCACCTCCTAATTGCAATTTTTTTGCATAACATATCAATCAAAACTGGAGTGGATTGTTGGTTGTTTGGCTAGCATATGGGCAGACTTATTTTGGTGCTTGCAATTATGTAAGCGGGAGGTGGCCCATTTCCTCTTCCAGTGTCATTACACAACTAGAATTTGGCATGTGTCAAAGACTGCCTCATTTATCAAGACTTGTATTCTGCTCGATGGCAACACTTCACCTCAGTTAGTGAGTGGTGCTATGGGGTCATTAGTCATGTTGGTATCCGTAAGAAGAATACAAGCACTATTCTTATGCTTGTCTCTTCAGAAATTTGTAATGAGCAGAATGCCAGAGTCTTCAAGAACATTTCAACCATGTATACAATCAACTTCTCAACATCAAAAGAAAGGCATACCTCTGGGTTGCCGCATGGGCATCTCATCTAGGGGTTGTAATTTCGGGAGAGTAACTCCACATGTTTTGCCATGACCTTTCTTTCCGCACTACTTTACATTCTTCTCCTTACTCAATGAAATATGTCAAAGCTTTTGCCTTTGTGAACCAACCTGTGGTTGGATGGTTAGAGAGACAGTGGTAACCCCAGCCCACCAGGGTTCAATTCCTGGTGCTCGCATTATTCCTGGATTTATTTCGGGATTTCCGGCGATGCACCCTTAGTGGGAGGAGACGTTCCCATTGACGACGAGGCGCCTACAGCAACTTCGCAAATCTCAAGATGATATTTCGGCTCAGTCTCTCGAAGGTGCTCATAAGGGTAGGGTGTGCGTGTGTGCGTTCATAGGGGCCAGTGTATGCGCATATGTATGAACGCTTGCGTCCATAGTGTGTTAAAAAAGCTTTTGCCTTCTTTTTCTAAATCACTCAATATTGGCATACGAGTGATGTACATGGAATCATATGAGATAAAAAAACTACACAATTCAAGAACCGAAGTTTGTCAAAAGAAGTCACTCGAATACATGATATAATCCAAAATGAGAATGCATGATGAGGACCAACGGATTTTCTGTGAGTTTAACAAGGAGAAAAACAACTTTTGTCGCAAGGATGAATGAGGGGAGTTCCATGCGCTTATGAATTTTATTTTGAAACAAACTTCAGTGGAACCTAGTTATGATATAATGTCGGTTTTAAATGAGAACTTCGATTAAATGATGAAAAAATAGAGGTGACAACTTAATTCTATGAAAACTGGTATGTATCTTTTCTTGGACGATGAAATGAGTAATTCCGTTAGGTTGTAATCATTATTTTAATGAAAATAGGTTGCTTGCTTCACTTAACCTAGAGGCTAGATATGCCCCATCCTTTCCAAAATAAATAATCTATACCAATATAAAAACACTCAAATGGGCAGATTCGAACCATCTCGACCGTCAAATCATGTTATCTAGCGGTTCAAATCGCTCCAATGTTGAGCACCAAACACGTTTAACGCTCTAATTACCCATCACTGCAATTGGTTATAAACACGTTTTGACTCAACACTATCCCTTAAAATCTGTCATGTAATTAATATCTTACCATTCCTGCAAAAAAGTAATTGATATCTTATCAAATACCAACATGCAACATATATATCTTACCTAATATAATGTGCAACTAATATCCTACCTAATATAAACGTGAATTGCACGTACATTATTACTAGTTTGTTGAAAAGTGAAATCCCCATAAATAAGTGTAGAGCGCTTGTGGTTATAAATTTATGACGTTCCAGTCATGTTTTGTGCCCCATCATTAAAGTGCAATAAGAGAATAAAATTGCAATTGAACTTGTGTAGTTGCACAAATAGATTGTAATTTAACATACAAAAAAAGAAGTGAAATGCAAGTTCATTTACAAAAAGTGCAGTTGCACACAAAAAGTGTAATTGTAAACCGAACATATGCAATGGTAAGAAATACAAAACAGACAACAATTAACAAAAATGAGTAGTAAAAAGGTGACCAAAACTTAAATACGGACCCGAACTTTAATGTCTTGTCCAAGTGGTGCTACGCTGGCGGCAATGACTTTGCTTCAAGGGTGTTGGTCCTCTAGGGCCTAGGTACGGTGACTTGTCGGCGACCGCATCATCCAAGGAGTGGCCGACTCAGGCAGCGGTGGCCGCGGAGTGGCACGCCACCGGCCCGCTCGGGAGGTTGGAGTTGGTCGGTTCCCAAGGACATTCTTGTAATTTCTACTTTTTATCGGATTTCTTGTACTGCTTGAGGCCTCCTTTGGTTTATAGGAATTTCATAGGATTTCTATAGGATAGGATTTGCAAAGGAAAATTTCCTTTGAAGCCCTTTGGTTTGTAGGAATGGATTCCTATTCCTATGTAGGATAAGAATCAATCCTTCACATTTTGGAGGAAAAAAACATTAGCTAAGACTTAATGGAAAAATTCCTATCCTATGCATCAAATGACATATCCTTCTCTATAGAAATTGAGATGCATGTCATCTCACTTCCTATGATTTTTCTATTCCTACAATATTCCTATCCTATGAACCAAAGGAGGCCTGAAAGTTTAATAGATTGAGGGATTCTTTCGGGGAAAAGAATAACGCCTAAGTTTTAGCAGTTTCGTAAATGATATTATGATCATTGTGGTAGGATAAAGAAAAAAGAAATGCTGAAAAACACATCTCCTAGGAGTTGAATCATGGAGGCATTGACTTGAGTTTTCTCGAAATAACAAATGAGAGGCAGCATGTAGGACTGTATAGCCGATATATGAATAACGAGATTCCGGGATACCGTTCTTTAAAGCAAAAGAATAAGAGAGATTCCGCTACCTCGATCCAACGAAAGGTTGGCGCGTCACCAAGTTTAAGATTCCTTCATATGTATCGCAACTAGCAGCAGCTTAACACAGTAGTATATTGATATTGATGGCGGGATCTTTCTTCCCGGTTCTCATACTGTGATGGGAACTTTGTGTCACCCACCCCGTTCGTGGGATCACGAAGAAAGATTCTTCCTCTGACTTTGGGATCTTGCGTCACTTCATCCGAGACTTTGCTTTCCGCCAAGAAAAGGCGCTGATAAACCAGTATAATTAATGTGCTCTGTAGCCTAGATTCAGAGCATACGGATTCCCGGTCTGTACGGAAGCCAACTTATTCAAGGGCACCCGCCATCATCTTCCAAGCTGTTGTGCTCTTTGTAGTAAGTTTCTACCACGCACACCAACCGCTACAAAGCCTACAACCAAAGCATGTTGGACAGGCGTAGTTGCTGCAAGGATAAGTTTTATTTGTTGCTAGTTATAGCAGGCAAATGATTCTCTTGCTGTGAAATGAATTTCCCAGAGTGACTAGCTCTAGGCAGACGGAGGTGCTCCTGGCGTGATGAAGCATCTCTTCTTTTAAGAGACGGCTTAGGTAATCCTGCTATATGCGCACGACTGAAACTCCGGGCTTCACGAAAAAGATGTGCTTTGGCCGTCCGCACTTGCTCTCGGTTAGTTAGCTTTTTGTTTGGCAACTCTTGGGAGCATGTCATGTTGGCTGTTTTTCAACAAAAAAAGAGGAAGATCATAGTATTATTCGTTCGGGGCTGATACATTTCTTAGCCGTACGCACGCAAGTTTTGTCTTTTACACCGACTGATACTGGTAGGCTGCAAGTAGGCCGTGCAAGATGACAACAAGACGAACCTGCTCTTTGCAAATTGTCAAAAACTCCGAACTCGAAAGTCTTCCATGGATGCAATTGGCTGCTACTTCATGGCACTGATAGGGATGGGACGGCCTTCAACTCCGGCATACCGGTGCCCCCCAACGGGTGAACGTGGCAACTCGGTGCACCAGCTGCAAGACAAGTTTCGAGCCAATCCCCTGCTCTTACTTGCATCACTGTCCTGCCAGCTTTAAGAAAGTCGTCTCCTCTCACCTCTCATGGTGCCCTTGCTCTGACCTGCAAAGATTCATGATTCCGTTTCAGCACTATTGTTGATATCTGTCAAGTTGCGCGACGACTTTGATTTGATAGGAAGCAGATTCATTGGTCGGGTATCCACTGGGCGCATATAGCTGTTGCTTGCAGCGATTTCGATCTCTTAAAATGGGAGTAGGAGCTTATTTACTTTGTTAAGTACGTGACAGGCTGTTAACCACCACAATTACCTCCTAATCATATTAACTTATGCCCATTGGTTGGCCAAGAACAGTTATGAGGCTCGTGAAAGGGTACGAGTGCAACAACTTGGGTTTGAGGAAAATGAACTTGTACAACTTGGTTGAAACTATTGGCTTTGAAGATCTAGTCTAATAAATTTCTAAATATGTAAAAACTTTTTTTTACAACAATGATTATGCTTTTTAGGGAAACTTGCTCCACAGTGATTAATGCAAGAATACATCAGTTGAAACAACATCGAAATACATTTACCAGTGGAGTATTTTTCTGAAACAAATTAATCAACCATTATAGACTAACAGGACTATTGCTCGTGAAAGGGTACGAGTGCAACAACTTGGGTTTGAGGAAAAGGAACTTGTACGACTTGGTTGAAACTATTGGCTTTGAACATCTAGTCTAATACTAGCTGGCTGCTCGTGCATTGCCACAGAATAATAAATAAAAGCTATACATAAAGATTGATTATCTGCATTTTCTGTTTTATGAATGTCTGTATCGAGGGTAATGTGTATGCGATGTCTGACTATTTGACAACAAATTCATATTTTCCCCGTGTTTTACATTAATTTTGTTGTTTGTTTCTCATAAAATGACCCATGATGTATCATATAAAAATAAATGTTATAACCATGATACGTCCAAAAATACACAAAATCCACGATTTCTCATAGCAGCACTCATAAAAATACACCATTAATTGATCAAGGATTATACAGTACTCCCTCCGTCTACTTTAGTGATCTAAACACTCCTATATTTTTTTACGGAGGGTGTATTATGTAATCATATTTCAAAGGGGATTAACAAAGTACCCCAGACACATCTTTCCTTTGACTGAACCCAAGATCTTGTACAGTGTTATGTTTGCATCAAATACATTGTAAAACTAAAACACTTCACCAATCCAAAGAAAAATAATATAAATCTGAAAAAAAAATCTTGTTGACAACAAGAGAAAGTTGTGTTGCCTTTGAAGAATCATATAGTACATCGGGTTTTTTTCACCTGAATATATTTCTCAAGTTTGTAACCCAATGTTTGCCTGATTACAAAGGTGAATTACATAAGCATGTGTAATCGTGATAAGAGGTAGGAACGCCATGAGGAAGGGGCATGTTTGTGCGCCGGCTTCATGATCCGGTGCGTCCAGAGAATGAGGTCGTCGATGATTCGCTTAAGGGTGAAGATGTTGTGGTGGTTCTGCTGCTTGAAAGTCATAGCATTCCCGGAGTCCCAAATCTTCCACAAAATGATAAGGAGGATGGAGTTCCAGATTAGTGCATCCACCTGGAAAGGGAGAAGACAATCCCAAAGGTCGTCGATGTTGTCCAGGGGGAGAGACCAATCCGTTGCCATATGCGCTGTGCGAGCGGGCAGTCGATGAAGATGTGTGAACTGGTTTCGCCATCGAACCCACAACAAGGACATATCGAGTACGAGACGATGTGTTTGCGGAGGAGGTTGCTTTTAATGTTAAGCCGACCATGAAACAATAGCCATGCAAAGATCTTCACGCGTTTTGGGACGCGTGAAGACCATATGGATACCGCATGCGCGTCGTCGTCGTTGTCGTCCATGGTCAACTCATAGGCAACCCGCGTAGAGAAGCGTAGGCCACCATTGGGGTAGCGCTCATCTGATCCTTGCGACACCTGGGAGTCCTGCAAAAGAGATAACAAAGAGCACAACTCGGTCGCAGCATTAGGGGTTAGGCAGTTCCGGAGGATTGATTCTAAACCATGATTCAAAACAGTAGCCACACGAGCGAGGGGTGAAGTGGTGTGCGAGTAGAGGCAGGCAAATAGAGCAGTGAGAGATTGCTGGTGTATCCAAATATCTAACCAAAAGTAGGTGTTGGTGCCAGAGTTTGTGATGACAAAGGAGAGGGCATGGAGAGCTGGAAGCTGTTGGTTTATAGCTCGGCAAAGGAAGGATTGGCTGTTTTGTGGAGCTATGAGAGCATTTATGTGTTGTAAAGCGATCCAATCTATCCATGGTGTTTGTTCTGGTAGGAGTGCCTTGACAGCAAATTTCATTAGTAGACAGTTGTTTTGCTCGTGAAGATTTTTTAGACCCAAACCACCAAACTTTTTTGGTTTGCAAACATTTTTCCAGGCAACTAAGCATTGCGAACCGGTGCAAGTTTACTCTGTGGCCCAAAAGAAGGCATGCCGGATAGAGTCAAGGGTTTTTAGATCACTTTTTGGGATGAGGAAGACAGACATAAAATATACCAAAATGGAGTCTAGGACAGCCGATAGTAGGATTAGCATGTTCCCTTTTGAGAGGATTTTTGCACGCTAGCCCGTCAAGAATTTGCTGAATCATTCGATAATAGGTAAAAAGGCATTTGGAGGTAGACGGGTTGGTGCTAGCGGTAATCCTAGGTAGATCTGTGGAAAGGTTGAGGTTGTGCATTGTAGTGTGGTGGCAATGGATTCCGTCATGGAAGAGCAGATATGCATAGGTAATGTTGGGAAACGTTGCATGGAAAACAAAAAAAATTCTACACACACGCAAGATCTATCCATGGAGATTCATATCAACGAGAGGGGAGAGTGTGTCTATGTACCCTCATAGACCGTAAGCGGAAGCATTTAGTAACGCGGTTGATATAGTCGAACTTCTTCGCGCTCCAACCGATCAAGTACCGAAAGCACGACACCTCCGTGTTCAGGACACGTTCATCTCGGTGACGTCCTCCGCCTTCTTGACCCAGCAAGACGACAAGGTAGTGGATGAGTTCCGGCAGCACGACGGCGTGGTGACGATGATGGTGAAGCTATCTCACCAGGGCTACACCTAAGCACTATGAAAATATGACCGAGGATGTCAACAGTGGAGGGGGGCGCCGCACATGGCTAAGAAATTGTTGTGGTTGTGTTAGGCGCCCCCTCCCACATATATATAGGTGGGGGAGGAGGGAGCAGCCAGGAGGCGCCACCAAGTAGGCCGAATCCTACTTGGGGTCCTTCCCAAGTGGCGCCCCCTTACCATATTTGGTGGAGGGGGGAAGGAAAAGGGAAAACTTTGTTTTTGTCACTCTAGCTTTTACCAATTTTGCTTATGCCACTCTAGAATTTGACTTCCCACCTTAGCCACTCTTAGCTTTTGACAATACTTCACTTTTGCCATTCCGTGGCAAAAGCAAAATTTTCAGAGTGGCAATTGTGATACATTGTCAAAAGATAAGAGTGACAAAAGTGAAATGAAAAATTATCATTTTTGCCATGGAATGGAAAAAGTGATGTATTGTCCAAAGCAAAGAGTGGCAAAAGTGAGATGTCAAATTCTAGAATGGAAAAAGCAAAATTAGCAAAAGCAAGAGTGGCAAAAACAAAGTTTTCCCGAAGGAAAAGGGGGAAGAGGGAAGGAAGGGGGAGGCCGAATCCCCCATTTCCTTTCCCTCACTTGGGAGGCTGCCATGGGGGGTGCGCCAGCCCCTTGTGGGCTGGTGTGCTCCCCTCTAATGGCACAATAGGCCCACTATCCTCCCGGGGGTGTCCGGTACCCCCTCCGGTACTCCGATGACTACCCGGTACACTCCGAAACACTTCCGGTGTCCGAATACCATCGTCCTATATATAAATATTTACCTCTAGACCATTTCGAGACTCCTCGTCATGTCCGTGATCTCATCCGGGACTCTGAACAACATTCAGTCACCAAATCATATAACTCATATAACACTATATCGTCAACGAACATTAAGTGTGCGGACCCTACGGGTTCAAGAACTATGTAGACATGACCTCTTTGGTCAATAACCAATAGCGGAACCTGGATGACCACATTGGTTCCTACATATTCTATGAAGATCTTTATCGGTCGAACTGTTATGACAACATACGTATTCCCTTTGTCCATCGGTATGTTACTTGCCCGAGATTTGATCGTATCTTCATACCTAGTTCAATCTCGTTACCGACAAGTCTATTTACTCGTTCCGTAATACATCATCTCGTAACTAACTCATTAGTCATTCACTTGCAAGCTTATGATGTGTATTACTGAAAGGGCCAGAGATACCTCTCCAATACTTGGAGTGACAAATCCTAATTTCGATCTATGCCAACTCAACAAACACCTTCGGAGATACCTATAGAGCATCTTTATGATCACCCAGTTATGTTGTGACATTTGATAGCACACAAGGTATTCCTACGGTATTCAGGACTTGCATAATCTCATAGTCGAAGGAATATGCATTTGACATGAAGAAAGCAGTAGCAATAAACTGAACGATCAATATGATAAGCTAACAGATGAGTCTTGTCCATCACATCATTCTCCTAATGATGTGATCCCGTTATCAAATGACGACACATGTCTATGGTTAGGAAACCTTAACCATCTTTAATCAACGAGCTAGTCTAGTAGAGGCTTACTAGGGACACGGTATTTGTTTATGTATTCACACATGTATTTAAGTTTCTGATCAATACAATTCTAGCATGAATAATAAACCTTTATCATGAAAAAGGAAATATAAACTAACAACTTTATTATTGCCTCTAGGGCATATTTTCTTCAGTCTCCCACTTGCACTAGCGTCAATAATCTAGATTACATCGTGATGAATCTAACACCCATGGAGTCTTGGTGTTGATCATGTTTTGCTCGCAGAAGAGGCTTAGTCAATGGGTCTGCAACATTCAGATCCGTATGTATTTTGCAAATCTCTATGTCTCCATCCTTGATATTTTTCACGAATGGAGTTGAAGCGTCTCTTGATGTGTTTGGTTCTCTTGTGAAACCTGGATTCCTTCGCCAAGGCAATTGCTCCAGTGTTGTCACAAAAGATTATCATTGGATCAGATGCACTAGGTATTACACCTAGATCGGATATGAACTCCTTCACCCAGACTGATTCATGCGCTGCTTCCGAAGCAGCTATGTACTCCGCTTCACACGTACATCCCTTAGGACACTTTGCTTGGAACTGCACCAACTGACAGCTCCACCATTCAATATAAATATGTATCCGGTTTGTGACTTAGAGTCATCCGGATCAGTGTCGAAGCTAGCGCCGACGTAACCATTTACGACGAGCTCTTCGTCACCTTCATAAACGAGAAACATATTCTTGGTCCTTTTCAGGTACTTCATGATGTTTTTGACCGTTGTCCAGTGATCCACTCCTGGATTACTTTGGTACCTCCCTACCAAACTTATGGCAAGGCACACATCAGGTCTGGTACGCAGCATACATTACATGATTGAACCTATGGCTGAGGCATAGGGAATGACTTTCATTCTCTCTCTATCTTCTGTAGTGCTCGGCCTTTGAGTCTGATTCAATTTCACACCTTGTAACACATGCAGGAACCCTTTCTTTGACTGATCCATTTTGAACTTCTTCAAAACTTTATCAAGGTATGTGCTTTGTGAAAGTCCTATTAAGTATCTCGATCTATCTCTATAGATCTTGATGCCCAATATATAAGCAGCTTCACTGAGGTCTTTCATTGAAAAATTCTTATTCAAGTATCCTTTTATGCTATCCAGAAATTCTATATCATTTCCAATCAACAATATGTCATCCACATATAATATCAGAAATGCTACAGAGCTCCCACACACTTTCTTGTAAATACAGGCTTCACCGTAAGTCTGTATAAAACCATATGCTTTGATCACCTCATCAAAGTGTATATTCCAACTCCGAGATGCTTGCACCAGTCCATAGATGGATCGCTAGAGCTTGCACACTTTGTTAGCACTTTTAGGATCGACAAAACCTTCTAGTTGCATCATATACAACTCCTCTTTAAGATATCCATTAAGGAATGCAGTTTTGACATCCATTTGCGAGATTTCATAATCATAAAATGCGGAAATTGCTAGCATGATTCGGACAGACTTAAGCATCGTTACGGGTGAGAAAGTCTCATCGTAGTCAACTCCTTGAACTTGTCAAAAACCTTTCGCGACAAGTCGAGTTTTGTAGACAGTAACATTACCATCAGCGTCAGTCTTCCTCTTGAAGATCCATTTATTTTCTATGGCTTGCCGATCAACGGGCAAGTCCACCAAAGTCCATACTTTGTTCTCATACATGGATCATATCTCAGATTGCATGGCCTCAAGCCATTTATCGGAATCTGGGCTCATCATAGCTTCTTCATAGTTCATAGGTTCGCCATGGTCTAATAACATAACTTCCAGGACATGATTACCATACCACTCTAGTGTGGATCGTGCTCTGGTCGACCTGCGGAGTTCAAAGTAACTTGATCTGAAGTTTCATGATCATCATCATTACCTTCCTCTCTAGTTGGTGTAGGCATCATGGGAACGGTTTTCTGTGAAGTGCTACTTCCCAATTCGAGAGAAGGTACAATTACCTCATCAAGTTCTACTTTCCTCCCACTTACTTCTTTCAAGAGAAACTCCTTCTCTAGAAATGACCCATTCTTAGCAACAAAGATCTTGCCTTCAGATCTGTGGTAGAAGGTGTACCTAATAGTTTCCTTAGGGTATCCTATAAGACACACCTCTCCGATTTAGGTTCGAGCTTATCAGGCTGGAGCCTTTTGACATAAGTGTCGCATCCCCAAACAATAAGAAATGACATCTTAGGTTTCTTGCCAAACCACGGTTCATACGGTGTCGTCTCAACGGATTTAGACGGTGCCCTATTTAACATGAATGCAGCTGTCTCCAATGCATAACCCCAAAACGATAGTGGTAAATTGGTAAGAGACATCATAGAATGCTCCATATCTAATAAAGTACGGTTACATCGTTTGGACACACCATTACGCTGTGGTGTTCCAGGTGGCGTGAGTTGTGAATGTTGGGGAATGTAGCAGAATTTTAAAATTTTCTACGCATCACCAAGATCAATCTATGGAGTCATCTAGCAATGAGGGAGAGAGGAGTGCATCTACATACCCTTGTAGATCACGCGCGGAAGCGTTCAAGAGAACGGGGTTGATGGAGTCGTACTCGACGTGATCCAAATCACCGATGACCAAGTGCCGAACGGACAACACCTCCGCGTTCAACACACGTACGGTTGGGAAGACGTCTCCTCCAACTTGATCCAGCAAGGGGAAAGAAGAGGTTGATGAAGATCCAGCAGCACGACGGCGTGGTGGTGGAAGCAACGGTGATCTCGGCAGGGCTTCGCCAAGCGCAAGGGAGACAGAGGAGTGTCACGAGAGGGAGAGGGAGAGGCCAAGGCTTGGGTTTGGCTGCCCTCCCTCCCCCTACTATATATAGGGGCCCTGGGGGGCGCCGTCCCTAGGAGATCCAATCTCCTAGGGGGGCGGCCAAGGGGTGCCTTGCCCCCCAAGGCAAGGGTGGCGCCCCCCACCCCTAGGGTTTCCAACCCTAGGCGCAGGGGGAGGCCCAAGGGGGGCGCACCAGCCCCTAGGGGCTGGTTCCCCTCCCACTTCAGACCATGGGGCCCTCCGGGATAGGTGGCCCCACCCGGTGGACCCCCGAGACCCTTCCGGTGGTCCCGGTACAATACCGATTACCCCCGAAACTTTCCCGATGGCCGAAACTTGAATTCCTATATATAAATCTTTACCTCCGGACCATTCTGGAACTCCTCGTGACGTCCGGGATCTCATCCGGGACTCCTAACAACTTTCGGGTTACCGTATGCTAATATCTCAACAACCCTAGCATCACCGAACCTTAAGTGTGTAGACCCTACGGGATCGGGAGACATGCAGACATGACCGAGACGCCTCTATGGTCAATAACCAACAGCAGGATCTGGATACCCATGTTGGCTCCCACATGCTCCACGATGATCTCATCGGATGAACCACGATGTCGAGGATTCAATCAATCCGTATACAATTCCCTTTGTCAATCGGTACGTTACTTGCCCGAGACTCGATCGTCGGTATCCCAATACCTCGTTCAATCTCGTTACCAGCAAGTCACTTTACTCGTACCATAATGCATGATCCCATGATCAACCACATGATCACATTGAGCTCATTATGATGATGCATTACTGAGTGGGCCCGGAGATACCTCTCCGTCATACGGAGTGACAAATCCCAGTCTCGATTCGTGCCAACCCAACAGACACTTTCGGAGATACCTGTAGTGTACCTTTATAGTCACCCAGTTACGTTGTGACGTTTGGCACACCCAAAGTACTCCTATGGTATCCGGGAGTTGCACAATCTCATGGTCTAAGGAATGATACTTGACATTCGGAAAAGCTACAGCAAACGAACTACACAATCTTTGAGCTATGCTTAGGATTGGGTCTTGTCCATCACATCATTCTCCTAATGGTGTGGTCTCGTTATCAATGACATCCAATGTCCATAGTCAGGAAACCATGACTATCTTTTGATCAACGAGCTAGTCAACTAGAGCTCACTAGGGACATGTTGTGGTCTATGTATTCACACATGTATTATGATTTCTGGATAACACAATTATAGCATGAACAATAGACAATTATCATGAACAAAGAAATATAATAATCCATTTTATTATTGCCTCTGGGGCATATTTCCAACAGTCTCCCACTTGCACTAGAGTCAATATTCTAGTTACATTGTGATGAATCGAACACCCATGCAGTTCTGGTGTTGATCATGTTTTGCTCTAGGGAGAGGTTTAGTCAACAGATCTGCCACATTCAGGTCCGTATGTACTTTACAAATCTCTATGTCTCCATTTTGAACACTTTCACGAATGGAGTTGAAGCGACTCTTGATATGCCTGGTCTTCCTGTGAAACCTGGGCTCCTTGGCAAGGGCAATAGCTCTAGTGTTGTCACAGAAGAGAGTCATCGGGCCCGACGCATTGGGTATGACTCCTAGGTCGGTAATGAACTCCTTCACCCAGACTGCTTCTTGTGCTGCCTCCGAGGCTGCCATGTACTCCGCTTCACATGTAGATCCCGCCACAATGCTTTGCTTGCAACTGCACCAACTTACTGCCCCACCATTCAAAATATACACGTATCTGGTTTGTGACTTAGAGTCATCCAGATCTGTGTCGAAGCTAGCATCAACGTAACCCTTTACGACGAGCTCTTCGTCACCTCCATAAATGAGAAACATATCCTTAGTACTTTTCAGGTACTTCAGGATATTCTTGACCGTTGTCCGGTGTTCCTTGCCGGGATTACTTTGGTACCTTCCTACCAAACTTACGGCAAGGTTTACATCAGGTCTGGTACACAGCATAGCATACATGATAGACCCTATGGCCGAGGCATAGGGGATGACACTCATCTTTTCTCTATCTTCTGCCGTGGTCGGTCATTGAGCCATGCTCAATCTCGTACCTTGCAATACAGGCAAGAACCCCTTCTTTGACTGATCCATTTTGAACTTCTTCAATATCTTGTCAAGGTACGTACTCTATGAAAGACCAATGAGGCGTCTCGATCTATCTTTATAGATCTTGATGCCTAATATATAAGCAGCTTCTCCAAGATCCTTCATTGAAAAACACTTGTTCAAGTAGGCCTTTATGCTTTCCAAGAATTCTATATCATTTCCCATCAACAGTATGTCATCCACATACAATATGAGAAATGCTATAGAGCTCCCACTCACTTTCTTGTAAATGCAGGCTTCTCCATAAGTCTGCGTAAACCCAAACGCTTTGATCATCTCATCAAAACGAATGTTCCAACTCCGAGATGCTTGCACCAGCCCGTAAATCGAGCATTGGAGCTTGCACACCTTGTCAGCATTCTCAGGATCGACAAAACCTTCCGGCTGCATCATATACAATTCTTCCTTAAGGAAACCATTAAGGAATGTCGTTTTGACGTCCATTTGCCATATCTCATAATCATAGAATGCGACAATTGCTAACATGATTCGGACGGACTTCAGCTTCGCTACGGGTGAGAAAGTCTCATCGTAGTCAACCCCTTGAACTTGTCGATAACCCTTAGCGACAACTCGAGCTTTATAGATGGTCACATTACCATCCGTGTCTGTCTTCTTCTTAAAGATCCATTTATTTTCTATGGCTCGCCGTTCAACAGGCAAGTCAGTCAAAGTCCATACTTCGTTTTCATACATGGATCCTATCTCGGATTTCATGGCTTCCAACCATTTGTTGGAATCCGGGCCCGCCATCGCTTCTTCATAGTTCGAAGGTTCACCGTTGTCTAACAACATGATTTCCAAGACAGGGTTGTCGTACCACTCTGGTGCGGAATGTGTCCTCGTGGACCTACGAAGTTCAGTAGCAACTTGATCTGAAGTTTCATGATCATCATCATTAACTTCCTCTCTAGTCAGTGCAGGCACCTCAGGAACATTTTCTTGAGCTGCGCCACTTACCGGTTCAAGAGGTAATACTTCATCAAGTTCTACTTTCCTCCCACTTATTTCTTTCGAGAGAAACTCTTTCTCTAGAAAGGACCCATTCTTGGCAACAAAGATCTTGCCTTCGGATCTGAGGTAGAAGGTATACCCAATAGTTTCTTTAGGGTATCCTATGAAGACGTATTTTTCCGATTTGGGTTCGAGATTTTCAGGTTGAAGTTTCTTGACATAAGCATCGCATCCCCAAACTTTTAGAAATGACAGCTTAGGTTTCTTCCCAAACCATTATTCATACGGTGTCGTCTCAACAGATTTCGACGGAGCCCTATTTAAAGTGAATGCGGCAGTCTCTAAAGCATAGCCCCAAAATGACAGCGGTAAATCGGTAAGAGACATCATAGATCGCACCATATCCAATAGAGTGCGATTACGACGTTCGGACACACCATTACACTGAGGTGTTCCAGGCGGCATGAGTTGTGAAACTATTCCACATTTTCTTAAGTGTGTGCCAAATTCGTGACTCAAGTATTCTCCCCCACGATCTGATCGTAAGAACTTGATTTTCCTGTCACGTTGATTCTCAACCTCACTCTGAAATTCCTTGAACTTTTCAAAGGTCTCAGACTTGTGTTTCATTAAGTAGATATACCCATATCTACTTAAGTCATCAGTGAGGGTGAGAACATAACGATAGCCACCGCGAGCCTAAACACTCATTGGACCGCACACATCAGTATGTATGATTTCCAACAAGTTGGTTGCTCGCTCCATTGTTCCTGAGAATGGAGTCTTGGTCATTTTACCCATGAGGCATGGTTCACACGTGTCAAATGATTCGTAATCAAGAGACTCCAAAAGTCCATCTGCATGGAGCTTCTTCATGCGTTTGACACCTATGTGACCAAGGCGGCAGTGCCACAAGTATGTGGGACTATCATTATCAACTTTACATCTTTTGGTATTCACACTATGAATATGTGTAACATTACGCTCGAGATTCATTAAGAATAAACCATTCACCATTGGAGCATGAGCATAGAACATATCTCTCATATAAATAGAACAACCATTATTCTCGGATTTAAATGAGTAGCCATCTCGAATTAAACGAGATCCTGATACAATGTTCATGCTCAAAGCTGGCACTAAATAACAATTATTGAGGTTTAAAACTAATCCCGTAGGTAAATGCAGAGGCAGCGTGCCGACGGTGATCACATAGACCTTGGAACCATTCCCGACGCGCATCGTCACCTCGTCCTTCGCCAGTCTCTGCTTATTCCGCAGCTCCTGCTTTGAGTTACAAATGTGAGCCCGCACCGGTATCAAATACCCAGGAGCTACTACAAGTACTGGTAAGGTACACATCAATTACATGTATATCACATATACCTTTAGTGTTGCCAGCCTTCTTATCCGCTAAGTATTTGGGGCAGTTCCACTTCCAGTGACCACTTCCCTTGCAATAAAAACACTCAGTCTCAGGCTTGGGTCCATTCTTTGGCTTCTTCCCGGCAGCTTGCTTACCGGGCGCGGCAACTCCCTTGCCGTCCTTCTTGAAGTTCTTCTTACCCTTGCCTTTCTTGAACTTAGTGGTTTTATTCACCATCAACACTTGATGTTCCTTTTTGATTTCCACCTTTGCTGATTTTAGCATTGAATATACCTCAGGAATGGTCTTTTCCATCCCCTGCATATTGAAGTTCATCACAAAGCTCTTATAGCTCGGTAGGAGCGACTGAAGGATTCTGTCAATGACCACGTCATCCGGGAGATTAACTCCCAGCTGAGTCAAGCGGTTATGCAACCCAGACATTTTGAGTATGTGCTCACTGACAGAACTATTTTCCTCCATCTTACAGCTGAAGAACTTGTCGGAGACTTCATATCTCTCGACCCGGGCATGAGCTTGGAAAACCATTTTCAGCTCTTCGAACATCTCATATGCTCCGTGTCTCTCAAAACCCTTTTGGAGCCCCGGTTCTAAGCTGTAAAGCATGCCGCACTGAACGAGGGAGTAATTATTGGCACGTGACTGCCAAGCGTTCATAACGTCTTGGTTCTCTGGGACAGGTGCGTTACCTAGCGGTGCTTCTAGGACATAATCTTTCTTGGCAGCTATGAGGATGATCCTCAGGTTCCGGACCCAGTCCGTATAGTTGCTGCCATCATCTTTCAGCTTGGTTTTCTCTAGGAACGCGTTGAAGTTGAGGACAACATGGGCCATTTGATCTACAAGACATATTGTAAAGATTTTAGAGTAAGTTCGTGATAATTAAGTTCATCTAATCAAATTACTCAATGAACTCCCACTCAGATAGACATCCCTCTAGTCATCTAAGTGAAACATGATCCGAGTTAACTAGGTCGTGTTCAATCATCACGTGAGACGGACTAGCCAACATCGGTGAACATCTTCATGTTGATCGTATCTTCTATACGACTCATGCTCGACCTTTCGGTCTTCTGTGTTCCGAGGCCATGTCTGTACATGCTAGGCTCGTCAAGTCAACCTAAGTGTATTGCGTGTGTAAATCTGTCTTACACCCGTTGTATTCGAACGTTAGAATCTATCACACCCGGTCATCACGTGGTGCTTCGAAACAACGAACCTTCGCAACGGTGCACAGTTAGGGGGAACACTTTCTTGAAATTATTACGAGGGATCATCTTATTTAAGCTACCATCGTTCTAAGCAAATAAGTTGTAAAACATGATAAACATCACGTGCAATCAAATAGTGACATGATATGGCCAATATCATTTGCTCCTTTTGATCTCCATCTTTGGGGCTCCATGATCATCGTTGTCACCGGCATGACACCATGATCTCCATCATCGTGTCTTCTTGAAGTTGTCTCATCATCTATTACTTCTACTACTATGGCTAACGCTTTAGCGATAAAGTAAAGTAATTACATGACGTTTATGTTGACATGCAGGTCATAAATAAATAAAGACAACTCCTATGGCTCCTGCCGGTTGTCATACTCATCGACATCCAAGTCGTGATTCCTATTACAAGAACATGATCATCTCATACATCACATATATCATTCATCACATCCTTTGGCCATATCACATCACAAAACACTTGCTGCAAAAACAAGTTAGACGTCCTCTAATTGTTGTTGCAAGTTTTTACGTGGCTGCTATAGGTTTCTAGCAAGAACATTTCTTACCTACGCCAAAACAACAATGTGAATTGCCAATTTCTATTTACCCTTCATAAGGACCCTGTTCATCGAATCCGATCTGACTAAAGTGGGAGAGACAGACACCCGCCAGCCACCTTATGCAACTAGTGCATGTCAGTCGGTGGAACCGGTCTCACGTAAGCGTACGTGTAAGGTTGGTCCGAGCCGCTTCATCCCACAATGCCGTCGAATCAAGATAAGACTAGTAACGACAAGATAATTGACAATATCGACGCCCACAACTGCTTTGTGTTCTACTCGTGCATAGTAACTACGCATAGACCTAGCTCATGATGCCACTATTGGGGAACGTAGCAGAATTTTAAAATTTTCTACGCATCACCAAGATCAATCTATGGAGTCATCTAGCAATGAGGGAGAGAGGAGTGCATCTACATACCCTTGTAGATCGCGCGCGGAAGCGTTCAAGAGAACGGGGTTGATGGAGTCGTACTCGACGTGATCCAAATCACCGATGACCAAGTGCCGAACGGACAGCACCTCCGCATTCAACACACGTACGGTTGGGAAGACGTCTCCTCCAACTTGATCCAGCAAGGGGAAAGGAGGGTTTGATGAAGATCCAGCAGCACGACGGCGTGGTGGTGGAAGCAACGGTGATCTCAACAGGGCTTCGCCAAGCGCAAGGGAGACGGAGGAGTGTCACGGGAGGGAGAGGGAGAGGCCAGGGCTTGGGTGCGGCTGCCCTCCCTCCCCCCCACTATATATAGGGGCCCTAGGGGGGGGGGGGGCGGCCCTAGGAGATCCAATCTCCTAGGGGGCGGCGGCCAAGGGGTGCCTTGCCCCCCAAGGCAAGGGTGGCGCCCCCCACCCATAGGGTTTCCAACCCTAGGCGCAGGGGGAGGCCCAAGGGGGGACGCACCAGCCCACTAGGGGCTGGTTCCCCTCCCACTTCAGCCCATGGGGCCCTCCGAGATAGGTGGCCCCACCCGGTGGACCCCCGGGACCCTTCTAGTGGTCCCGGTACAATACCGATTACCCCCGAAACTTTCCCGATGGCCGAAACTTGACTTCCTATATATAAATCTTTACCTCCGGACCATTCCAGAACTCCTCGTGATGTCCGGGATCTCATACGGGACTCCTAGCAACTTTCGGGTTACCATATGCTAATATCTCAACAACCCTAGCGTCACCGAACCTTAAGTGTGTAGACCCTACGGGTTCGGGAGACATGCAGACATGACCGAGATGCCTCTCCGGTCAATAACCAACAGCGGGATCTGGATACCCATGTTGGCTCCCACATGCTCCACGATGATCTCATCGGATGAACCATGATGTCGAGGATTCAATCAATCTGTATACAATTCCCTTTGTCAATAGGTACGTTACTTGCCCGAGACTCGATCGTCGGTATCCCAATACCTCGTTCTATCTCGTTACCGGCAAGTCACTTTACTCGTACCGTAATGCATGATCCCGTGATCAACCACATGATCACATTGAGCTCATTATGATGATGCATTACCGAGTGGGCCCAGAGATACCTCTCCGTCATACGGAGTGACAAATCCCAGTCTCGATTCGTGCCAGCCCAACAGACACTTTCGGAGATACCTGTAGTGTACCTTTATAGTCACCCAGTTACGTTGTGACGTTTGGCACACCCAAAGTACTCCTACGGTATCCGGGAGTTGCACAATCTCATGGTCTAAGGAATGATACTTGACATTCGAAAAAGCTACAGCAAACGAACTACACGATCTTTGAGCTATGCTTAGGATTGGGTCTTGTCCATCACATCATTCTCCTAATGATGTGATTTCGTTATCAATGACATCCAATGTCAATAGTCAGGAAACCATGACTATCTTTTGATCAATGAGCTAGTCAACTAGAGACTCACTAGGGACGTGTTGTGGTCTATGTATTCACACATGTATTACGATTTCCGGATAACACAATTATAGCATGAACAATAGACAATTATCCTGAACAAAGAAATATAATAATAACCATTTTATTATTGCCTCTAGGGCATATTTCCAATAGTGAAACAATTCCACATTGTTTTAAATGAAGGCCAAACTCATAACTCAAATATTCGCCTCCGTGGTCAGATCCTAGAAATTTATTTTCTTGTTACAATGATTTTCCACTTGACTCTGATTTTTTTTGAAATTTTCAAATGTTTCAGACTTGTGTTTCATGAGGTAGATATACCCATACCTACTCAAATCATTTGTGAAGGTCAGAAAATAACGATACCTGTCGCGTGCTTCAACACTCATCGGACCGCATACATCAGTATGTATTATTTCCAGTAAGTCATTAGCTCTCTCCATTGTTCCAGAGAACGGAGTTTTAGTCATCTTTCCCATGAGGCATGGTTTGCAAGTATCAAATGATTCATAATCAAGTGATTCCAAAAGTCCATCTATATGGAGTTTCTTCATGTGCTTTACACCAATATGACCTAAAGGGCGGTGCCACAAATATGTTACACTATCATTATCAACTTTGCATCTTTTGGCATTAATATTATGAATATGTGTATCACTGCAATCGAGATTCAACAAGAACAGACCATTCATCAAGGGTGCATGACCATAAAGGATATTATTCATATAAATAGAACAACCATTATTTTGTGACTTAAATGAATAACCGTCTCGCAATAAACAAGATCCAGATATAATATTCATGCTCAACATGGGCAGCAAATAACAATTATTAAGGTCTAAAACTAATCCCAAAGGTAAATGTAGAGGTAGCGTGCCGATGACGATCGAATCGACCTTCGGAACCATTCCCGCCACGCATCGTCACCTCGTCCTTAGCCAATCTTTGTTTATTCCGCAGCTCCTGTTTCGAGTTACAAATATGAGCAACCGAACCAGTATCAAATACCTATGCGCTACTATGAGCATTAGTAAGGAACACACAAATTACATGTATATCAAATATACCTTTGTTCACTTTGCCATCCTTCTTATCCGCCAAATACTTGGGGCAGTTCCGCTTCTAGTGACCACTTCCTTTGTAGTAGAAGCACTCAGTTCAGGCTTGGGTCTAACTTTGGGCTTCTTCCCGGGAGTGGCAACTTGCTTGCCATTCTTCTTGAAGTTTCTTTTCTTTCCCTTGCCCTTTTTCTTGAAACTAGTGGTCTTGTTAACCATCAACACTTGATGCTCCTTCTTAATTTCTACCTCTGTGGCCTTAAGCATTGCGAAGAGCTCAGGAATCATTTTACTCATCCCTTGCATATTATAGTTCATCACGAAGCCTTTATAGCTTGGTGGCAGTGATTGAAGAACTATATCAATAACACTATCAACTGGAAGATAAACTATCATCTGAGTCATGTGTTTATGATACCCAAAAATTTTGAGTATGTGTTCACTAACAGAACTATTCTCCTCCATCTTGCAGCTATGGAATTTGTTGGAGACTTCATATCTCTCAACCAGCGCATTTGCTTGAAATATTAACTTCCAACTCTTGGAACATCTCATATGCTCCATGAAGTTCAAAACATCTTTGAAGTCCTAGTTCTAAGCCATAAAGCATGTCACACTGAACTATTGAGTAGTCATCAGATCGAGCTTGCTAGACATTCATAACATCTGCATCAGCTCCTGCAACAGGTCTATCACCTAGCGGTGCATCAAGGACATAATTCTTCTATGCAATAATGAGGATAATCCTCAAGTTACGGACCCAGTCCATGTAGTTTCTACCATCATCTTTCAACTTAGCTTTCTCTAGAAAAACATTAAAATTCAGGGGAAAGGTAGCACGGGCCATTGATCTACAACATAGATATGCAAAACTGTAAGACTAAGTTCATGATAAAGTAAGTTCATGATAAAGTAAGTTCAATTAATCAAATTACTAATGAACTCCCACTTAAATGAACACCCTCAAGTTATCTAAGTGATGTGTGATCCAAATCAACTAACCCATGTTCGATCATCACGTGAGATGGGGTAGTCATCAATGGTGAACATCTCTATGTTGATCATATATACTATATGACTCACATTTGACCTTTCGGTCTCCAATGTTCCGAGACCATGTCTATACATGTTAGGCCCGTCAAGTTTAACCCAAGTATTCTGCTTGTGTAAAACTGGCTTACACCCGTTGTATGTGAATGTAGAGTCTATCACACCCGATCATCACGAGGTGCTTCAAAATGATGAACTTTAGCAACGACGCATACTCGGGGAGAACACTTTTATCTTGAAATTTAGTGAAGTGATCATCTTAAAATGCTACCGCCGTTCTAAGCAAAATAAGATTCATAAAAGATAAACATCACATGCAATCAAAATATGTGACATGATATGGCCATCATCATCTTGTGCTTTTGACTCCATCTCCAAAGCATCATCATGATCTCCATCGTCACCGGCTCGACACATTGATCTCCATCGTTGCGTCGGGGTCGTCTCACCAACTATTGCTTCTACAACTATTGCTAATGCATAGCGATAAAGTAAAGCAATTACATGGTGTTTGCATTTCATACAATAATCAAGAGACAACCCAAAGGTTCCTGTCGGTTGTCGATATTACAAAACATGACCATCTCATAGAATAACGTATATCACATCACATCTTGACCATATCAAATCACAACATGCCCTGCAAAAACAAGTTAGACGTCCTCTACTGAAAGAACATGAGGTGCCCCCATGTTTGGTTTTGGTAATTGATGACAATCTCTATGGACTAATGGTTGCCTTGAGTTATATTTGAAGGATTTGTCCATAGGCTTGTCTTGAAGTCCATGTGTTGGTTTAAGGAGTTTGTGTGTTGACCAAGTTTCTATCCAAGGAATTACATAAAGATTGGTCATGATATATGGTTGATCAAGACTAAGTCAAGAGTGAATCAAGTTGATCAACTCACAAAGCGTAGAAGATGTACCGAGAGGGATCAAGTGATCCCATGGTGTGGTAAGCATAGTCCATTATGCTTTGTGTGCTAACCCATGATCTACGTGTGAGTTCTACGTGGGATTAGGTTTGTTTCCATGGGCTTGCATCAAGAGGAAGATCTCATGCAACCCATGGAGGATGACATCAAGTGGTGATCGTCATCAAGATTGTGGGGTGCAAGTTCAAGTGGAGCATCATGAAAAGATCAAGTGCTTGAAGCTTGTCGTCCATTGTGGTGTCAATGGACTTGTGAAGATGTGCCAAAGAGTGGATCACCCATATTGGAGTATGGGGGAGCAATCAACTAGTCTTCATCGAGCCAACACAATCAAGAAAGGTGGTCCAACTTGAGGGAGTCAAGATTGTCATCATCTAGCTCAAGTGGATGATGCGCAAGGCAAAGGTTTACCCTTGATAGGTTTTCTATTTTACCGATCTCATGGTGGTAGTTGGGAGACCGAGTTTTAGGATCGATTGTTGTACTATCAAGGAGGGCTCTCAAGTTGGTAGCTTGATCATATCGTTTGTAGAGAGCTCAAACCATTGCATCCTTGCATCATATTTCTTGGTTCTTGTTTGGTTTTTCTCCTTGTGAGATTTGAGCTTTTGGGTCATCTTGATGACAAGCTCGAGTTCATCAAAAACGGAGTTCACATGCATCTTCTATGATGTTTTTGATGTTGGAGGTTATGTCGGTTCTTCTTTGTTTGAGGTTTCACTCCTCTATATGTTAGGCATACCTCCCCTGCCTCGCTGTTTTGATGCTACTCATTGTCATCTATCCAACAAGCTTGAGTTTGCTCAATTCGGAGCTCATTTGCAGAAGTTATGGAAGTTGAGGCGTTATTGCTTCCATCTGTTGTGTTTGGGGTTTGCTTAATGCTGTGGGCAGCGGTAGTACTGCTTGTAAGCGGTAGTACTGCCCTTATCAGGTGGTAGTACCGCCTGTAAGCGGTACTTCTGCTGTCCAATTCTGAGGCTTCTACCGCTGCTTATTCTGGGGTTCTTTTTTTCGTGTCGGGTTCAATAGTAGGAAGGCGGCAGTGAGGCGCGGCAGTACCGCCGATAAGCGGTAGTACCGCCCGGTCGGGTGGCAGTACCACTTCAGCAGTACTGCCATCGTGGTCTGCTCTGCTCTGGCTCCTCTTCTCCCGTGTTCTGCTTCTCTCGCGGTAGTACCGCTGGGATGAGCAGTAGTACCGCTTACTAGCGGCTCTACCACCCCAAGGTTCTTAGTCGTTGCTCCTTTTTCCCGTTACTACCACCCGAGTGGTAGTACCGCTCGTTGGAGCGGTAGTACCGCTCATGTGTGGGCTGAGCACATAACGGTTAGATTTCCCGCCTCCTTTAAAAGGGGGTCTTCTTCCCCATTGAACCTTATCCTTCTAGCTCGTGTTTGCCCCCCCCATTATTGACCTTCTTCGAGCTTGCCATCTCTCAATCTCTCCATGGATTCTTGCTAGTTTTGGGGGAAAAGGGAGAGGAGATCTAGATCCACACTTCCACTAATCACTTTCTCCTCTATGTGAGGGGAACCCCTTAGATCTAGATCTTGGAGTTCTTGGTGTTCTCCTTCTTGTTCTTCCTCTCTTTTTCCTCCATAGCTTTCCTTGCTTTGGTGGGATTTGAGAGTGAAGGACTTGGGCATTCCGTATGCCCTTGCCATTACATTAGTTGCATCGATTTGAGTTCTCCATGGTGATACATGGAAGTGAAAAGTTGAGAAGCCTATTACTCTTGGGTGCTTGGTACCCTTGAGCTTGTTCCTCTTGGGTGCCTTGGTGCCCTAGACGGTTGGTGGTGTTCGGAGCTCAATCATTGTGGTGTAAAGCTCCGGGCAAGCATCGGAGTCTCCAATTAGGTTGTGGAGATCACCCCGAGGTTTTGGTGACCGCCCCCAAGGGTTGCCAAAGTGTACGGGTTCGGTGACCGCACCCAAGGGTTGCCATTTGTGCGGGTTCGGTGACGGCTGCTACTTTTGAGCTTGTGTTGGTTTTTCCCTTGAAGAGGAAATGGTGATGCAGCAAAGTAGAGATAACTATTTCCCTCAGTTAGAGAACCAAGGTATCAATCCAGTAGGAGGAACAAACAAGTCCCCATTCTATGCACCTGCACAAACAATCAAACACATGCACCCAATGTGATAAAGGGGTTGGCAATCCCTTCACGGTCACTTGCAAAAGTGAGATCCGATAGAGATAGAATAAAACAAAAAGGTAACTAAATATTTTTGGGTTTTGGTTTATAGATCTGGAAATAAAAGATTGAAAATAGTAGATCGGAAACAAATATGATGGAAAATAGACCCGGGGCCCATAGGTTTCACTAGAGACTTCTCTCTTGAAGGAAAACAATACGGTGGGTGAACAAATTACTGTCAAGCAATTGATAGAAAAGCACAAAGTTATGATGATATCCAAGGCAATGATTATGCATATAGGCATCACGTCCATGTCAAGTAGACCGAAACTATTCTGCATCTACTACTATTACTCCATACATCGACCGACTCCTGCCTGCATTTAGAGTATTAAGTTCATAAGAACAGAGTAACGCATTAAGTAAGATGACATGATGTAGCGGGATAAACTCAAGCAATATGATGAAAACCCCATCTTGTTATTCTCGATGGCAACAATGCAATAAATGTCTCGCTACCCCTACTTTGTCACTGGGTGAAATCACGCAAGATTAAACCCAAAGCTAAGCACCTCTCCCATTGCAAGGAGGAGGGAGCAGCCAGGAGGCGCCCCCAAGTAGGCTAAATCCTACTTGGGGTCCTTCCCAAGTGGCGCCCCCCTTACCATATTTGTCGGAGGGGGGAAGGAAAAGGGGGGAGAGGGAAGGAAAGGGGAGGCCAAATCCCCCCTTTCCTTTCCCTCACTTGGGCGGCTTCCATGGGGGGTGCGCCAGGCCCTTGTGGGCTGGTGTGCTCCCCTCTAATGGTCCAATAGGCCCACTATCCTCCCGGGGGTGTCCGATACTGAAAGCACAAGTGCTCCCTAGGCCGTTTTGGTAATTAATGTCAACATATCTCTTGTTGACCTAACATTTTTATCTAGTATGTTTCAGATAAGTTCAACAGTGAAGTGGCATGGACTAGAGGATGTGAAAACCCTTCAAGATGCTAAGGACAAATGATTAGCTCAAGCTCAAAGCTCAAGACTCTACATTTTCCATTTTAGTGATCCAAGATCACATTGAGTCTACAGGAAAAGCCAATACTATTAAGGAGGGATGAGGTGTTGCTTAATGAGGCTCTTGCTCAAATGCTTAGTGATATGCTGCAAAGCCCTCAACTACTTTCTCACATCCACATATGACCTAAACCAAAAGTAAAACTTGGCCCCACCGATTCTTCCTATCCGGCGCCACCGAGTTTCAAATGTCATAGGGATCTCGGTCTCACCGAGATGGGATTGCAAACTCTCTGTTACCTATTGCAATACTTTCGGTCTCATCGAAACTTGCAATCGGTCCCACCGAGATTGCAATGTAAACTCTCTGTTTTCCCTTCGCAACGTTTCGGTCTCACCGAAATGAGCGATCAGTCCTACCGAGTTTACTTGACCAACTCTCTGGTTAGCTTATTACCAAAATCGGTCTCACCGAGTTTGTGTAATCGGTCTCACCGAGATTATGTTATGCCCTAACCCTAATCATATTGGTCCTACTGAGTTGCATGTCGGTCCCACCGAAAACCCTAACGGTCACTAGCTTTGCTGAATCGGTCCGATCGAGTTTAACCATTCGGTCCCACCGAGTTTGGGAAGTTATGTGTAACGGTTAGATTTTGTGTGGAGGCTATATATACCCCTCCACCACCTCTTCATTCGTGGAGAGAGCCATCAGAACAAAACTACACTTCCAACCTACTTTTTCTGAGAGAGAACCACCTACACTTGTGTTGAGACCAAGATATCCCATTCCTACCATATGAATCTTGATCTCTAGCCTTCCCCAAGTTGCTTTCCACTCAAATCTTCTTTCCACCAAATCCAAATCCTGTGTGGGAGAGAGTTGAGTGTTGGGGAGGCTATCATTTGAAGCACAAGAGCAAGGAGTTCATCATCAACACACCATTTGTTACTTCTTGGAGAGTGGTGTCTCCTAGATTGGCTAGGTGTCACTTGGGAGCCTCTGACAAGATTGTGGAGTTGAACCAAGGAGTTTGTAAGGGCAAGGAGATTGCCTACTTCGTGAAGATCTACCGCTAGTGAGGCAAGTCCTTCGTGGGCGATGGCCATGGTGGGATAGACAAGGTTGCTTCTTCGTGGACCCTTCATGGGTGGAGCCCTCCGTGGACTCGCGCAACCGTTACTCTTCGTGGGTTGAAGTATCCATCAACGTGGATGTACGATAGCACCACCTATCGGAACCACGACAAAAACATCCGTGTCTCCAATTGCGTTTGAATCTTCCAAACCCTTCCCTTTACATTCTTGCAAGTTGCATGCTTTACTTTCCGCTGCTCATTTACTTGTTGCATGCTTGCTTGATATGTATTGTGTTTGTTAAACTTGTGCCTAAAATCCACTTCAACCTAAAGAATTTAAAAACTGCAACTTTTGGTACTTAGTGTCTAATCACCCCCCTCTAGACACCTCTTCTCGATCCTTTCAGGTACCCCCTCCGATACTCCGATGACTACACGGTACACTCCCGAACACTTCTGGTGTCCGAATACCATCGTCCTATATATCAATCTTTACCTCTCAAACATTTCAAGATTCCTCGTCATGTTCATGGTCTCATCCGGGACTCCGAACAACATTCGGTCACCAAATCATATAACTCATATAACACTATATCGTCAACGAACGTTAAGCGTGTGGACCCTACGGGTTCGAGAACTATGTAGACATGACCGAGACACCTCTCCGGTCAATAACCAATAGTGGAACTTGGATGCCCATATTGGTTCCTACATATTCTACGAAGATCATTATCGGTCGAACCGTTATGACAACATGCGTAATTCCCTTTGTCCATCGGTATGTTACTTGCCCGAGATTCAATCGTCGGTATCTTTGTTGACACCAGATTTTGGCACAGTTAAGAACTTATTTAAGATGGCTTCAAATGGAGAAGCGATCTACATGAAAGAGTTCCATATTGTTGATATGAACATATTTGAAGTTTGGGCCATCGCCGACCGATTTCATCTCGAAGGCCGAAACTATGCTCAAAGTAATAAGATCTTGTATTCAGAGTATAGTTTGGCCGATTAAGCCCCCAGACCACCTCAAATGGAAAAAAATTCTACACGAATTGTCTTTGTATCATCGAAAAGGTTGATTTTGATATAAAAATCATCCCAATCCTTGTTTGTATGCAAAAGTTAGAGCAATACTTTGCGGACCGGTCCTGAGTGAAAAGTGAGCGAGGGGCCAGCCACCCACCTAGGTGATGTCTGATGGGTCGCGTGAGTTATGCTGCCTTTGCTGGCTGAATGAAGCTTGCCGGCCGAGTAAAAATCTTGCCGGCGCAATGAAAGCTTACCGGGGTGAACCCTTGCCTGGAAGCTTGCCCGTGTGAAAGCTTGCCGGGTGGAAACCTTGCTGGTGAAAGCTTGCCAGGGTGGAAACCTGCTAGTGTGGAAAGCTTGCCGGGGTGGAAAGCTTGCCGGCATGGAAAGCTTGCCAGAAAAAAGCTTGCCAGAAAAGTGGAGGATGTCAAAGTCAATCCGACCAGAAGTTGGAGATGGGCTCGAAAGGTTATTGAGATGACCTCTGATGGAAAAGTGTTCAACACGAAAGTTGTGCGTATCGTCGAAACTGTCAACTTTGCTTTTGGAGTCATCATTGTCGGAGATAGTATACGGCCTGCAAAGTTGTTACAAGACCCAGACAATTCAGAAAACTTCATAATTGAATCCGAACCATAGTTAAAGATGGGTCCTAAAAGTCATAAAAATGGCCTTAAAAGGAGAAGTGACCCGTGATGTATTACGAAGATCATCGAGACAGACAAGTTTGATGTTGAATTCAACTCCATCCGATTTAGTATGCGATTTCTACGGCCCGCACAAGAAGCAGGACACAAGTATGGTATAGATTCGGGCTGAATCTAAGTTGGACTGAAACCAGAACTGTAGGACGTGAATTCATGTAATTTTCTTGTAAGGAAAGCCTAGTTGAATTATTTACTTGTACGAGAAGTCCAGCCGCCTCTTATATATGTTATGGGTGACGGCCGATTGAAACAACACATAATTGAACAAATCAATATACTACTTTTTCATCTATGTTTTATCTCATCGTTTTCGCTCTCGTTCTTCGCTGTTCCTCGAGTTTGAGAGCTATGAATCCCAAGGCTCTAGGGGCGAACGAATCGACCTAGGGCAGCCCATTGCTGCCGCACTCCCTGACGGGGTCCCTCCCGGGTGTGTGGGGTTTCGGGTCTAAAAAGCACCCGCCGACTTTCTTGCGTATCGCGCTGTCGCCCGGATCTCCTTTGACATGAGCTGCAGTGCATCACCCATGGCGTCGAGGGTACACGTGACGTGTTCATGTGTCAACACACTTTTTGGCAACTCTGCTAGGGACGAAGCTTTGAATGGTCTCCAGCCCGTTCTTGCTATGAAGTGATCGTCATCTAGGGTTTGCAATCCACAAAGGTAATATGAATACCCAATTCCCTACTGTAGATGCAAATAATTCATATGGTGTTAGTACATCGTTTAGTGAGTATACTCTATCGGCCAGCCTAGTTTTTCAATAATGCATCTAATTATGTGCATAGGTGATACGTCTCCGTCGTATCTACTTTTCCAAACACTTTCGCCCTTGTTTTGGACTCTAACTTGCATGATTTGAATGGAACTAACCCGGACTGACGTTGTTTTCAGCAGAATTGTCATGGTGTTATTTATGTGCAGAAACAAAAGTTCTCGGAATGACCTGAAACTCCACGGAGCGTCTTTTTGGAAATAATAAAAATACTGGCAAAAGATCAAGACCGGGGGGCCCACACCCTAGCCACGAGGGTGGGGGGCGCGCCCCCTACCTCGTGCCCCCCCTGGAGCTCCTCCGACCTCAACTCCAACTCTATATTACATTGATGAATACATGCCTACATTACATTGATGAATTGGAGCTAGTTCTTTGTCACCCTAGGTTATGACTTTTACATGATGAACCACATCCGGCATAATTTTCTATCACCGATCCATTGCCTACGAGCTTTCCATATATTGTTCTTCGCTTATTTACTTTTCCGTTGCTATTGCTATCATCACTACAAAATACCAAAAACATTACCTTTGCTATCGTTACCTATTGCTAACGTTACCACTACTATCATATTACCTTGCTACTAAATACTTTGCTGCAGATATTAAGTTTCCAGGTGTGGTTGAATTGACAACTCAGCTGCTAATACTTGAGAATATTCTTTGGCTCCCCTTGTGTCGAATCAATAAATTTGGGTTGAATACTCTACCCTCGAAACCTGTTGCGACCCCCTATACTTGTGGGTTATCAAGACTATTTTCTGGCGCCGTTGCCGGGGAGCATAGCTCTATTCTTTGAGTCACTTGGGATTTATATCTGTGTATCATTATGAAGAACTTGAGAGATCCAAAAACCAAGATTTATCCCTCAACTACGAGGGGAGGTAAGGAACTGCCATCTAGCTCTGCACTTGATTCACCTTCTGTTTTGAGTAAGCTTGTGACACCTAAACCTGCTTCTGCCATTCATTCTGATATGTCGCATGTTATTGATGATGCCAATTCTGCTATGCATGATACTTATGATGGAACTACTTCTATGCTTGATACTACCGTGCCAGTTGGTGAATTTCTTGATGAACAACTTGCTAGGGCTAGAGAGAATGAAATTATTGAAACTGATAATATTGATGAAAGTGATGATGAAGACTCGCCCCCTAATAAATATGAATTGCTTATTGTTCCTGAGGGTTATGTTCTGGATGAAGAATCCGCTAGAGCTATTCTTGCTTGCAATGATAGATATGATCTAAAGAGGTTATTAGCTAAATGGAAGCAACAATCTCTTAATGCTAGAATGAAACCTGACCCTGCTTTTGCTACTTCGCCTATCTGTGTTACTGATAAGGATTGTGAATTCTCTATCGATCCTGATATAATTACTTTGGTTGAATCTGATCCTTTTTATGGCTATGAATCTGAAACTATTGTGGCACATCTTACTAAATTAAATGATATAGCTACCCTGTTCACTAATGATGAGAAAACTCTCTACTTTTATATCCTTAAAATATTTCCGTTCTCATTAAAGGGTGATGCTAAGATATGGTTTAATTCTCTTGATCCTGGTTGTGTGCATAGTCCCCAGGATATGATTTATTACTTCTCTGCTAAATATTTCCTTGCTCATAAGAAACAAGTTGCTTTAAGGGACATATATAATTTTGTGCAAATTGAAGAAGAGAGTCTCCCACAAGCTTGGGGGAGGCTTCTGCAATTACTTAATGCTTTGCCTGATCATCCTCTTAAGAAAAATGAAATACTTGATATCTTTTATAATGGACTAAACGATGCTTCCAGAGATTATCGGGATAGTTGTGCTGGTTCTGTTTTCAGCGAAAGAACACCCGATGAAGCTGAAATTCTATGGAATAATATGTTTACTAATGAAAATAATTGGACATTTCCTGAGCCTATTCCTAAACCAACTCCGAAGAAGAGAGGTGTTCTATTTCTCAGTCCTGAAGATATACAAGAGGCAAAGAAATCCATGAAAGAAAAGGGTATTAAAGCTGAAGATGTTAAGAATTTACCTCCTATTGAAGAAATACATGGTCTTAATTTACCGTCTGTCGAAGAAATGCATAATTTTAATCCATCTCCTATTAAAGAAACACATGGTGTTGATAACCCGACACAGGTAGTAAAGGTAAATTCTCTCTATAGATATGATAAAGCTGAAATCCCATTTACTAAGTTTGCTAGCCCATGCTTAGATGAGTTTGATAAATTTATGGTTAAGTAAGAAGACTTCAATGCTTATCTTGGTAGAGAATTAAAACGCAGTGCTGATATGCTTGAACACTTGGGAAATTATATGGCTAATGGTAAAGGTGAACTTAAACTTATTAGTAACCATGCTTCTATGGTTACCACTCAAGTAGAACAAGTACTTAAAGCTCAAAATGATTTGCTCAATGTATTGAATAGTAAGAATAATGATTATGCTGTTAGAGTGGCTACTATAACTGGTAAAATGACTCAGGAACCTTTGTACCCTGAAGGCCACCATAAGAGAATTGAGGAAGATTCTCAGAGAAATAATATAGATGCACCTAGTCCTTCTAAAAGGAAGAAAAAGAAAAATGATAGGACTTTGCATGCTTCTAGTGAACCTATTACTGAAACACCTGAGAATCCAAATGATATTTCTATTTCTGATGCTGAAACACAACCTGGTAATGAACCTGAAACTAGTGATAATGTTAATGATAATGTTCATGATGATGCTCAACTTAGTAATGATAATGATATAGAAATTGAACCTGCTGTTGATCTTGAGAACCCATAATCAAAGAATCAACGTTATGATAAGAAAGACTTTGTTGCTAGGAAACACGGTAAAGAAAGAGAACCATGGGTTCAGAAACCCATGCCTTTTCCTACCAAACCATCCAAGAAAAAGGATGATGAGGATTTTGAGCGCTTTGCTGAAATGATTAGACCTATCTTTTTGCGTATGCAATTAACTGATATGCTTAAAATGAGTCCTTATGCTAAGTACATGAAAGAAATTGTTACTAATAAAATAAAGATACCAGAAGTTGAGATTTCCACCATGCTTGCTAATTATACTTTTAAGGGTGGAATACCAAAGAAACTTGGAGATCCAGGAGTACCCACTATACCATGCTCCATTAAAAGAAACTGTGTTAAAACTGCTTTATGTGATCTTGGAGCCGGTGTTAGTGTTATGCCTCTCTCTTTATATCGTAGACTTGATTTGAATAAGTTGACACCTACTGAAATATCTTTGCAAATGGCTGATAAATCAACTGCTATACCTGTCGGTATTTGTGAGGATGTGCCTGTTGTGGTTGCAAACATTACTATTTTAACGGACTTTGTTATTCTTGATATTCTCGAGGATGATAGTATGTCTATTATTCTTGGAAGACCCTTTTTGAATACTGCAGGGGCTGTTATTGATTGCACCAAAGGCAATGTCACTTTTCATGTTAATGGTAATGAGCATACGGTAAACTTCCCGAGGAAACAACCTCAAGTTCACAGTATTAATTCTATTGGAAAAGTTCCATCGAATATTTTTGGAGCTTTTGAATTTCCTCTTCCTACTGTCAAGAAGAAATATGATATTCTTATTGTTGGGGATGTGCATATCCCCATTGAGGTAACCTGGTGTTATTTAAAAATTCTCCGGTTCCATGTTATTCAGAATGAGTTTGTTAACAAGACTTGATCAACCTTGTTAATGGATTCCTTTTGATGATCATGAGATGGATGAATTTAGAAAACACAAATCTCTGTACCCTCTTTCTACTTTCTGTTATTTACACTAAATAAAGCAAAAATAGTATTTTCTGACTGTTATCTAAATTATCCGTGCAATATAAAAATACCCCGAAAATAAAAGTTCTCCAAATGCCCTGAAATTTAAATATGATTTTTTCTGGAATATTTGAGAATATTTGGCAGTGAGAACACAGCAGGGGGGCATCCACCTGGCCACGAGGGTGGAGGGCGCGCCCTACCCCCTGGGCGCGCCCTTGCCTCATGGGCCCACGGTGGCCCTCCTCTACTTATTCCTGCACCCACACACTCCTTCTTCCTCCCACAAACACCATTATCCAGTTCAAACCCGAGTCTAAGCTTATTTTGCTGCCATTTTCGATCTCCTTGCTCAAAGCACCTCTCACAAAACTGCTTGGGGGGTTTGTTCCTTGGTATGTGGCTCCTCCATTGGTCCAATTAGTTTTTGTTCTAGTGCTTTATTCATTGCATATTTTTGCTGATTAGGTGACCCTATTCTTGAGCTTGCATGTCAAATTTATGTGGCTCCAAGTAGTTTTGATGCATGATATAGGCACTAGGCACTTGTAGGAGTAGTTGCTATCAATTTTGTTGAGTTTGGTTTACTTTTATTTGAAGTGACTAAAACTTTCAGAAATTTTTCAGAGGAAGAAATATGTTTAGAAAAATGTACCAAGAAGGTCCTTCATGGAAGTAAGGACCCAGGCTTGCAATGCGTGATGCTGATGAAGAGCCACCAAGGGACGCTCCAGTGCGGCCTTGTGAATGGCCTTCAGAGGACTTCATGGATCGAGTAGGAATTAAGGAAGAATTTAACGCATTTTTGCGTAACGCTGATCTTGTGAGCTTCGAGGAAGAAAAGTGCCGTCAGTACCACTATATCACTAGCTCCTTTGTGAGGAGGCAAAAGGGAGACATTTTATAACCATAGAGGAGGCGGAAGAGTGTAAGAGGAGGGCTGAGATAGCTCGCCTCCAAGCTGCAGCCCATGATGCAATGACTGCTGCATCTCAATACGACCCCAACTACAACTTTGGATATCTGCCAGGCCATCCGTGGCATTAGACCAACTTAGGCCAAAAGTCTAAGCTTGGGGGAGTACATATTTCCCACCGACATTACATTCATGTTCACACACTCATTGCTACATGTCGGTGCTCATACTTTTTCATTGTAATATCCATGCTAATTTATTTCCTTTTATGCTTTCTTCTTGTGTGTTTGATAAACCAAAAAATTAGTTGTAGCTTTTAGCTAGTTTTAATTTCCATGCTTGTAGAAGTAATTAAAAAGAAAAGCCAAAAATATTTCCTGTTCTTCTTTTGCTTATTGGGAGCTTTCCCGTGTAAATAGTTTTATTTATTTTCTTTTCTTTGGGGGTCGATAGGAGAAGACCATAATTAAATTGTTGAAGTGGCTCTTATATGCATTATTGTTGATCTGATAAAAGAGCCCATATTGCCTTATCTTCTCCTGTTTATTGAATGATTGCAGATTCCAGCTTAGTCTAGTGCACGCGCACTATTATTATTATTCACATCATTCGGTCGTGGAAGTGAAAGGCAATTATGACGATATATGATGGACTGATTAAGATGAGAAAAGCTAGTATGAACTCAACCTCTCTTGTTTTTGTAAATATGATTAGTTCATCGTTCCTGATTCTGCCTATTATGAATAAACATGTTTGCAATGACAATTAGAGATCATAGTTTCTTATGCCATGCTTAATTAGCTAGGAGCTTATAATGGTTTACCTTGCGGGCCAACTTGCTATTAAAATGGTTGTGGTGTGGTATGATATGGTGCATTATGTCCTACTCATGCTTGCATTTGGTGTTGATTAATTTTAATGCATGTTCATGACAGTTGTCGCTCTCTAGCTGGTCGCTTCCCAGTCTTCTGCTAGCCTTCACATGTACTAAGCGGGAATACTGCTTGTGCATCCAATCCCATAAACCCCAAAGTTATTCAATATGAGTCCACCATACCTACATATATACGGTATCTACCTGCCGTTCCAAGTAAATTTGTATGTGCCAAACTCTAAACCTTCAAATAAATATCCTGTTTTGTATGCTCGAATAGCTCATGTATCAACTAGGGCTGTCTGTATCTTCCATGTTAGGCGGGTTATTCTCAAGAGGAGTGGACTCCGCTCCTCACTCATGAGAAAATGGCTGGTCACCGGGATGCCCAGTCCCATGCTTTATGCAAACTAAATCAAAATAATTGCACACAAAACTCTCCCTATGACTCTTGTTAGTTGGAGGCACTCGTTGTTTCGAGCAAGCCATGGATTGATGCTTGTTAGTGGAGGGGGAGTATAAACTTTACCATTCTGTTTGGGAACCGCCTATAATGTGTGTAGCATGGAAGATATCGCCATCTCTTGGTTGTTATGCTGACAATGAAAGTATACCGCTCAAAATATTATTCACCTCTATTTCAAAATCGAGCTCTGGCACCTCTACAAATCCCTGCTTCCCTCTACGAAGGGCCTATCTATTTACTTTTATGTTGAGTCATCATCCTCTTATTAAAAATCACTAGTTGGAGAGCACCACTATCATTTGCATTCATTACTATTAGTTTACGTTGAGTATGACTTGACTGGATCTCTTTTACCATGAATTACAATGTCTAGTCAGTCCTTGATCTTTAAAGGTGCTCTGCATTTATGTTTTGCGGTCTCAGAAAGGGCTAGCGAGATACCATCATGTTATATCATATTATGATTGTTTTGAGAAAGTGTTGTCATCCGAGATTTATTATTATTGCTCGCTAGTTGATTATGCCATTGATATGAGTAAACATGAGACCTGAGAGTTATTATGAATATGGTTAGTTCATAATCTTTGCTGAAAACATGAATGCTGGCTTTACATATGTACAACAACAAGAGCAAACAGAGTTTGTAAAAGTTTTGCTTTATCACTTTCAGTTTGTCAACTGAATTGCTTGAGGACAAGCAAAGGTTTAAGCTTGGGGGAGTTGATACGTCTCCGTCGTATCTACTTTTCCAAACACTTTTGCCCTTGTTTTGGACTCTAACTTGCATGATTTGAATGGAACTAACCCGGACTGACGCTGTTTTCAGTAGAATTGCCGTGGTGTTATTTATGTGCAGAAAAAAAAGTTCTCGAAATGACCTGAAACTCCACGGAGCGTCTTTTTGGAAATAATAAAAAATACTGGCAAAAGATCAAGACCAGGGGGCCCACACCCTAGCCACGAGGGTGGGGGTGCGCCCCCTACCTTGTGGGCCCCCTGGAGCTCCTCTGACCTCAACTCCAACTCTATATATTCACTTTCGGGGAGAAAAAAATGAAGGAGAAGGATTCATCGCGTTTTACGATACAGAGCCGCCGCCAAGCCCTAAAACCTCTCGGGAGGGCTGATCTGGAGTCCGTTCGGGGCTCCGGAGAGGGGAATCCGTCGCCATCATCATCAACCATCCTCCATCACCAATTTCATGATGCTCACCGCCGTGCGTGAGTAATTCCATCGTAGGCTTGTTGGACAGTGATGGGTTGGTTGAGATTTATCATGTAATCGAGTTAGTTTTGTTAGGGTTTGATCCCTAGTATCCACTATGTTCTGAGATTGATGTTGCTATGACTTTGCTATGCTTAATGCTTGTCACTAGGGCCCGAGTGCCATGATTTCAGATCTGAACCTATTATGTTTTCATCAATATATGAGTGTTCTTGATCCTATCTTGCAATTCTACAGTCACCTACTATGTGTTATGATCCGGCAACCCCGAAGTGACAATAATTGGGACCACTCCCGGTGATGACCATAGTTTGAGGAGTTCATCTATTCACTATGTGTTAATGATTTGGTCCGGTACTCTATTAAAGGGAGGCCTTAATATCCCTTAGTTTCCGCTAGGACCCCGCTGCCACGGGAGGGTAGGACAAAAGATGTCATGCAAGTTCTTTTCCATAAGCACGTATGACTATATTCGGAATACATGCCTACATTACATTGATGAATTGGAGCTAGTTCTGTGTCACCCTAGGTTATGACTGTTACATGATGAGCCGCATCCGGCATAATTTTCTATCACCGATCCATTGCCTACGAGCTTTCCATATATTGTTCTTCGCTTATTTACTTTTCCGTTGCTATTGCTATCATCATGAAAAAATACCAAAAACATTACCTTTGCTATCGTTACCTATTGCTTACGTTACCACTACCATCATATTACTTTTCTACTAAATACTTTGCTGTAGATATTAAGTTTCCAGGTGTGGTTGAATTGAAAACTCAGCTACTAATACTTGAGAATATTCTTTGGCTCCCCTTGTGTTGAATCAATAAATTTGGGTTGAATACTCTACACTCGAAAACTGTTGCGATCTCCTATACTTATGGGTTATCAATAGGCCGATTCAAAGCCATTTACATGCTTCAACTTCTTATGATACTAGTAACATACAACATATGTATCCTAACTCTCATGCATCAGGAATCCCACAAATCCATATGTCGATGAACAACATGATGGATTTGGTTAATCTACTGCAAAAGGAATTGGTATTTTATCGCTCTCTGATTAAAAATGAAAATTATTTTCGCGAGCGCGAAAGTTTTTGTTTTTTAGCAAATCAAACAACTATGACCCAAGAAGATCCTAAAGGCTTTACTTGGCACAAACACTAATTAAAACAAAAAAACAATCATAACAGTAGCATAATTGTGCAAACACTCAAGAACAGAAAGAAAAATAAAAATAAATAAATTTTATTCATTGGGTTGCCTCCCAACAAGCGCTATTATTTTATGCCCCTAGCTAGGCATAATGATTTTAATGATGCTCGCATGAAAGACAAGAATTGAAGCACAAAGAGATCATCATCTAGCATATGACAAACACATTTAAGTCTAACATACTTTCGATGCATAGGAATTTTATAAGCAAACAAATTATCATGACAAGAAATATCTAACATATGCAAAGGAAAGATATAAAACATTGAAAATCTCAACATAACGGGAGGAAATTTAATAACATGAAAATTTCTACAACTATATTTACCTCTCTCATAATTATTACACGTGGGATCATATTCAAATTCAACAATATAACTATCACATAAAATATTCTCTTCATGATCCACATGCATGCAAAGTTGACACTCTTCCAAAATAGTGGGATTATCAATAAATAAAGTCATGACCTCTCCAAGCCCACTTTTATCGATTTTTTATAAGATTGAACATACTCCAAAGTAGTGGGATCATTATTACCTAGAGTTAACACTCTTCCAAACCCACTTCCAATATTATCGCAAACATATTCATCATGAGGCTTAAATAAATTTTCAAGATCATAATAAGAATCATCCCATTCATGATCATTGCAATAAGTAGTGGACATATCAAAATTAGCATCCCCAAGCTTGGGGTTTTGCATATTATTAGAACAATTGACATTGATATAATTTATAGTAAAATAATTGCAATCATGATTTTCATTCAATGAGCTATCATGAATCGCTTCATAAATTTCTTCATCACAACTTTCAGATTCATGAATCTCAAGCAAAACTTCATAAAGATAATCTAGTGCACTCAACTCACTAGCAATTGGTTCATCATGATTGGATATTTTAAAAATATTAGCAAGTGGATGGGGATCCATATCAATAAATTTTTATGAAGCGAAGATGCAAGCTTATAGAAGGCACATGGCAACACAAGCAAACAAAAGATCTGACGAGAAAACGGCAAACGAAAAAGAGGGCGAATAAAACGGCAAATTTTTGTGAAGTGGGGGAGAGGAAAACGAGAGGCAAATGGCAAATAATATAAATTGCAAGGAGATGATATTTGTGATTAGGAACCTGCTATATGTTGAAGATCCTCCCCGGCATCGGTGCCAGAAATTGGTGCGTTGACGGGAAACTATCTTGACTTGATCCTCGCAGGCAACGGTGCCAGAAATTCCTTTTGATGTCGCTTGAAGCTACGTCGGTATTTTCCCAAAGAGGAGGGATTATGCAGCACAGCGGCGGTAGGTACTTCCCTCCGATATGAAACCAAGGTTAACGAACCAGTAGGAGAACTAAGCAACATAACATAAATAACACCTGCACACAAATAACAAATACTCGCAACCTGACGTGTAAAAGGGGTTGTCAATCCCTTTTAGGTAATAGTGCCACAAATTGGCAAACGGACGTGAAAAAGTTGTAAATATTGATAGATTGAACGCCAAACAAAATAAATTGCAGCAAGGTATTTCCGTATTTTTGGTTTAGTAGATCTGAAAAATAAAAGGCAAATAAAATAGATCGTGAAGGCAAATAATATGAGAAAGAGACCCGGGGGCCGTAGGTTTCACTAGTGGCTTCTCTCGAGAAAAATAGCAAATGGTGGGTAAACAAATTACTGTTGGGAAATTGATAGAACTTCAAATAATCATGATGATATCCAGGCAATGATCATTATATAGGCATCACGTCCAAGATTACTAGACCGACTCCTGCCTGCATCTACTACTATTACTCCACACATCGATCGCTATCCAGCATGCACCTAGTGTATTAAGTTCATGGGGAAACGGAGTAATGCAATAAGAATGATGACATGATGTAGACAAGATCTATCTATGTAGAGATAGACCCCATCATTTTATCCTTAGTAGCAACGATACATACGTGTCGGTTCCTCTTCTGTCACTGGGATCAAGCACCGTAAGATCGAACCCACTACAAAGCACCTCTTCCCATTGCAAGATAAATAGATCAAGTTGGCAAAACAAAACCAAAATATCAAAGAAGAAATATGAGGCTATAAGCAATCATGCATATAAGAGATCAAAGAAACTCAAATAACTTTCATGGATATAAAAAGATAGATCTGATCATGAACTCAAAGTTCATCTGATCCCAACAAACACACCACAAAAAGAGTTACAGCATATGGATCTCCAAGAGACCATTGTATTGAGAATCAACGAGAGAGAGGAAGCCATCTAACTACTAACTACGGACCCGAAGGTCTACAAAGAACTACTCACGCATCATCGGAGAGGCACCAATGGAAGTGGTGAACCCCTCTGTGATGGTGTCTAGATTGGATCTGGTGGTTCGGGATTGTGCGACGGCTAGAATTGATTTTCATCGACTCCCCTAGGATTTCTGGAATATTGGGGTATTTATAGAGCAAAGAGGCGGTCTGGGGGGTACCTGAGGTGGGCACAACCCACCAGGGCGCGCCTGGGCCCCCAGGCGCACCCTGGTGTGTTGTGCTCCCCTCGGAGCACCCCCTAGGTGCTGCCTTGGCCCATTAGGTGTCTTCTGGTCCAAAAAAATCTCCGTAAAGTTTTGTTGCATTTGGACTCCATTTGGTATTGATTTCCTGCAATGTAAAAAACATGCAAAAAACAACAACTGACACTTGGCACTATGTCAATAGGTTAGTACCAAAAATGATATAAAATGACTATAAAATGATTATAAAACATCCAACATTGATAATATAACATGGAACAATAAAAAATTATAGATACATTGGAGACGTATCATGGCTACAAAAGGAAAAAAAGTGAAGCAATTAATTGATAAAAATCAGAGTGCCAAATCTGAAGAAAAGAAGTTGAGGGTGCACAACGCCAAAAAAGAATTGCCATTGGTCAAAACAGAATCATAGCCGAAATGCCCACTCGGCTTATCATATTGGCAAAAGAAGGAATTACAAAATCTTAGTGCCCAAGAACTGAGACAGAGGAACATGGCATGGTTCCCAAGAGGATCAATCAAAACAAAAATGATGTGCATGCTTCTATTGCAACAAGTACAATAAAAGTGAAGAAAGAGAAGGATGGAAGCAACAAACAATTAAGCCGAAGGTGTGCATCGCAACATCAAAATCTTCGGTTAGCACATCATCCATTTTCTTCAACCATGCCATTGATGCCTTTGCCATGGAATTCATCCCTAGGTATGATCAATTACCCTTCATGGATTTATTTTGATCCATGGATGCAACATAATTTTCTATATCATTAGAGGGTATTACCAAATCACTATACATTTGGTTAGTTACATTTTGTTGCTAATACAAAGGGGCCAAAATATTTTATTGCTTTTTCATTTGTTTATTTCGGCTATACATACTTTAGTGAGTGAGTTCTACATGGACCTCATGGTAATGGCCGATATTTATCTACCACCCTAAGGATATATCTAAGACTGGCTGGTGTGTTATTCTAACATCGTCCTTAGTTTGAGTAGAGATTGAGATAAGCGCTCGCGTAGAAATCTATCAAATTGATGCCATTGAAGATTTTATGCATAAACCAATTCACCAAAACTGCAAAGTGGACTTACATTTTGATTGGGTGTGCTTTGGCTTATTAGTTTTCAGAATTTACGTAAAGCCAAATCATGGTCGATTTTAGTATTGAGCATCATATTTGACATCATGCATAATACTAATTTTAGCTTTATCTCTCTAGTACCATGGTGATTATATATTGATGGTTAAATTTTTAGCAATGGCCAAGGTGTTGGTGTTGTTTATATATCTCCTTATGGTGCTATTCTGTGAAGCCTCATGTCGCTTAAAATATATATATTCACAAATGATCAAAACCGAATATGCATTGTTATTCGGATTGGAGCGTTTTCCTTGCTATAGGTGATTTACATAGTGAGGCTTTCGGTGATTCGTCATTAGTATAGTGCAACAAATATCCAAGGGTTATCAATATTTTGACGAATCACTTTTAAATTATCTTGAGATATGTCTAGACGTAAATTTTACCTTGGGTTTCTTTAATACTGCTCATATATCTAGACATGACAATTGAAGAGCAAATGAGTTGGCACAACAAGCATCTGGCTACTATATTGATCATGGTGTATTGCATATATCTATCAATAGCCAATGCTTATTCTTGCCAACGTAGGTAAGGTCGAACCAAAACCCACTGCTTCGGCAACTAATGAAAATTTTATGCTGGCAAAAGCAAGGATTCGAGAAAGTTCATTCTTGATTATCTGCAAGATCCTAGCAGAAGGGTGGACACTGGTTGCTGGATGGTTTTGACATGCATATCTATGGAACTTTATAGTCGGATTAATGAAGTTGAGAAAGTTCCACCCAAGCTTGCATCAAAATATTCACACAAGCAATGGTCGATATAAACTTATCATCCTAAGAACATGCAAAATGGCCGATGGAGTGTTGGCATCGTCCTTATAGCAAGCTATGTGCAAGTTATTTTTCGGCACACAAGATTTGCCGAAAAACAAGGGGGCATGTGTTGACACCAGATTTTGGCACGGTCAAGAACTTATTTAAGATGGCCTCAAATGGAGAAGTGATCTACATGAAAGAGTTCCGTATTGTTGATATGAACATCTTTGAAGTTTGGGCCTGTTGGGGAACGTAGTAATTTCAAAAAAATTCCTACGCACACGCAGGATCATGGTGATGCATAGCAACGAGAGGGGAGAGTGTTGTCTACGTACCCTCGTAGACCGAAAGTGGAAGCGTTAGCACAACGCGGTTGATGTAGTCATACGTCTTCCCGATCCGACCGATCCAAGTACCAAACGCACGGCACCTCCGAGTTCAGCACACGTTCAGCTCGATGACCTCCCGCGAACTCCGATCCAGCAGAGCTTCACTAGAGAGTTCTGTCAGCACGACGGCGTGATGACTGTGATGATATTGTTACTGACGCAGGGCTTCACCTAAGCACCGCTACGATATGACCGAGGTGGAATATGGTGGAGGGGGGCACCACACACGGCTGGGAGAGATCAATAGATCAACTTGTGTGTCTAGAGGTGCCCCCTACCCCCGTATATAAAGTAGCAAGGGGGAGGCCGGCTGGCCCTCTATGGGCGTGCCAGGAGGAGGAGTCCTCCTCCTAGTAGGAGTAGGACTCCCCTTTCCTACTCCTACTAGGAGGAGGAAAGGAAGGAGGAGAAAGAGAAGGAAGGAGAGGGAGGAAAAGGAGGAAAGGGGGGTCGGCCCCCTAGTCCAATTTGGTTTGGGCTAGGGGGGCCGCGCGCCCTGCCTCCTCTCTTCCATCACTTGGCCCATGAGGCTCATTACTTCTTCCTCATATTCCCGTAACTCCTCGGTACCCCCGAAAATACCCGAATCACTCAGAACCTTTCCGATGTCCGAATATAGTCGTCCAATATATCGATCTTTACGTCTCGACCATTTCGAGACTCCTCGTCATGTCCCCGATCTAATCCGGGACTCCGAACTACCTTTGGTACATCAAATCACATAAACTCATAATACAATCGTCACCGGAACTTTAAGCGTGCGAACCCTACGGGTTCGAGAACTATGTAGACATGACCGAGACACGTCTCCGGCCAATAACCAATAGTGGAACCTGGATGCTCATATTGGCTCCCACATATTCTACGAAGATCTTTATCGGTCAAACCGCATAACAACATACGTTGTTCCCTTTGTAATCGGTATGTTACTTGCCCGAGATTCGATCGTCGGTATCTCAATACCTAGTTCAATCTTGTCACCGGCAAGTCTCTTTACTCGTTCCGTAATACATCATCCCGCAACTAAATCATTAGTTGGAATGCTTGTAAGGCTTTAAGTGATGTGCATTACCAAGAGGGCCTAGAGATACCTCTCCGACAATTGGAGTGACAAATCCTATTCTTGAACTATGCCAACTCCACGAACACCATCGGAGACACCTGTAGAGCACCTTTATAATCACCCAGTTACGTTGTGACGTTTGGTAGCACACAAAGTGTTCCTCCGGTAAACGGGAGTTGCATAATCTCATAGTCGTAGGAACATGTATAAGTCATGAAGAAAGCAATAGCAACAAACTAAACGATCAGGTGCTATGCTAATGGAATGGGTCAAATCAATCACATCATTCTCTAATGATGTGACCCCGTTAATCAAATGACAACTCATGTCTATGGCTAGGAAACTTAACCATCTTTAATTCAACGAGCTAGTCAAGTAGAGGCATACTAGTGACACTCTATTTGTCTATGTATTCACGCATGTATTATGTTTCTGGTTAATACAATTCTAGCATGAATAATAAACATTTATCATGAAATAAGGAAATAAATAATAACTTTATTATTGCCTCTAGGGCATATTTCCTTTCAGTCTCCCACACTAGAGTCAATAATCTAGTTCACATCGCCATGTGATTTAACATCAATAGTTCACATCACCATGTGATTAACACCCATAGTTCACATCGTCATGTGACCAACACCCAAAGGGTTTACTAGATTCAGTAATCTAGTTCACATCGCTATGTGATTAACGCCCAAAGAGTACTAAGGTGTGATCATGTTTTTCTTGTGAGAGAAGTTTAGTCAACGGGTCTGCCACATTCAGATCCGTAAGTATTTTGCAAATTTCTATGTCAATAATGCTCTGCACTAAGCTACTCTAGCTAATTGCTCCCACTTTCAATATGTATCCAGATTGTGACTTTGAGTCATTTGGATCAGTGTCAAAACTTGCATCGCCGTAACCTTTTACAACGAACCTTTTGTCACCTCCATAATCGAGAAACATATCCTTATTCCACTAAGGATAATTTTGACCAATGTTCAGTGATCTACTCCTAGATCACTATTGTACTCCCTTTGCCAAACTCAGGGCAAGGTATACAATAGGTCTGGTACACAGCATGGCATACTTTATAGAACCTATGGCTGAGTCATAGGGAATGACTTTCATTCTCTCTCTATCTTCTGCCATGGTCGGGTTTTGAGTCTTACTCAACTTCACACCTTGTAACACATGCAAGAACTCCTTCTTTGACTGTTCCATTTTGAACTACTTCAAAATCTTGTCAAGGTATGTACTCATTGAAAAAAATTATTAAGCATCTTGATCTATCTCTATAGATATTGATGCTCAATATGTAAGCAGCTTCACCGAGGTCTTTCTTTGAAAAAACTCCTTTCAAACATTCCTTTATGCTTTGCAGAATAATTCTACATCATCTCCGATCAACAATATGTCATACATATACTAATCAGAAATGCTGTAGTGCTCCCACTCACTTTCTTGTAAATACAGGCTTCACCGCAAGTCTGTATAAAACTATATGCTTTGATCAACTTATCGAAGCGTATATTCCAACTCCGAGATGCTTGCACCAGTACATAGATGGATCGCTGGAGCTTGCATATTTTGTTAGTACCTTTAGGATTGACAAAACCTTCTGGTTGCATAATATACAATTCTTCTTTAATAAATCCATTAAGGAACGCAATTTTGTTTATCCATTTGCCAGATTTCATAAAATATGACAATTGCTAACATGATTCGGACAGACTTAAGCATAGATACGAGTGAGAAACTCTCATCGTAGTTAACACCTTGAACTTGTCGAAAACCTTTTTGCGAAAATTCTAGCTTTGTAGATAGTAACACTACTATCAGCGTCCGTCTTCCTCTTGAAGATCCATTTAATCTCAATGGCTCGCCGATCTATGGGCAAGTCAATCAAAGTCCATACTTTGTTCTTATACATGGATCTCATCTAGATTTCATGGCCTCAAGCCATTTCGTAGGCTCGTCATGGTCAAGTAACATGACCTCTAGAACAGGATTACCGTACCACTCTGGTGCGGATATCACTCTGGTTTACCTACGAGGTTTGATAGTAACTTGATCTGAAGTTACATGATCATCATCATTAGCTTCCTCACTAATTGGTGTAGTAGTCACAGGAACAGATTTCTGTGATGTACTACTTTCCAATAAGGGAGCAGGTACAGTTACCTCATCAAGTTCTACTTTCCTCGCACTCACTTCTTTCAAGAGAAACTCCTTCTCTAGAAAGGATCCATTCTCAGCAATGAATATCTTGCCTTCGGATCTGTGATAGAAGGTGTACCCAACGTTTTCTTTTGGGTATCCTATGAAGATTTACTTCTCCAATTTGGGTTTGAGCTTATCAGGTTGAAACTTTTTCACATAAGCATTGCAACCTCAAACTTTAAGAAACGACAGCTTAGGTTTCTTGCCAAACCATAGTTCATATGGTGTTGTCTCAATGGATTTAGATGGTGCCCTATTTAACGTGAATGTAGCTGTCTCTAATGCATAAACCCAAAACGATAGTGGTAAATCGGTAAGAGACATCATAGATCGCACCATATCTAGTAAAGTACGGTTACGACGTTCGGACACACCATTACACTGTGGTGTTCCAGGTGGCGTGAGTAGTGAAACTATTTCACATTGTTTTAACCGAAGGCCAAACTCGTAACTCAAATATTTTACTTCTGCGATCATATTGTAGAAATTTTTATTTTTGTTACGATGATTCTCCACTTCACTCTGAAATTCTTTGAACTTTTCAAATGTTTCAGACTTGTGTTTCATTAAGTAGATATACCCATATCTGCTCAAATCATCTGTGAAGGTCAGAAAATAACGATACTTGCCGTGAGCCTTAACATTCATCGGACCGCATACATCAGTTATGTATTATTTCCAATAAGTCAGTTGCTCGCTCCATTGTTCCGGAGAACGGAGTCTTAGTCATCTTGCCCATGAGGCATGGTTCGCAAGCATCAAGTGATTCCAAAAGTCCATCAATATGGAGTTTCTTCATGCGCTTTACACCAATATGACCTAAATGGCAATGCCACAAATAAGTTGCACTATCATTATTTACTTTGCATCTTTTGGCTTCAATATTATGAATATGTGTATCACTATGATCGAGATCCAATGAACCATTTTCATTGGGTGTGTAACCATATAATGTTTTATTCATGTAAACAGAACAACAATTTATTCTCTTACTTAAATGAATAACCGTATTGCAATAAACATGATCAAATCATATTCATGCTCAATGCAAACACCAAATAACACTTATTTAGGTTCAACACTAATCCCGAAAGTATAGGGAGTGTGCGATGATGATCATATTAATCTTGGAACCACTTCCAACACACATTGTCACTTCACCCTTAACTAGTCTCAGTTCATTCTGCAACTCCCGTTTCGAGTTACTACTCTTAGCAACTGAACCGGTATCAAATACCGAGGGGTTGCTACGAACACTAGTAAAATACACATCAATAATCTGTATATCAAATATACCTTTGTTCACTTTGCCATCCTTCTTATCCGCCAAATACTTGGGGCAGTTCCGCTTCTAGTGACCAGTCCCTTTGCAGTAGAAGCACTCAGTCTCAGGCTTAGGTCCAGACTTGGGCTTCTTCACTTGAGCAGCAACTTGCTTGCCGTTCTTCTTGAAGTTCCCTTTCTTCCCTTTGCCCTTTTTGAAACTAGTGGTCTTTGTCAACCATCAACACTTGATGCTTTTCTTGATTTCTACCTTCGTCGATTTCAGCATCACGAAGAGCTTGGGAATTACTTTTGTCATCCCTTGCATATTATAGTTCATCACTAAGTTCTAGTAACTCGGTGATAGTGACTAGAGAACTTTGTCAATTACTCTCTTATCTGGAAGATTAACTCCCACTTGATTCAAGCAATTGTAGTACTCAGACAATCTGAGCACATGCTCACTGGTTGAGCTATTCTCCTCCATCTTGTAGGCAAAGTACTGTCAGAGGTCTCATACCTCTTGACACGGGCATGCGTATGAAATACCAATTTCAACTCTTGGAACATCTTATATGCTGCATGGCATTCAAAACGTCTTTGAAGCCCCGATTCTAAGCCGTTAAGCATGGTGCACTAAACTATCAAGTAGTCATCATATTGAGCTAGACAAACGTTCATAACGTCTACATCTGCTCCTGCAATAGGTCTGTCACCTAGCGGTGCATTAAGGACATAATTCTTCTGTGCAGCAATGAGGATAATCCTCAGATCACGGATCCAATCCACATCATTTCTACTAACATCTTTCAACTTAATTTTCTCTAGGAACATATCAAAAATAAAACAGGGGAGCTAAACGCTAGCTATTGATCTACAACATAGATATGCTAATACTACCAGGACTAAGTTCATGATAAATTTAAGTTCAATTAATCATATTACTTAAGAACTCCCACTTAGAAAGACATCCCTGTAATCTTCTAAGTGATTACGTGATCCAAATCAACTAAACCATAACCGATCATCACGTGAAATGGAGTAGTTTTCAATGGTGAACATCATTATGTTGATCATATCTACTATATGATTCATGCTCGACCTTTCGGTCTCAGTGTTCCGAGGCCATATCTGCATATGCTAGGCTCGTCAAGTTTAACCTGAGTATTCTGCGTGTGCAAAACTGGCTTGCACCCGTTGTAGATGGACGTAGAGCTTATCACACCCGATCATCACGTGGTGTCTGGGCACGACGAACTTTGGCAATGGTGCATACTCAGGGAGAACACTTTTATCTTGAAATTTAGTGAGAGATCATCTTATAATGCTACCGTCAATGAAAGCAAGATAAGATGCATAAAAGATAAACAGCACATGCAATCAAAATATGTGACATGATATGGCCATCATCATCTTGTGCCTTTGATCTCCATCTCCAAAACATCGTCATGATTTCCATCGTCACCGGCATGACACCATGATCTCCATCATCTTGATCTATATCAATGTGTCGTCACATGGTCGTCTCGCCAACTATTGCTCTTGCAACTTTTGCTATCGCATAGCGATAATTGTAAAGCAATTATTTGGCGCTTGCATCTTATGCAATAAAGAGACAACCATAAGGCTTCTGCCAGTTGCCGATAACTTCAACAAAACATGATCATCTTATACAACAACTTATATCTCATCATGTCTTGACCATATCACATCACAACATGCCCTGCAAAAACAAGTTAGACGTCCTCTACTTTGTTGTTGCAAGTTTTACGTGGCTGCTACGGGCTGAGCAAGAACCGCTCTTACCTACGCATCGAAAACCACAACAATAGTTTGTCAATTTAGTGCTGTTTTAACCTTCTCAAGGACCGGCATAGCCACACTCAGTTCAAATTAAAGTTGGAGAAACTGACACCCGCTAGTCACCTGTGTGCATAGCACGGCGGTAAAACCAGTCTCGCGTAAGCGTAATGTCGGTCCGGGCCGCTTCATCCAACAATACCGCCGAACCAAAGTGTGACATGCTGGTATGCAGTATGACTTATATTGCCCACAATTCACTTGTGTTCTACTCGTGCATATTACATCACGCATAAAACCTGGCTTGGATGGCACTGTTGGGGAACGTAGTAATTTCAAAAAATTTCCTACGCACATGCAAGATCATGGTGATGCATAGCAACGAGAGGGGAGAGTGTTGTCTACGTACCCTCGTAGACCAAAAGCGGAAGCGTTAGCACAACGCGGTTGATGTAGTCGTACGTCTTCATGATCCGACCGATCCAAGTACCGAACGCATGGCACCTCCGAGTTTAGCACACGTTCAGCTCGATGACGTCCCGCGAACTCCGACCCAGCAGAGCTTCACGGGAGAGTTCCGTCATCACGATGGCGTGATGACGGTGATGATGTTGTTACCGACGCAGGGCTTCACCTAAGCACCGCTACGATATGACCGAGGTGGAATATGGTGGAGGGGGGCACCGCACACGGCTGGGAGAGATCAACAGATCAACTTGTGTGTCTAGAGGTGCCCCTGCCCCCGTATATAAAGGAGTAAGGGGGGAGGACGGCCGGCCCTCTATGGGCGCGCCAGGAGGAGGTGTCCTCCTCCTAGTAGGAGTAGGACTCCCCTTTCCTACTCCTACTAGGAGGAGGAAAGGAAGGAGGAGAAGGAGAAGGAAGGAGAGGGAGGAAAAGGAGGAAAGGGGGGCCGGCCCCTAGTCCAATTTGGTTTGGGCTAGGGGGGGAGCGCGCCCTGACTCCTCTGTTCCATCACTTGGCCCATGAGGCCCATTACTTCTTCCTCGTATTCCCGTAACTCCCCGGTACCCCCGAAAATACTCAAATCACTCGAAACCTTTCTGATGTCCGAATATAGTCGTCCAATATATCGATCTTTACGTCTCGACCATTTCGAGACTCCTTGTCATGTCCCCGATCTCATCCGGGACTCCGAACTACCTTCGGTACATCAAATCACATAAACTCATAATACAATCGTCACCGAATCTTTAAGCGTGCGGACCCTACGGGTTCGAGAACTATGTAGACATGACCGAGACACGTCTCCGGCCAATAACCAATAGTGGAACCTAGATGCTCATATTGGCTCCCACATATTGTACGAAGATCTTTATCGGTCAAACCGCATAACAACATACGTTGTTCCCTTTGTCATCGGTATGTTACTTGCCCGAGATTCGATCATCGGTATCTCAATACCTAGTTTAATCTCATTACCGGCAAGTCTCTTTACTTGTTCCGTAATACATCATCCCGCAACTAACTCATTAGTTGCAATGCTTGCAAGGCTTTAAGTGATGTGCATTACCGAGAGGGCCCAGAGATACCTCTCCGACAATCGGAGTGACAAATCCTAATCTCGAAATACGCCAACCCAACAAGTACCTTTGGAGACACCTGTAGAGCACCTTTATAATCACCCAGTTACGTTGTGACGTTTGGTAGCACACAAAGTGTTCCTCTGGTAAACGGGAGTTGCATAATCTCATAGTCGTAGGAACATGTATAAGTCATGAAGAAAGCAATAGCAACAAACTAAACGATCAAGTGCTATGCTAACGGAATGGGTCAAATCAATCACATCATTCTCTAATGATGTGACCCCATTAATCAAATGACAACTCATGTCTATGGCTAGGAAACTCAACCATCTTTGATTCAACAAGCTAGTCAAGTAGAGGCATACTAGTGACACTCTGTTTGTCTATGTATTCACACATGTATTATGTTTCCGGTTAATACAATTCTAGCATGAATAATAAACATTTATCATGAAATAAGGAAATAAATAATAACTTTATTATTGCCTCTAGGGCATATTTCCTTTCAGGGCCATCGCCGACTGATTTCATCTTGAAGGCCGAAACTTTGCTCAAAGTAATAAGATCATATATTCAGAGTACATTTTGTCCGATTAAGCCCACAACACCACCTCAAATGGAAAAACTTTCTACACGAATTGTCTTCGTCTCATCGAAACAGTTGATTTTGATAGAAAAATCATCCCAATCCGAGTTCGTATGCAAAAGTTAGAGCAATACTTTGCGGACCGGTCGAGAGTGAAAAAGTGAGTGAGGGGCCAAACACCCACCTAGGTGATGTTGATGGGTAGCGTGAGTTAGTCGGCCTTTGCCAGCCGAGTAAAAAGCTGCCAGTGCCATGAAAGCTTACCGGGGTGAAACCTTGCCTGGAAGCTTGCCGGTGTGAAAGCTTGTCGAGTGGAAACCTTGACGGTGAAAGCTTGCTGGGGCGGAAACCTTGCTGGTGTGGAAAGCTTGCCAGCGTGGAAAGCTTGCCCAAAAAAAGCTTGTCGGAAAAGTGGAGGATGTCAAAGTCAATCCGACCAGAAGTTAGAGATGGGCTCAAAAGGTTACTCAAATGACCTCGGATGGAAAAGTGTTCTACACGAAAGTTGTGCGTATCATCGAAATGGTCAACTTTTCTTCTGGATTCATCATTGTCGGAGATAGTATAAGACCTGCAAAGTTGTTACAAGACTCGGATAGTTCAGAAAACTGCATAATTGGATCTGACCCACAGTTAAAGATGGGCCCTAAAAGTCATAAAGATGGCCTTAAAAGGAGAAGCGACCCGTGATGTATTATGCAGATCATCGAGACTGACAAGTTTGATGTTGAAATCGACTCCATCCGAGTTAGTATGTGATGTCTACAGCCTGCGCAAAAAGCAGGACAGAAGTATGGGGCAAATTCGGGCTGAATCCGAGTTGGACTGAAACCAGAACTGTAGGGCGTGAATTAATGTAATTTTATTGTAAGGAAAGCCTAGTTGAATCCTTTACTTGTACGGGAAGTCCAGCCGCCTCTTATATATGTTAGGGGTGACGGCCTATTGAAACAACACACAATCGAACAAATCAATATACTACTTTTTCATCTATGTTTTATCTCTCCATCGTTTTTCTCTCTCGTTCTTCGCAGTTCCTCGAGTTTGAGAGCTGCAAATCCCATGTCTCTAGGGGCGAGCAAATCGACCTAGGGCAGCCCATTGTCGCCGCACTCCCTGACGGGGTCCCTTCCGGGTGTGCGGGGTTTCGGGTCTAAAAGCACCCGCCGACTATCCTGCGTATCGCGCTGTCGGTCAGGTCTCCTTCGACGTGAGCTGGGGTGCATCACCCCCGGCGTCGAGGGTACATGTGACGTGTTCGTGTGTCAATACACTTTTTGGTGACTCCACTGGGGACGAAGCTTTGAACGGTCTCCAGCCTGTTTTTGCTATGAAGTGATCATAATCTAGGGTTTGCAATCTACAAAGGTAATATGAATACCCAATTCCCTACTGTAGATGCAAATAATTCATATGGTGTTACTAGATAGTTCAATGAGTATACACTATCGGCCAGCCCTATTTTTTCAATAATGCATCAAATTACATGCATAGGCCGATTCAAAGTAATTTACATGCTTCAACTTCTTATGATACTAGTAACATACAACATATGTATCCTAACTCTCATGCATCGGCAACCCCACAAATCCATATGCCGATGAACAACATGATGGGTTTGGTTAATCAATTTGAAACACCTCATGTTAAAATTTCCAATAGCATACAAGAAAGTGTTGCTGGGGAATGTAGCACGAAATTTCGAAAAAATTCGTACGATCACGCAAGATCTATCTTGGAGATGCATAGCAACGAAAGGTGGAGAGTGTGTCCATGTACCCTCGTAGACCGAAAGCGGAAGCGTTAGGTTAACGCGGTTGATGTACTCGAACGTCTTCACGATCCAATAGATCCAAGTACCGAGCGTATGGCACCTCCGTGTTCAGCACACATTCAACTCGATGCCGTCCCTCGAACTCTTGATCCAGCAGAGTGTCAAGGGAGAGTTCCGTCAGCACAACGGCGTGGTGACGGTGATGGTAATGTGATACGCGCAGGGCTTCTCCTAAGCACTACGAGGCTATGACCGGAGGTTTAAACTATGGAGGGGGGGGCACCACACATGGCTAAGAGAACAATTGATGTGCCTTTGGGGTGCCCCCCGCCCCCGTATATAATGGAGAGGGGGGAGGAGGTGGCCGGCCAGGAGGAGGCACACCAAGGGGGGGGGTCCTACTAGGACTCCACTCCTAGTAGGATTCACCTCCCCTTCCTTCCAACAGAGAGGGGGAAAGGGGAAAGAGGGGAGAGGGAGAAGGAAGGGGGGGGGCGCCCCCACCCCTTGTCCAATTCAGATTGGGCAGGGGGGAGGTGCACGCCACCTCTTGTGGCCTGCTTCCCTCTCTCCACTATGTCCCATGAGGCCCATTAACTTTCCCGGGGGGTTCCGGTAACCTCCCGGTACTCCAAAAAATCCCCGAACAATATATCAAAATTTACCTCTGGACCATTTCGAGACTCCTCGTCATGTCCATGATCTTATCCGGGACTCTGAACAAACTTTGGTCACCAAAACACACAACTCATGATACAAATCATCATCGAACATTAAGCGTGCGGACCCAACGGGTTCGAGAACTATGTAGACATGACCGAGACACATCTCCCGTCAATAACCAATAGCGGAACTTGGATGCTCATATTGGTTACTACATATTCTACGAAGGTCTTTATTGGTCAAACCGCATAACAAGATACGTCATTCCCTTTGTCATCGGTATGTTACTTACCCGAGATTCGATCGTTGGTATCATCATACCTAGTTCAATCTCATTACCGGCAAGTCTCTTTACTCGTTCCGTAATACATCATCCCACAACTAACTCATTAGTCACATTGCTTGCAAGGCTTATAGTGATGTGCATTACCGAGAGGGCCCAGAGATACCTCTCCGATACTTGGAGTGACAAATCCTAATCTTTATCTATGCCAAACTAACAAACACCTTCGGAGACACCTGTAGAGCATCTTTATAATCACCCAGTTACATTGTGACGTTTGATAGCACACAAGGTGTTCCTCTGGTATTCGAGAGTTGCATAATCTCATAGTCAGAGGAATATGTATAAGTCATGAAGAAAGCAATAGCAATAAAACTAAACGATCGTTATGCTAAGCTAACGGATGGGTCTTGTCCATCACATCATTCTCTAATGATGTGATCCCGTTCATCAAATGACAACAAATGTCTATGGTCAGGAAACTTAACCATCTTTGATTAATGACCTAGTCAAGTAGAGGCATACTAGGGACACTCTGTTTTGTCTATGTATTCACACATGTACTAAGTTAATACAATTCTAGCATGAATAATAAACATTTATCATGATATAAGGAAATATAAATAACAACTTTATTATTGCCTCTAGGGCATATTTCCTTCAGTCTCCCACTTGCACTAGAGTCAATAATCTAGATTACATAGTAATGATTCTAACACCCATGGAGTCTTGGTGTTGATCATGTTTTGCTCGTGAAAGAGGCTTAGTCAACGGGTCTGCAACATTTAGATCCATATGTGACCTCCACTCTAAGTCTCCTGGATTGCGTTTGCTCCAAAAAAGATCCCCGCGAAGGTTTCATTCCATTTGGATTCCGTTTGATATTCCTTTTCTGCGAAACACCGAAATAGGCAAAAAGCAACAACTGGTACTGGGCCTCGGGTTAATAGGTTAGTCCCAAAAATAATATAAAAGTGCACATTAAACATCCAAAATAAATAATATAATAGCATGGAACAATAAAAAATTATAGATACGTTGGAGATGTATCAGCATCCCCAAGCTTAATTCCTGCTCGTCCTCGAGTAGGTAAATGATAAAAACAGAATTTTTGATGTGGAATGCTACCTAACATAATTTTCAATGTAATTTTCTTTATTGTGGCATGAATATTCAGATCCGAAAGATTCAAGATTTTTTTTAATATTGACATAAAAATAATCATACTTCAAGCATACTAATAAAGTAATCATGTCTTCTCAAAATAACATGCCAAAGAAAGTTATCCCTACAAAATCATATAGTCTGGCTATGCTCTATCTTCATCACACAAAATATTTAAATCACGCACAACCCCGATGACAAGCCAGGCAATTGTTTCATACTTTTGATGTTCTCAAACTTTTTCAATCTTCACGCAATACATGAGCGCGAGCCATGGATATAGCACTATAGGTGGAATAGAATGGTGGTTGTGGAGAAGACAAAAAGGAGAAGATAGTGTCACATCAACTAGGCGTATCAACGGGCTATGGAGATGCCCATCAATAGATATCAATGTGAGTGAGTAGGGATGGCCATGCAACGGATGCACTAGAGCTATAAGTGTATGAAAGCTCAAAAAGAAACTAAGTGGGTGTGCATCCAACTCCCTTGCTCACGAAGACCTAGGGCATTTTGAGGAAGCTCATCATTGGAATATACAAGCCAAGTTCTATAATGAAAAATTCCCACTAGTATATGAAAGTGACAAAATAGGAGACTCTCTATCATGAAAATCATGGTGCTACTTTGAACCACAAGTGTGGTAAAAGGATAGTAGCATTGCCCCTTCTTTCTTTTCTCTTTTTTTCATTTGGGCCTTTTTTCTCTCTTTTTTATGGCCTCTTTTTTTTCGTCCGGAATCTCATCCCGACTTGTGGGGGAATCATAGCCTCCATCATCCTTTCCTCACATGGGACAATGCTCTAATAATGAAGATCATCACACTTTTATTTACTTACAACTCAAGAATTACAACTCGATACTTAGAACAAGATATGATTCTATGTGAATGCCTCCGACAGTGTACCAGGATATGAAATGAATCAAGAGTGACATGTATGAAAGAATTATGAACGGTGGTGTTGCCACAAATACGATGTCAACTACATGATCATGCAAAGCAATATGACAATGATGAAGCGTGTCATAATAAGCGGAATGGTGGAAAGTGGCATGGCAATATATCTCGGAATGGCTATGGAAATGCCATAATGGGTAGGTATGGTGGATGTTTTGAGGAAGGTATATGGTGGGTTTATGGTACCGGCGGAAGTTGCGCGGTACTAGAGAGACTAGCAACGGTGGAAGGGTGAGAGTGCGTATAATCCATGGACTCAACATTAGTTATAAAGAACTCACATACTTATTGAGAAAATCTATTAGTTATCAAAACAAAGTACTACGCGCATGCTCCTAGGTGGATAGATTGGTAGGAAAAGACCATCGCTCATCCCCGACCGCCATTCATAAGGAAGACAATCAATAAATAAATCATGCTCCGACTTCATCACATAACGGTTCACCATACATGCATGCTATGGGAATCACAAACTTTAACACAAGTATCTCTCAAATTCACAACTAATCAACTAGCATGACTCTAATATTACCATCTTCATATCACAAAACAATCATCAAGTATCAAACTTCTCATAGTATTCAATGCACTTTATATGAAAGTTTTTATTATACCCATCTTGGATGCCTATCATATTAGGACTAATTTTATAACCAAAGCAAATTACCATGTTGTTCTAAGGGACTATCAAAATAATATAAGTGAAGCATGAGAGATCAATAATTTCTATAAAATAAAACCACCATCGTGCTCTAAAAAGATATAAGTGAAGCACTAGAGCAAAATTATCTAGCTCAAAAGATATAAGTGAAGCACATAGAGTATTCTAATAAATTCGATTCATGTGTGTCTCTCCCAAAAGGTGTGTACAGCAAGGATGATTGTGGTAAACTAAAAAGCAAAGACTCAAATCATACAAGACGCTTCAATCAAAACACATATTATGTGGTGAATAAAAATATAGCCTCAAGTGAAGTTACCGATAGACGAAGACGAAAGAGGCGATGCCTTCTGGGGCATCCCCAAGCTTAGGCTTTTGGTTGTCCTTGAATTTTGCCTTGGGGTGCCATGGGAATCCCTAAGCTTAGTCTCTTGCCACTCCTTATTCCAAAATCCATCAAATCTTTGCCCAAAAACTTGAAAACTTCACAACAAAAAACTCAGCAGAAAACCCATGAGCTCCGTTAGTATAAGAAAACAAATCACCACTTTAAGGTACTGCAATCAACTCATTCTTTATTTATATTGGTGTTAAACCTACTGTATTCCAACTTCTCTATGGTTCATACCCCCCGATACTAGCCATAGATTCATCAAAATAAGCAAACAACACACGAAAAACCGAATCTGTCAAAAACAGAACAGTCTGTAGCAATCTGTAGGTTTCGAGTACTTCTGTAACTCCAGAAATCCTGAGAAATTAGGACATCCTGAATAATTTTTATATTGGTCTACTACAGTTGGACTTGGTATTTTATCGCTCTCTGGTAAAAAAATGAAAATTATTCTCATGAGCGCATACTTTCTGTTTTTTCAGCAAGATCAAATAACAATCACCCAAGAAGATCCTAAAGGCTTTACTTGGCACAAAGACTAATTAAAACATACAAACACAATCGTAATAGAGGATAGATGATTTATTTGTTACTAAACAGGAACAAAAAGCAAGTGAAAGTGCAACTATCCCTGGGTGGTTTTGGTAATTCCTAACAACATATAGCTCATTGAGCTAATGCTATTCCAAGATGAATATTTCAGGAAAGCTCAATGGTTGGCATGGCATGGATTAGGTAGTGGACCCTTCAAAATGCTAAGGATAAAAGATTGGCTCAAGCTCAAAGCACAAGACTCTACATTTTCTATTTTAGTGATCCAAGATCACATTGAGCGATAGGAAAAGCCAATACTATTAAGAAGGGATGAGGTGTTGCTTAATGAGGTGCTTGCTCAAAATGCTTAGTGATATGCTCCAAAACCCTCCACTACTTTCTCATATCCACATATGTCCCACACCAAATATCCAACTCGGCCCCACCGATTCTTTCTATCCGGCGCCACCGAGTTCAGTTGACATAGCCACTGCCAGAAACCCTAGTCTTTTCGGTCTCATCGATAGGAATCTCGGTCTCACCAAGATGGGATTGTAATCTCTCTGTTTCTCTTCGTAACGTTTAGGTCAAACCGAGATGAGCGATCGGTCCCACCGAGATTGCAATGTAAACTCTCTATTTCCCTTCGGTAACACTTCGGTCCAACCGAGATGAGCGAATCGGTCCCACCGAGTTTGCCTGACCAACTCTCTGTTAGTCCATTACCAAAATTGGTCTCACCGAGTTTGTGTAATCGGTCTCACCGAGATTACGTTATGCCCTAACCCACTAGAAAAAAATACACTTCCGTGATGATACGAGTTTGTCACACTAGGTCGCGTTTTTTGTCATGCATGTACATCCAAGACAATTTTATGACAGAATCAAGATAGTCATACCTGTGCTGTCGTAGAAGTGTTCCATGACATTACCAAAATTATCATCACGGAAGTGTCCACTTCCATGATGATAAATCGCACGTCATTGCTTTCGTCAAGGGTGACCGACACGTGGCATCCACCGTAACGGAACGCCGTTAAGCTATCGGGTCGGATTTTGGATCAGATTACTCGTTAACAGCCCTGGCCAATGGGAAATTTCCACGTATAAAATTCTGATTGGCCGAAGGGAACACCTGTCAGCTCGTCAGTGGGCCAGATGTCGCCCATCCATTGGAGGAGACATGCCTATGATACGTCGACACGTGGCTGGGCCCAACAGAGGCCCATATAGGTTAAAAAGGCCGGCCCAGTCAAAGGCCCGTAGAACTTAATCAGGTACTAATGGGCCAGCCCAATAACGGTCTGCTTAATAAAGGCCCATTTACGGCCCGAAGCCAGATCTGGCCAGTTAATTCTTCACCCAATATCTGGGCCCATTTACGGCCCAAAGCCAGATCTGGCCTGTTAATTGTTCACCCAATATTTGGGCCCATTTGCGGCCCGAAGCCAGATCTGGCCCGTTAATTGTTCACCAAATATTTGGGCCCAACTACAGCCCAGTGACTTTCGGCCTGTTAGAGGCCTGATGTAGACATGGTCCCATTTCAGCCCGGTGTGACTTTCGGCCTGGGAATGGCCCGTGCTGCCCATGGGCCATATATGGTCCGACGGGACATCGGGCCCACTAACAGCCCGTGCTAAAGGTGTCAACAGTTAAGCCCAACATGACTTTGGGCCTGTTAAAGGCCTGTCACGTAATTCGGCTCGTTGATGCCTGTGCTAAGATTTCGGCCTCTTAAAGGCCCATGATATTAGTGGCCAACTAAGGCTCGAGATATGTTTCGGCCTGGTAACGGCCCGTGAGCTAACTGGGCCCAAAACGGCCCAGTCTGCATTTCGGCCTACTGAAGGCCCATTGACGACTAGTGAAAATTGAGGCCCAACATGCATTTTGGCCTGCTAAAGGCCCATGGTTTCATCTCGGCCGTAATAGGCCAGTACAATATTCTGCCTGTTAATGGCCCAACGCTACCTGGGCCAAACTAAGCGCTGGGTCGACAAAAGGCCCAACTGAAATATAGGCCGGTGTATGTTTGGGCCTGGCGCAATGTGTGAAGGCCCCAATCATTCGGGCCCAAGAAAGACGCAGGCCGGCCCAATTGTGGCCCGCTAAAAACCTGGCCCGCTAGAGTCGAATGTTTCGGTCCGGTCGACTACATCTGATTTTCTTCAGGTAGCGAATGATGGCAGTAACTAGTAGGAATTAAGAACAAACGTACTCTATACAATAAAGAAATTACGACATAGTAACTAAGAATAAACCTACACTATACAATAAATGATTTAAGGTATATTACATCCACTGGGCATCAAAGTTCGCCACCAGTGATCATAAAGCACAACGAAGAAGCAGATTACAAAAACTGGGCACCATTGCAGCGTAACAAAATAATACTGAACCGAGACCACTTCCAAGACAGTTCAAGAAAGGTTAGCCTTGCGGGGAACTGCTGCGCAAGCTGCTGAGCAAGGCTGTGAGACCGGCCTAGCATGTCGGTCATAGCTTCCAGGTGTAGCTGTTTAGCGATGAGGTTCTCATTGGTGTTCTCCACAATCTTTCTTAGAGATAGGACTTCAAGTCAAAGTTGAGTTGCAGAATGCCTTTCTGCTAGAACTTGGGACTGAAGAAGTCGAACTGATTCAGACAACAAATTCTATGAGCTTGTCTGACTGTTAGTCTCAAGTAACTTGAACACTACATCAAGACAAGACTTTGGGGTTGTCTCGCTATCTTCAAGATGTTTTGCCTTCTTTGCTGCAATATATGTTGGGTTTGTCTCACAACCTTTAGCAGAGTTTTGCATGCCATCAGGCATATCACCCTGAAACAAAGCAGAGAGATGACAGGTTTTGCACGTGTATAAACAAAGATGATAACTGTTCTGTCAATTCTATCCAATTTCAAATTAGAAAATAAAGAGTAAGTTCAAAATATCAATAGCATAATTTGGCATTGTTCATAATGCGGGGAGCTTCACCACACTACTGGGTTACCATGTCAACATAAAAAGCATAGATAAAGGGCAAAGAAAATCATTGTATCTATTTTGGATAATGTGCATTGCATGTTGTTCATATCATCAGCCACATCAGTAAGATAAAATAGGAGATGACAAGGTGCAAACGTGGGCTGCTTCACCACACACTGGATTATGGATCCACAAAAACAAGCATACATATAGGGAGTATTAAGTAATGTGCATGGTATGAATAAGGAATTTGGTTTTACAAGTAAAACTTAGAACTTACGGTTCTTACAAACATGAATTTTGGTAGAAACAACAAACTAAACAGCAGTAAACGATAGGGAGTATGAGCAAATTAAACATTAGTTGAGGATAAAGGCTTTAGAAGGACTGACTTACATTAACAGTTAACACCGGCTTTATAATGCCCTTCTCCATGTCAAGGGAAGGATAACTCAAGAGTTTCAGCACATAATCTTCTTCATAAGCATTGCCTGTACTCTACATTTTGTAGAGAGTAATTATAGATATGATAATACTGGAAGGGATAGAGGATAATGAAGATAAGATGAAGATTGATGCTACATAATAAACTACCAATCCCTGGAAGTACAAGCGTCACAGGACAAAATGTATTGACAAGAGCAATGGGCTACACTTCTGCACTGGCATTGTCTGTGTATTCTACTTGTTGGTAAGATTAAATATAGATATGATCTTTTTGAGTAAATGGTGGGAGAGGGAGATAAGATGCAGAATGCTACAAAATGAATCAATCCCTCTTCCCATAATACAAGAGTGTTTTGAACACTGTTGTACTGTACAAAACGTTCTTATATTATGGGACAGAGGGAGTAGCTATTAATGTAAGTACAGTGATAGACCACGTTCAGTCCTTACAAGAGGACTGCATAGCTAAACCTCTTCAAAAGCATTGGGTTGATTCTAAATTTATGTAAGAGTCCATAGGATCTTATAATGTCCACCAAATGGACGATTACGAGGCTAACATGTGCAGTGATGCTACATAATCAAATAGCTATGAAAGTAAGTATGGTCATACAGGACAAGAGGTACTCACAAGAGCAATGAACTGTGCAGTATAGTTGCGAGATTCTGTGGTCCCTTGAGAACGAATGTTCTTCTGCTAACAGTTTTCGTACAAGTGAGACATTAAGGCAAATGCAGAAATGTAGTTCAAATTCTGATGTGATATCATAGACAGTACCTTACGCTACAGCCGAGACCAATATGTAACAAGATTATTCCAATCACCGTTGGATAAATGTAGCACCGGAGACTTTACGGAAATTTCATTCAGAGGCTTGCCATCGAAGTGCGCTTGCCTTAGGTAGGAACGATACTTCATCAACGAGTGCTTGAAAAGCGCAACCTACCCTTGCTCGTCATCACAATCCAGTTTGCTCCTTGCCTATTTAAAAGAATGAAATCTTGTGTCTTCTGTCAGCAGAAACATATGCAGTAATGACCATGAATAACATTAGTACATTACTTATGCGTAAGTTACGGAGGAAGACTGGAAATTGTTCTATGTCTGCGGTATAATCTTTCCATGAAGGAAAGATGCGCACAAAGTTCCTGACAACAACATAAGCTTCATCTTCTAAACTGGGAAGAAATGGAACAGGGGTCCTATTTGCTGCAATGGAGCTCTCTCTGGTTTGAAAAGGGATTTGGCAACTGGATTTGGTGTACTCTTTGCTGGAATGGGGGTTTTGCATCATACAACTGGTGCTATGTCAACTGGCATAATCATACTGTTTGCTGCAGTTGGGGTCTGCTGAGTTGGGGCATCAGAAATGACCAGTGTAGTAGGGCTAGAGTATGCTAGAGTTGGGGTATTTTGTGGGTCAGGTGATATTGCAACTACACCTAATGGGCTATTTGATTTATCAAGTGCCACTACCTTTTCCAAATACTTTGCTTGTGCTCCTCCATGATCAGCAATCGCCCTCTTCTTTTTGAACGTCTGATACACAAGAACAACATTTGAATGGATAAATATGGTATGATGACAGATGGAATATGTACTGAAAATGGATAGGCAGGGCATATCCACACACACGATGTGTAAACTAAGCTAATGGCAGTTCAACAAAGTAGAAGCAATGCAAAGCATCAATTACAAGATATGTGTGAGCAATGTAACCTTGGAAAGTTAGAGCAAGTACCTTGATGGGTGAATAGGATAGGGCATCTTCCTCTGACTCCTCCACTAGGGAGCTACATTGACTTAGGTCTCCCTCTAGCTCAGAATCACTGTTAGGATCATATTCTGAGCATGAATCTGTAGGTGGAGAGCGTTTGCATTGCATTGCATCCAGACTTGATTTCAGTCCCTTAATGCCAAGTTTGACAGCCATGGCATTGTTCTGCTTTATTCTTTTCATGCACGCAAGCTCATAATCATTATGATGCTGTTCAGAATCTGAGATTCATGAAAACATAAAAATTAGTCAGATTATCTATGGAATGCATTGCGGAGAGTGTCTCCCTATAAACACCTGCATATGCAAAGTTCACCTCCCCAACCGTGCTAACTAGACCACACATAGAAATACAAACCCCTTATGTCTCTATAACAGGCAGGCACACATTTCAAAACTGAAGTAGGAACATTGGAATCATATGAAATTCATATTTGAACAAATAAACTAAGCAATTATGAGTGGCGTAATGTTTAGCTTCAAGGTTGGAGTGTTGGTAGTGCAACACAAAGCAAGTAGGCAGATTGTATTCCATGTAAAAGATCGAAACCTATGTAAAAGATGGAAATGACACTTTCTTTCTATACAATGCAGTGTTCGTTACCCACACATGATGGAAGAGATCACATAGAGAAATACTATTCACTCATGTCTATGGTTCCAGTAATTAGGAACAGGGTGGTCCACCCTAAAAGAATGTTGACAACAAATATGACAAGGCAAGCATAGATGTACTGAATCAATCATTTACTTGTGAGCTTACTAGGACAAGTATGCAGAATTGTAACTGCAGTAAGAGACCGTCCAAAATCTGAATGAAGAAGTTTGTCTAGCACTTATTGTTTGCAACTAATCGACGTGAATAATTGGATATTATATCGAATGAGTAAGAAAGACAAGTAAAATTGTCAACAAACCTGGCTTGCAGTAGTAATCTGGGTCAATGTCACTACGGCCAACAATCCAAAATGACTAGTTTCTGTTCCGAGGGCCGGAATTTTGAAAACCCTGTGAACTTTAGAGGTACTAAAGATTACCGAAATACATCTGAACCATTAAGTGTAGGTAGCACTGAGCACACAAGAAACCCTAATGATAGTCCTGCCTAATGAGTACTAAATCAATTAGAAAATGGGTGATGAGGAGTGGCTGCTGAGTGTTGATGACGTATCTCAGGATAAATCGGGTTGGCTTGGTCGGTGCTGCACGCCTGAGCCCTGAACGGACGGGGAAGGTAGGCACGGCGGCGCGCCCGGGCAGTGGTGACGCTATTGGGCGAGCGGCTCCTGGCCTCCTGTTAGTCTGGCGTCTCCTCCTAGAGTCATGCCGTCCGGGGACGACAAGTCGCTGGCGAGGCAGGCGGCTGGGGGCGAGTAGAGTTCGGAAGCGCGCAGCAGAACAGATGGGAATCGAGGCCTGGGACGACCCAAAATCCCAGGGTGGGCCGGCCCACCGTGGGCACCCTGTAGAGATACACACCCGAGTGGCGAACATGCATTTTCGAAACTAATTTAGGAACATTTAGCTGACCAATTAAACAACTCTATTTTAATAATATCAGATTCGTAGTTGAACAACTAAGCTTGTTTAGCTTGATGGGTGGAGCAGTGTTATTATGACATGAAGCACGTATTCTGATCGTATAGTGATCATAAAAGGGGCAAACTCTAAGCATATTTTTTTAGCAAAAGAGGGTTTCCCCTCCGATTTCTATTAAAGAAACCACCACGAAACCAACATGATCAATTAAACCCTAAGCATGATCAATTAAACCATATTATGGCTGTGCCATAGTAGATTTGAAGCTGCAAACCGAATAAATGATATTTAGCATCCATTGTTTGCTTCGAACTAAGAACTAAATTCCAAGAGCTGAAAAGAAAGTAGAGTAACCAAGTTAAGATCTATTTTCTGGTTGAGATCAAAAAGTTGAGGAGATATGAAGTACCACCTCTCTTGCGGCGCCGTGTAGGCATCGGGGATGCGATGGCTGTCGGTGGCGTTGAAGCAGATCTGCGACGGTAGATGGGTGCATCGGGGGATAAGTCCCGTTGCGGTGGAAGAGAAGGTCGGGTGAGCGGCCCCGACAAAGAGGACGACAGCGTCGATGAAGCGAGAGGAGGCGATGCAAGTCTATTGGTCCATCGCCGTGGATCAGAAACGTCCATCTCTAGCAGTAGACAACGCGGTCTTGGTAGGCGCTCCGGCATGGTGGAGGACGGTGGCGATGGATGTGGTGGAGGACGGTGACGATGGATGGGGTGGCAGACAGAGGCTGGTGTGGGGATGGGGTGTTCTAGCGCGGATGGTGTATGAATGGGAAAATGGAGGGAGAGGTACGGGGAACCATGTTTTTGGGACGGGCCTGTCTGAAATATGGGAAAGTTACAAACTTAGCACCTGTTTAAAATTTGGACGTCTCGTCGGTTGGGGATAGGACGGTAATCTTGCATCTCGCCAATATTTGCCCAGAGCGATTTCGGGCAAGGAGAGGGTGGTTGGCGCCCATGGTTGGCGCCCATGGTGTATGAACGGGGCTGACAGGTAGGGCGGTTGTGTCACGTCTGAGTGAAGTTACAAACCTGCCCCTATTGAAAATATTTGCCTACATCGATTTCGGCCGAGTCGAGTTTGTTTTGCCACCCACCGTGTATGAATGGGGAATGGAGGGAGAAACAGAGGTCTTTCGGACGAGCTTGAATCAAATGAGTTTTGCCGCCCATGTTTGACGCCCACCATGTCGGAATGGGCTCAGAGGCGGTCGTGTCATGTCTAATTGAAGTTACTAACCTACCCCTATTTAGAGTAGTGGCAATCGGGCCGATGGATTGTCCGTGTAATGGGTAGACAGTAATTTCCATCTCCCAAACACTTGGCTTCGGGCAGCCGACGTGGGGGTGGACATTTTGCTGCTTCTTTCAAATTTTGGGACAATAAGCATCCACGTTTACCCTGGCAACTAAATTCGAATCCATTTTGTATTCCTATATGAATCTTTATAAATCATTCTATGTGTTTTTATATATCTTCAAAAGGACGACAAAGATGTATTCCACTATCATATATGAATATGGTTTACAAATGCCGATACTCAAATTCAAAAACTAGAATCCAGTTTAAGGTGATTTCGAATATTTGGAACACTTCATGTCCAACTCAAATGTCACACGCAACATAATGTGTACTCCATTTAGATATGTACACAAGCGATGTATCAAGATTCAAATACCGAGTCAATCAACCAAGAATGTACAGAACTAACAGACATATAAACACTTATAGAGTATATGGATCAATAATATGAACTAACATACATAAGCCAGGCCGCTGTACTTTTTTTGGCTACAACAGCATCCTTTTTTAGCCAGCATCTTGGCCCTTTCCGATGCGTGCCACTTATGGTCCATCTATACTACTACTATTGCTGAATTCACATTCAGCCCGATTGGCATATTTGTAGGTCTGGCACAACAATCCAAATGAAATGTCTCCGAGTCTTATCAACTAATACAGACTTGTGCTCAAATAAAATTACAAACCAAAAAACAAAAAAAACAATTATTACATGATCTCTAAAACAAATGGTTTGATTGATTACATGAACAGACAACACAAAGGTTATTCATCTATGGAAAGAACATTTCACCTATGATTTACCAAGTAGGAATTTAATTTCCTTTTTTCCTTTAGGACCTTAACAATCTGGTCAGTCTCAGCTTGCTTCGTTTTGAAATCCACCAAATATTTAATGGTTGTCTTGAGTACTTCTTGTGATTGTGCTGTTTGCTTCCTCAACATGTCAACTTCATCTCTAAGTGCAGAAGCAGAATCTCTTTCTACCACTAGTTTAGCCTCTAGAGCATCAGCAGTTGGCAATTCATAATGCACGATTGGGCCGGTGCCACTGTTGTGGATGATGCAACGTCCATGGGGACCTCGCTCTTTGATCTTGGGCTAACCTGTTTTGCCATTAAAGTTCCTATTGGATTCAGAAAAGTTGAAGTTAGCAAAACATCTCAACTGGGAGTTATAACAGCAAACCAGTTAAACAAACAAGGAATTAAAGAGTTTCAATTGGATGCTGAAAAGTAGTTATTAACATCATTGTAACCCGTTGTTGCAGCAGCAAAGCAGTTAAACAAATAAGTAGATATTTAAGTTAAGGCAAACAAGTAATTCTTAATAGTAAGTATCAAACACATAGATAGGCGCAGTCTACAATATTATTAACAGGCTGTGCCATTATGTAATCAGTAGCAAACTAAATTAAGCCAAACAACGTAATTGAACAATTTTGCAATAAGTGGCTAACTAAAATTTCGAGAAGCAGGTAACTGAACTTATGCTAGTTCTTTGTACAGGCACACTGCAACTTATTTTTTGCTTACAAGGTTGTACGAAGGAGTCCATGGCATCAATTGCTTGGATACGCAGTCCCAATACTTCTTTCTTCCCACACTTCATGGGTAAGTTGAATGGTTAATCTCGTAAGATGGTGCGTCCTTGATATGTTATATGCGGACATGTAGTCAGACTAGTTGTAGCCAAACACATCACACTGGCTTTTACTGTATATTTCATGCGATTACTTTTGGCATATCGAGATCAAAGCAATCTACAATAGGATGAAAAGACTGGCATCCTTCACATTATTGGCGAACTCAGTTCATAGAAACAAGCAATTCAACCATTCTGTGGGTAAATCAAAAGCGCCACTGGAATATTTTTCACTATCCAATCATACATGCAAAAAGGGGCGACGCCACCATAGGGGCTGGTATGGGCGGCCGCCTCAGGTAGCTAGAAAGTGTGCTCCTAGTTTGAGTCATCCAGGTTGGCCCATGCTAGTTTTGTTCGTCCCAATGCACGAGCATGCAATGTAAAAAATGAAGAAAAATGTTTCAGTTTGGATGGGCCAATAACATAAGTGCAAGGCAGGCCCTATAGCAGGTTCGCGGCCCAAACGAGCGCCTCCCATATCGATCGACAGCAGGAAAAATCCCAATTCATTCGCTCCAGCCTCCAGTCTGGTTCGCTCCTAACCTAGCCGCCGCTGGACAGACCGACACAACACTTCCTCGCGCCCTCGTTGGAGGGCGGTCGCCGGGCTTCAAGTGAACGGGAGGACAAGAAGATCAAGATCCAACCCTGGGTGTAGCCTGCGTGGGAGGCAACGGCGGCAGCACGGGCATGGCATCGAGCTTGCGCAAACGGACAGTCGCATCTTGCAAGAGTAACATGCGCAATGAGCAGGTACATCGCATCCCTGATTATATCTAATTTAACTCCTCAATTTCTGGCTAATAGTTAAACCTGACGGTGTTGTAAAACTGCTTGTATGCAGGGAATCTATGAGAAAATGAAACCAATTTCTACTTATTTTATAACTCCCCCAATCAATACTAAACTGACTGAATCTGATGTATCCAATCAAGTTTCCGGTGCAAACATACAAGCTCATGTTGTTGTTGAGCCTGAAGTGTCTAATGAACAGACTGCTAATGAAGGATTTGATGCAAACATTTTACATGCTCCTGGTGATGAACATACAGTGTCTAATGAGGGATCTAATGCAAGCATTTTGCAAGCTCATTGAAGGATTTAGTGTCTAATGATGATCTACTATGTTGAGAGAGACAGAGATTTGCAGGCATTGATGACAAGCAAATTATAGTGCATTTTCATAGCTTGAGGAAACGTCGAGGCCATCTACCAGAAAGTCCCCATATCATGACAACATAGCATAAATACTTTTCTAATCTGTTGTTTGAAAGTATTGGCATACTTGTGCAGGATAGATATATTCATATGCAGTTTGCGCACTGGTTATACGTGCAATTACACTTCAATATTTTCAGCCAGAGAACGAATAATTCAAGCAGGTACAGACCATGTTCGTAGTCCTTGTACACCATGTTGCATTTTGTGTTTTTTGGTGCTTGCATCATTTAGTGTTTATAATCTGAACTACTTTGGATCATTAGCTGGTTTTCAAAGTGCATGTAGCTTCACATTTCTCAAGTTATGTTGATTTCTGGAGTGCAAGTGCCTTCATATTTTTTAAGTTAAATGTTCGCCCCTGGTAACTTGAATTCGTGGATCAGCCACTGCACACAAATCATACACGAATGCCAGTACTAACTAAATGAAATGCAGGGACTTACGCTAGCTCGTTGTACAGGCTCACTACAGATCTGCTTGCGCTTGGGATGTTCCATGTACAAGTCCATGTTACCACTTGCTTGGATGTGCATGCCTTGTGCTCCTTGCATCCCCCTCTACATTTTTGACATGGCGAATGGTTGATCAAATAAGAGGAATCGACCTTGATGTTGTACCGGAGGACCGATATTTACAAGGTTATACGGGTGTGTAGGATGTGTACCAGATCCCGTAGCGCCGTCATGCTTCGCTAAAATATGGATTTGCTTGTTTCAGATGATATCCCCAGAAGAAATAAGAGTTAAAGTCGGAGTTGCATAGGCGTGTAAGCTAAGAGAGCAGTGAAAGGATATCCAAACATCGTCGGAATAGTGCACAAGGGAGTGATGTGTGGATACCTAGTTCAGGCCGGCGTTTGGGCATGCTCGCCTAGCTAGAGTGTGGGTCACTTCAGAGCCGTTGAGGGTGACGCGCTGGCATTGGCTAGCCGCGCACGGATGCAGATCTTGAGTGGCAGCGGAGCGCTAAGATGCGGTGGACGAGACCGTTGGTGAAGCCCCAAAGGCCTCGGGGGGCGGAGGTGCGACGATGTGCTCGGTGAAGTAGCCCCGGTGAGCTGGGAGACGGCGTCGGTGAAGCGCACCTGATGCGGTGGAACTCGGTGTCTGTGAGGCACGTCGGTTGCGGCGGCCGACGTTGTCGGTGGACCACCTGGTGCGGTGGATGAGGGCGTAGATGAGGCAGCTCCGGTGCGGTGGTGAAGCGCGACCGTTGTCTTCGTCATCGTCGTCCAGCACAGAGGTGGGGAATGGTGGGGAAGGCGACAAGACGAGGGGCGATTCGAGGGTTGGTGGCGAATTAGGGATTTGAGCAAAATCTGGGCACGGAAGGGGACAGTGGAGAAGAGAGATTTTGGAGGGTTGGAATTGGGGCCGCCAAATATTTCAATCCGAAACGTGGAAGCGCGAACTTATATTGTCGTCATCCTTTTTTTGGGGGGAGAGGGGCTGGGTGCTACGCGTTCGTCCAACACACGCGACCACCCCGACAGGACTATGCTTCGGTGCCTTAAGGCACCTGCCTTTGTGTCCATGACATGTGGGCCCAACAGGTGGCTGGCCCACATGTCAGTGACCCAAAGGCAGTTGCCTTTAAGGCACCGAAGCAGCGTCCACCCCAACACGACCCTGGTCTGCCTGGTGCGCCTACATTTGAGAATGCAAATGAATCTTCTTTCATTTGCAAACAAATCTGTATGTATTACCATGCCCGTGTTTTCCTTGCAATAATTAGTCATTCGAAACGAGATACTCCATCCGTTCACTTTTGTTAGTCATTTCAGACAACTTAAAATGAACTGTTTTGCACATTGTCTGAAATGTCTTCAAGGTCTTATAAAAGTGAACAGAGGGAGTACTATAAATTAATTAATGAGGAGTTATTTGAAAAAAATTCGAAACGGTACCCACGCTAACGTGGATTAGAGTGTGTCTCACATAATAGGTTATTTGAATTAGAGTGTGTGTCACGTAGTTAATTATTTGAATTAGAGTGTGTGTCATGTAGCGATCTCCAATTCTAACGTGGATTTCACATTTCACTATATCCATGCTACTTTATTAATACAAATGCATATGTATATGATGAACACCATGGTAGTGAGAAAACTTTTGGATGGATTCTAACATATGACCTACAAAATAGCACAACAAACTGAGTCAATGTCAACTTTTCGAAACTTAGTATGGCACGAATTCGAAATAATTACCCGTATGCCTGGTCCTCGGTTCAAATCTTACAATGTACACCGAATTGAAACATCGATATTAAGTCTCGTACTATGTACATTCAAATGTTGTTTTTAGCCCCCCCCGCACAAACGCTACATACTTCCTGTATCGGTCAATCTTCCTCTCCTAACCACCTTAGGAAGCTATTGGTTTCCAACACACGTTCATTCTTTCTCTCCATGTTTCGATCTCTAAGTCTCTCAACTACACAACCCCTTTTTCCACTCTGTTACCAAATGTATTTACCTCACACACCTGCCATTGCACCCCATGCCGAGCTCTCTCTCTCTCCCCCCTCTCCCTCTCACCCTCTCGCGCTAAATACATGCATTGCCTATCTAGCCCCCCAACCTCTCGTGCGCACACACGCACGTTGTATATCTAGGTCACTCCCTCGAGACTGTCTCACTCTTTCTTCCGCACGGCGGGCCACACTCGCTCAATCTCGCTCTCTTTATCCGAGTCTCGTTTAACCTCGTTTTCTTTCACACACAAATGATATATCTCCCTTTTCGGGCCTCGATCAACACACTCTATACTCTCTCACGCAGATTGTCTATCTAGGTCAGTCCATCCAAGCCGCCGCCACTCTTTCGACCTCATGGTGGGCCACGCTCACTCAATCTCTCTCTCTCTCTCTCTCTCTCTATATATATATATATATATATATATATATGTCTCGATTGACCTCGCTCTTTCTTGGACAAAAACGATATATCACCATGTTTGAGCCCAATTCGACCTCTTCACACTGTATACTCTCTCACGCACATCATCTATCTAGGTCACTCTCTCCAACCCGTCTCACTCTTTCGATCGCACGGCGACCCTATGTGATCATTGACCTTGCTTCCTCCTACGCACAAAATATATCTACACGTCTGTGACTGGATCATCTCTCAAGCTCTATCTTACAGCCCTCACCCTTGCCAAAAAGCTCAATCGGACAATATCTCTCTAGAGCATATATATTTGTTCAATGAATGTTGGACCACACTCACTTTGTCTCTCTACCTATATGTCTCTCGATTGACCTCACTTTCTCACACCGTATCTTGCATGCGTTGAAGCTACTACCTCTCCATCCCTCGCAAAGCCGGAGCTATTTACATTGCGAGGGGCACTCCAACCTTGGATTAATTTGTGTAGGCATTTATTCCGGCCGGTTTAGATTATATTTTTGTTGCATTGGGCCCACAACTACTCCAAACACCGTTGCAACCCACGCAACTCCCCTAGTTGATTTCCCTCTGGCTCGGTCATCGCTCTCTCGCACGTCCTTTCTCGCCTTCAACGTCGCACCATGGTATTATTGAAAAAACTATGTTGTTTTCTTTAATTATTATAAATAAGCTACAAAACTACACACCGATAGTCCACTTGGAATGGAACAAATTTTGACCCACAAATTAAAGTGCTACAAACTACACACCAAGGGGCCCTCATGAAACAAATTTGGACCTATATACAAATTAAAAAATAAAGGACGAGGATCGAACATGCGACCGGGCCTTCAAGCCGCACGTCAATAGGCAACATACGTAGAATAGCAATGTTTGTTGTACCCCCTTTGTTAACATAATGTTTTTATATTACCACAGCCTAATTAATGGATAACATGTAATATTATTTTTAGTACTATTCGCCTTCACTTACTGGTGGGTTCCATGTGTGCTCTCTCTCTCTCTCTCCTCCCCTTCTGCGTTTAGACGCACGGGCAAACAGGAAGAACTCGCGGGCGATGTTGCCGTTGACCATATCTGGACGCGTTCACAAGTCAAGGCACCAGTTTCATGTACTAGCAGCACTAGTCAGTGTGTACGTGCAATGCACGTTAATTTGGAAGTATATTAAGTGCATGTGGATATTAACTACTAGGATATTATTTGCGTGTTGTCATGTGATTAGCACTATTTTTGGCATGAAATTAACTGCACGCTAAACGTGTTGAGCGCTCGACATTGAAGCAGTCTAGGTCATTGGATGACAAGGAATACATGTGGCTTGATGACGTTTTATATTTAATTTGATACGGCTCTAGCAGAACATTCAATCTATCAAACCATACATTTCGTTCAGTCTGACTCCGACTTTAAATTATACGACGATCAATATAAAATAAACAGAAATGATAAACGTGGGTTGAAGTCTCCATCAACGTGGATGTATGATAGCACCACCTATTAGAACCACTAATAAAAAATCTCTGTGTCAACATTGCGTTTGCTCCCTCAAACTCATCCCTTTACCTTCATATGCAATTGTTTTACATTCCGCTGCTATACTCTTAGAATTGCATGTGTAGGTTGATTGCTTGACTTGTGCTATGTTGCTAAAATCTACCAAGAAATAAAATTAGGAAAATGCTAGATTTTTATTTGGTCAAGTAGTGTAATCACCCCCCTATAGACATACTTTCGATCCTACAAGTGGCATCAGAGCTTTGATCTCCATTTGCTTTGATTTCCATACATTTTGGTGGTCATAGCCTTGGTTTCACAACCTAGGAGAGTATGGCGTCTAGCGAGGGAAATTACCACTATAGAGGTCCTTACTTTGATGGTACAAATTTTTCTAGTTGGAAGCATAAGATGAAAATGCATATTCTTGGACATAACCCCACCGTTTGTGCTATTGTGTGTATTGGCTTGCAAGGTGAATTCTTTGATGGGAGAGAACCAAACCGTGAAGCTACCGCGGAAGAGTTGAAGATGCTACAATACAATTCTCAAGCTTGTGATATTCTCTTCAACGGATTATGCCCCGAAGAATTCAACAAAATCAACCGTCTTGAGAACACAAAGAAAATTTGGGATACTTTGATTGATATGCACGAAGGTACTGACTCTGTCAAGGAATCCAAATTGTATGTGCTTCAAAGTCAACTTGACAAGTTCAAAATGAAGGATGGTGAAGGTGTCACTGAAATGTATTCTAGGCTTGCTGTCATCACAAATGAGATTGCCGGCTTAGGAAGTGAAGAGATGACCGACAAATTCATCATCAAGAAGATTCTAAGAGCCTTGGATGGAAAATATGATACTGTGTGCACATTGATCCAAATGATGCCCAATTACAAAGATCTCAAGCCAACGGAAGTCATTGGAAGAATTGTTGCTCATGAGATGTCACTCAAGAATAAGGAAGAGCTTCACAACAAGTCAAGTGGTGCTTACAAAGCCTCATGTGATGCTCCCACATCATCAAGTGAGAAACAAACCTTCAATGAAGAATTGAGCCTAATGGTAAAGAACTTCAACAAGTTCTACAAGAGTAGAAGCAAAGAAAGAAGTTCCAAGTCGAGGTCATATAATGACAAAAGATCTTCTAGTAGTGAGCGTAATTGCTACAATTGTGGAAGACCTGGACACTACTCCAATGAGTGTACGGCTCCCTACAAAAGAAGAGAAGATTCTCCCAAAAGCAGAAGTAGAAGAGAAGAATCACCACCAAGAGAAAGGAGGAGTGAGATGATCGTTATGAACAAAAACCCTCTCACAGAAGCAAGGATTCGGAAAGGAAAGAAAAGTCATCAAGGAGCTACACAAAAAGAATACATCAAGCTCATGTTGGTGAATGGGTATCCGGCTCCGACTCCGACGATCACTCTGAAAGAAGTTATCACTCCGACTCCGAATATACTCAAGATGAAGGTGTTGCCGGTCTAGCACTTGTGCCAACCAACTCCTATGACATATTTGACTCACGAAATGAAGGAATTGGAAGGTGCTTCATGGCCAAAGGTCCAAAGGTAACACATCCTGAGTATGTTGATTTCAATAGTGATGCAGATGATTTGCTAGGCGATGATGATTTACTTGTTGACAACTCTAGTGATGAAAACTATGATGAAACATCAATTAATCATGCTAATGAAGATAAAACAAATGATGATGATGATAAGAAGGAGATTGAGTGTCTAACTAAAGAACTAAACACTCTTAAGTTAGCTCATGAAACTACCTTGGAAAATCATCGAGATCTTTTAAAGACTCATGATAAGCTACGCTTTGAAAAGCTCAACCTTGAGCAAGAGCATGAGTTTTTAAAGGCAATCAATGATGATCTTCACAAGAAAAGTTCTTACATTGCCAAGCGTTTACTCTTGTCTACTTACATGCCACAAGTTAAATCTAGCAACAAGAGTAAGAAAGATTCTTCATCTAGTAGTAACAACAATCATGATAGATCCAATATTGTTGCTTCTAGTAGTTCTCTTGATTACACTAATGTTTCTCTTAGCCAAGTTGCACTTGAGCAAGAAAATAGATTATTGAAGGGAATTATAGAGAAAGGTGTTTACAAGAGCCTTGCCGGGAGTAAGCAATTTGAGGAAATTGTACGCAAGCAAGGAAGACACCGGTAGAATCAAGGTGTTGGTTTTGAACGAAAGTTCAATGCCAATGGAGTTGAGTGGGAAGAAGATCAATACCCCAGGACGAAGTTTGTTCCTCAACAAGAGAAGTTTGATCCTACTTCTTTCAAAGGGACACAAGCTCAAGATGATCTTCCACCACAAGACCACAAGAAAAAAGGCAAGGACAAGCTTCAAGAGGAAATTGATGCATTTGAAGAAGCACCCAAGGCCTTGGTCAAGTGGGTTCCCAAGACCATCAAGTTCTACTTCATCAAGTACAACTACAACTCCAAGGGTTCCCATCAAGATGGTGTGGATCCAAAAGAAGAAGAACTAGAAGAGTTCTTGAGGGTGACTCCGCCAACATACTTCACTCTTATCATTTTGGCGAGGACAAGTGCAAACAACTTCCATATCTTGCACTAGTTCAAGGAGTCACAAGCCCTCTTGTTGGTAAGACAAGGGACAAGGTAACCTAATGCTTTCATGGACATCATCTTGTGTATGCATCACTCTATGTCTATGGATATCCTTGTTTGTTCCTTGTGGGACTAACCCGTGTAGGTATTGAAAGTGCAAATCACTCCAAAGGATTGCTCCAAATGATCTACATCAACGTTGAGCATCTACATCTTCAACACCTACATGAAGTCATCATCGGCAAAACCCAAGGTTAGTTCATCCCTCTTAGGGGGGATATCACATCTAGAGGGAGCTTTACTCTAACCAATTGAGCTAAAGCAACTCTAATGGTGTGAACACAACAATGCTTTATGTAAAAGTGGTAACCCCACTTGTGCTTAAACGATGAGTATGACCTATGATCAAATGTTCTCATTTGACTCGTAAGTCAATATACTCATATATAGATGACCTAGTCATCGCCAAATTGCTTGATAGATGCTAGAGTGTTTGTGCATGCTTTGTCACATATTTCATTTGCCATTTTATTGTGCGAGCCTGTTGGTTGCATACTAGCAAATATGCCCGTGCGTTGCAACGGAAGAAAAGAATCCTCACATGTCCTTTACCCACTGAGCTTGGTGAAAAACATCACCCTCATGCCCATAACATAATAAACATGACTGATACCTCATTCTCGGGTATACATCCCCATTTCAATATAACACCAGACACATGTTTCCGCTTGTCATCTTGGTCGTCCTTGTCGCCAGTGGTCTCAGTACCAGTTGTCACTAACCAAGGTTGGCCAGGTCCAATAGTTGGATTGTTGAGCCGCCTTCGTGTCCGTCAAAGATCAAGAGCGTTGAACAAAGTTTTTTTATCATTGGGCTAATATAATAGGGAAAAGCACTTCACATTATCTATGTCCATGTCATCATGTAAATTGAGTAGTTTGCGTCAGATAGACCATGAAATCTTAGTTGGACTCCTCATGCATTTTGACGGGAGTCACTGGGCCGAGTGAGACTGGTCGTATGTGAAGACGTGACAGAGAAAAAGATTCCTTCCATATCCCTAGTTTAATAAATTGAACTAAAACAATGCATCAGGTGGGCATATTTCAAAAATTCGCCAAGTTTTATTAATAGATATAGATTAGAACAATTTAGCTACAGTACCTCCTAGTTTTTATATATAAAAAAATCATGTTTTGAAAAATGCTTGCCTTTTCAAATTTAAAGTTAAAAAAATATTTGTGTTTTTAAAATGTTTACAAATTCGAAAAATATTCATAACTGTACTTCCTGGTTTTAAAAAAATTGTTTGTGTTTAAAAAATACTCAGGGAAAAAATAAAAAGAGAAATATTGTTATTTTGAAAATGTTCCAGTTTAAAGTTTTAATTAAAAACTTTCCAAAAAATTTGCGTCGTCAAATATATTCACTTAAAAAACAAATAATTTCCTCTCAGTATCTCGCACGACTGCGAGCTTAATTTAAAACTTTGCGCTGCCAAGTAAAGACCAACAATTGTTAGTCTAATGGCTAGCATTCCAAGAACTCCAGCATGAGCAACTAGGTTCGAACCCTGACAGCGCGGTATTTTTTTCTTGGTATTATTTTATTCGCGCAGCATGTTGGTATGCTAATGGGCCGGCCCATTATGGCTCTGTTCGTCCTGTGATTTTTTTTCGACAGAAAAGATAGGGAGAACGATAAAACGACCGCACGAAGAAACACCTGGGACGTACGAAAATTATCTAGGTCTCACAATAAACCAAAAAATCTAGAGATACAATCCTCCCTTTAATATTAGGGAAAGATTTTACTAATTCGAGGACATCCATTTGTTGTTTTGATTGTTTGGCTCTTTCTCTTTTGCCAAATGGATGGACAAGAATGCCTAGGAACTTCCTCTAGCTATCTATGCTTTTCTCGTCTCCAACTCTATTCATGCTACATCACAAAGTTTGAACAAGTCAAATTCGAACCACTCTGTGTGAGGAGCACTCGGAGTTCCCGATTCGTCATAGACTTAAACTTCCAAAACCTCTTTGTGTATCTCGGTCTGACCGATTCATCCTTTTCGGTCCTACCGAGTCACTAAGTTGATCTAGGGTTTTTCAATCTCGGTGCAACCGATTAGAACCTTTTGGTCACATCGAGTTGCAGTAACTGCCTGCAGTTTTGCATATCGGTGCCACCGAGTCGTTCCACTCGGTCACACCGACTGGGTCAGGTTATATATACCGACGGGCCAAAATTTGGAAAAAATTTCGAACCTCCTTGCCCGGGCATAACCTACTCTGCCTCCTCGGGTCTTCGGATCGTCCTCTCGTCGCCAGTGACCTCCCGCCGCTGATCTCCGCCGTTGTCAATGGAAATCTTCACCGCCGTTGCCGCCGTAGCAAGTTCGTCGCCGAACTAGGGTACGAACTTGATCATTGTGCTAATCCTTAACTCCAATTCTTAGCACATTGCTTTGCCATGATCTTTGCCACGATTGAAATCATCCTGTCCAGCGAAAACATCCCGTAGATTAGTTTTGATTTGAAAATTTAGGGTTAGGTCTCCGCCGAATTCATCTCGGACCGACTGGGTTGTAGAAATCGGTCTCACCGATTTTGGCTTAGGCCAGAGCACACACGTTTTCAGCCTGACCGAAAATTGCAAATCGGTGTGATCGAGTTCGATTCTTTGTGAAACCCTAGCAGTCTCGGTACCACCGAACTGTGACTCGGTCTGACTGAGTTCACTACTTTAGGTTCCAAAAACTGCTTCGGTATCACCAAGTTTACAAATCGGTAGATCCGAAATGCTTTCCGTGAAGAACTAAAACTAAGTTTTTGAGTCAATTGTTTTGCAAAACTCATGTACTTTGTGATGCTCATCTACTCTACCTCATCTATAATCTATTCACCGGGTCTGCTGACAGTTTGCCTGCACGATGTCTGACCAAAGTGATAGCTAGAACAAGTCTGAGGAGCAGGTTCAACTGAGGAGGGCACTAGTCCCTCCAGTTCATCTGATGATGGCGACAGGAGCACACCAAGTAACTTGCCAAAGGCAGCCACCAGAACAAGAAAGAAGAAGACCTCAGATTCAGAGGATGAGGATTATGTGGCTATTGAGGAAGAAGTCAGCTCCAAGAAAAAGGTGCTGAAAAAGGAGTATGGCTCAGCTGCTAAAGTCAAGCTAGGGATGCATAAGAAGGCACCAGCAAAGAGAGTCCCCATGTCTAAGGCCAGAGCATCCACTGCTGAAACCTCCAAGCCATCTGAAGAGGCAATTGGAGAAGGCAAGAAAAGGAAGGAAAGGGTCAAGAAGACCACTGCCAGAGTGCTTGGCGGATCATCAATTATGAGAGATGATGAAGAAGAGGAAGAAGATGCCGCACCAGCACCCAAAGCACAAAAGCTTATGGGAGATGCAATCAAAGCAGGGGCTACTCCATCTAAGCCCAAAGCTGCTCCCAAGGCTGCTACTCCAGCTCCAAAGCCAAAACCCAAGAGGAGCACTAGGAACATACTTGCAGAAGAGAAGAACAAGGCCCCAGTGCCTCAAGTTGCTGAAGAAGAAGAAGATTCTGTTGTGTTGAGGAAGATGAAGGCAAAGATCCCTGACCACACTGATGCACACCCAGTTGCAGAGAACATGAAAATCAGGAAGGATGTAGGATTGAGACTATGGAGAGAGTCTGATCCATATGCTATCAGGAGAAGAACTGCTATGGACTACAGGTTTCACACTAAGGAATAGCGGGACTTCTATGAGACAGTGTTGCTTGACAAGAAGCCCATTGTGTGTGATATGAGATGGGTAGACTGGGAGTACATCCAGAAGAATGAAGATCACTATCCTGGAGTGCATGACGGTTTTAAGGCATGTGGAGTTGATGAATTCGTTGCACAAAAGCTCACCAAGTGGAATGATGACCTAATCATGCAGTTCTACTCCATTGCCCATTTCTATCCAGATGGGAAGATCGTTTGGATATCTGAGGGTACCAGGTACCAGTCGTCTGTTGATGAATGGGCTCAGTTGATCAATGCCCCAAAAGAAAGTGAGGATGACTTGGATGTATATGCTGAGAAGAAGATAGACCACAACACAATGGCCAACACGTATAAGGTGATCACAAGATGATCAGAGGACATGCTATAAACTTGCTGCACATATTTGATGTCCCACAGAAGTTCGAGGTCATGAGTTTGATTGTTGAGACAATCAAGAGGACTCCTGCTGACCAGAAGAGAAGTTGTGGGTATGCCCCACAAATTCAGGAGCTCATTAACTCAAAGATGGGCACAAGCACATATCTTTTGGATAAGGAGCACCTGCCCATCTATCCTGAATTTGAAGATAATACAGTAGTGATGGATGAAAATGAACCATCTTCAGCTCAAGCACATGAAAATAGAGAGAAGGCTAAGGCAGAGAAGGCTGCAAAGATTCCAACAGCAGAGGAGGCATCTCAGGTATTCTTGAAGACCAAGCAAGATCAGCTTGGATATCTGATTCAAGCTACACTGAGGATTGAGAAGGGCTTGGCCACCCTGACTCAGAACCAGGAGAGCTAGGAGAGGATTGTTGAGCAGAAGTTTTATGATCTGGATGTCAAGGTGACAGAGATCCAAACTGCAGTTGAGTAACTCCACGAGGAAGCAGAGGAGAAGAAGGGCAAGTCTACCATAGATGCTTTTGCCAGAGTGCCTAGAGGACAGAGATCTGCTGCAGTGCCAGTGACAGACACTAGAGCTACAACATCAGCACCCGTAGCCACAGCTCTAGTGCCACCTCCAGCACCCACTCCATCAGCTCCAACTACTTCATCGGAAGCCTTCGTCCTTGGAGTTCTCTCTACACCACCTCTTGAAGATCAAGCCTGAGAGTCATTTAGCACTATGCATTTTTAAACTTTTTGGTAACTTATTGCCGAAGGGGGAGAAAATGTATAGATCATAGGCTTCGAGAGAGAGTGTTGTTCTTTTTATCTCTCTTTGTACTTATTTGGTTTGTTTGAAACTTTATTGTGTGCTTGTGTGAGCTACTTGCGAGATACTTGTTGATCATGTGTTTGATCATATGCTACCCTTAATGTTTGGTTGAATGATGCTATCTTTTATATCTCTTATATGATCATTCACTTGCTTGGTGATGAGTGCATGCTGTTAATCTCGGTCATTTTGAGCGCTCCACAAAGATGTATGCGACATGGAAGAGTAACCCATGATCCTACTCGATTGTGCATTTACATTCAAAAGCAAAATTTAAATAATGCACAAATTTAGGGGGAGCTCTTGCTTATCACATACTTCTCAAAGCGACGATGTTTTTCAAATACTATTTATCATTTGTCGAAGCTTTGATCTATATGTTGTCATCAATTACCAAAAAGAGGGAGATTGAAAGTGCAACTATCCCCCACCCCTCGGTGGTTTTGGTAATTCCTAACAACATATAGCTCATTGAGCTAATGCTATTCCAAGATGAATATTTCAAGAAAGCTCAACGGTTGGCATGGCATGGATTAGGAAGTGGACCCTTCAAAATGCTAAGGATAAACGATTGGCTCAAGCTCAAAGCACAAGACTCTACATTTTCTATTTTAGTGATCCAAGATCACATTGAGCCTATAGGAAAAGCCAATACTATTAAGAAGGGATGAGGTGTTGCTTAATGAGGTGCTTGCTCAAAATGCTTAGTGATATGCTCCAAAACCCTCCACTACTTTCTCATATCCACATATGTCCCACACCAAATATCCAACTCGGCCCCACCGATTCTTTCTATCCGGCGCCACCGAGTTCAGTTGACATAGCCACTGCCAGAAACCCTAGTCTTTTCGGTCTCACCGATAGGGATCTCGGTCTCACCGAGATGGGATTTTAATCTCTTAGTTTCTCTTCGTAACGTTTTGGTCAAACCGAGATGAGTGATCGGTCCCACCGAGATTGCAATGTAAACTCTCTGTTTCCCTTTCGTAACACTTCGGTCCAACCGAGATGAGCGAATCGGTCCCACCGAGTTTGCCTAACCAACTCTCTGTTAGTCCATTACCAAAATCGGTCTCACCGAGTTTGTGTGATCGGTCTCAACGAGATTACGTTATGGCCTAACCCTAACGAAATCGGTTCCACCGAGTTGACATGTCGTTCCACCGAGAATCCAAACGTTCACATTTTGAACTAAATTGGTCTGACCGAGTTTCATGATTCAGTCCCACCGAGTTTGGTGATCTGTGTGTAACGGTTAGATTTTGTGTGGAGGTTATAAATACCCCTCCACCCACTCTTCATTCATGGAGAGAGCCATCAGAACATGCCTACACTTCCAATACATATTTTCTAAGAGAGAACCACCTACACTTGTGTTGAGGTCAAGATATTCCATTCCAACCACATAAATCTTGATCTCTAGCCTTCCCCAAGTTGCTTTCCACTCAAATCTTCTTTCTACCAAATCCAATCCTATGATAGAGGGTTGAGTGTTGGGGAGACTGTCACTTGAAGCACAAGAGCAAGGATTTCATCATCAACACACCATTTGTTACTTCTTGGAGAGTGGTGTCTCCTAGATTGGCTAGGTGTCACTTGGGAGCCTCCGACAAGATTGTGGAGTTGAACCAAGGAGTTTGTATGGGCAAGGAGATCGCCTACTTCGTGAAGATCTACCCTAGTGAGGCAAGTTCTTTGTGGGCGACGGCCATGGTCGTTTAAACAAGGTTGCTTCTTCGTGGACCCTTCGTGGGTGGAGCCCTCTGTGGACTCGCGCAACCGTTACCCTTCATGGGTTGAAGTCTCCATCAACGTGGATGTATAATAGCACCACCTATTGGAACCACGGTGTCGGGGAAACTGATCCACGAACACCTATGGGGACAGGGCCCCTTTCGGTTCGATGGGAGGCGGAGAGCGCACAAAGAGCGGATCGAGGCAGTGCACGCGGGCGATTTTACCCAGCTTCGGGCCGCACGGATGCATAAAACCCTACTGCTACTTGTTTGTGTGTATTGAATCTTTGCTCAGGAGCGATCGACGCTACTAGACTGAGCGTGGGAGTGTTTCTGGTGTCTCCAATGAGCCGAACCGGCCGAACCCCCTCTACGTTGCGCTTGGGCCTCCTTTTATACTTTCAAGGGGTCACCGACAGGTGGCAACATAGACTAGAAGGGTAAAAATGGAAAAGGATGCGGTAGGTGCAGCTACCGCTACTGTGGATACAGTGCGCCCTACCTAACTCTGACGGTAGGGGACAAGGGCATTAAATGCCTGTCTGAGTCTCCTAAACAGTGCAAAAGGTGACCGTTAGGAGCGCCACCGTTTGCCACCACATACCCCTAGCTGCACGGCCTCCTGCCACGTGCGCTTGGGAGAGTCCCAGAGCGACACGTTAGCAGGTGTGCTGGAGCGCGGGCACGAAGTGGGGGTTTCCCGTGGCAAGCTCCTTGCCGCGGCCGTCGTCTTGTCATGTCCGGAAGCTTGTCGCTCGCCGGATCTTGCCAGGACGCAGGGCGCGTCGCGGCAAGCTTTTCTTGGTATGCCTTGAGTGGCCTTCCCGGCAAGCTCCTCTTGCCGGGGTCTTGTCTCTTCCCGGCAAGATCCTCTTGCCGGGGCCTTGGTTGACCTTCCCGGCAAGCTCCTCTTGCCGGGGCCTTGGTTGGCCCTCCCGGCGAGCTCCTCTTGCCGGGGCCTTGGTTGGCCCTCCCGGCGAGCTCCTCTTGTCGTGGCCTTGGTTGGCCCTCCCGGCGAGCTCCTCTTGCCGGGGCCTTGGTTGGCCCTCCCGGCGAGCTCCTCTTGCCGGGGCCTTGGTTGGCCCTCCCGGCGAGCTCCTCTTGCCGGGGCCTTGGTTTGTGTACTTTGTTCTTGAATGGTCTTCAAGGGAACCACGGAGGGTCTTGGCGGTCACCCGGCAAGCCTTGCCGCGGGGTGCTGCAACTGCCCGTGCACGAGTTCGGGGATACTAGGGTACCCCTACTCTAGTACACTGACACACGGATAAAAAATCTCCGTGTCAACATTGCGTTTGCTCCCTCAAACTCATCCCTTTACCTTCATATGCAATTGTTTTACATTCCGCTGCTATACTCTTAGAATTGCATGTGTAGGTTGATTGCCTATGTTGCTAAAATCTGCCAAGAACTAAAATTGGGAAAAGGCTAGATTTTTATTTGGTCAAGTAGTCTAATCACCCCCCTCTAGACATACTTTCGATCCTACAGCAAGGAACAAAAATAAAATTGGGTTGCCTCCCAACAAGCACTATCGTCTAACGCCCCTAGCTAGGCATAAAAACAAGGATATATCTAAGTATTGTCATCTTTGGTATGCAATTCTTAAATTGAACACTTATAACCCTTAGGAGTTTCTTTCTTTTTATTGATGATCAAACTCCGAGGCAAGAAATCAAAGATAATCATTTGTAGCAAAAGGTTCCTTAATGATAGCGAAAAAATTGGGGTGAACCCTTATTGATTTGAGATCCGCATTCTCCTTACTAGAAGATTCTCCCTTATTCTTAGGAACATACATAAACTTAGCAACTTTGGTAGGAGGAGGGTTTGAAGTGTTTCTCACGGTAGAAAAGGCAGACCCTAAGTTGGTAATAATATCCTCAAGTTTATCAATTCTAGTGGAATCTTGATCTATCTTTTCATTAACTAAGGTTCTTTTTCTCTCTAATTTTTCAGAGTAACTCCTACCTTAGATCCATATTGGGCAATTTGGTTGTGGATCTTTTTATCCAAATTCTCGATCAACTCTAAAGTGGCAACTTTATGTAAAATAATTTCAAGCCTTTGCATCACATGTTCCAAAGTTAAAAGTAGTTCCATTAACCAAAAGAGGTGGTGGGCCAAACAAATCTATCATAGCATTATAAGAATCAAAAGTATGGCTACCCAAGATATTCCCTCCGGTAATGGTATCAAGAATATATCTGTTCCAAGGAGTGATGCCTACACAAAAATTGCGAAGAAGAACAGAAGTAGATTGCTTCCTGGTGGATCTATTCTGAGCATTGCAAATTCTCTACCAAGCATATTTTAGATTTTCTCCCTCCCTTTGTTTAAAATTAAGAACTTCATTATCGGGAGTGTTAACAATGATAGGAGAACTAGCCATGAGGGCAAATAAACAATCTGACACACGAACACACAAGAGGCAAGCGAAAGAAGGCGAACGGAAAAAAGGGTGAAAGGAAAAGAGGCAAATAAAACAGCAAGGGTGAAGTGGGGGAGAGGAAAACGAGAGGCAAATGGCAAATAATGTAATGTTAGGAATAAGAGTTTGTGATGGGTACTTGGTATGTCTTGACTTGAGTGTAGATCTCCCGGCAACGGCGCCAGAAATCCTTCTTGCTACCTCTTGAGCATGCGTTGGTTTTCCCTTGAAGAGGAAAGGGTGATTGTAACACCCACAATGGGGCTATATCTCCCACGTGTCGGGGCACGACTTAGAGGCGTAGCCGCATGGTAGGCTTGTCGCAAGAGGGGTAATCTTCACACATCCCATGTACTGAATAAGAAAGGGATAAAGAGTTGGCTTACAATCGCCACTTCACACAATACATAAATAATCCATACATCAACCAAGGTACAACCAAAGGTCTGACTACGGAACCAAAATAAAGGAAGACAACCCCAAATGCTAGATCCCAGATCGTCCCTACTGGGCTCCACTACTGATCATCCGGAAAAGAAACATAGTAACAGCCCGAATCCTCGTCAAACTCCCACTTGAGTTCGGTATCGTCACCTGCACAGGTATCCTCGGCACCTGCAACTATTTGGAAGTATCCGTGAGTCACGAGGACTCAGCAATCTCACACCCACGAGATCAAGACTATTTAAGCATATGGGTAGGAAAAGGTAGTGAGGTGGAGCTGCAGCAAGCACTAAGCATATATGGTGGCTATCATATGCAAAAGAGAGCGAGAAGAGAAGCAACACAACAGTCGAGAAGCTAGAAGTGATCAAGAAGTGATCCTGAAACTACTTACGTTCAAGCATAACACAAGACCGTGTTCACTTCCCGGACTCCGCCAAAAAGAGACCATCACCGCTACACACACAGTTGATTCATTTTAATGAAGTCAAGCGTCAAGTTCTCTACAATCGGATATTAACAAATTCCCATCTGCCACATAACCGCGGGCACGGCTGTCGAAAGTTTATACCCTGTAGGGGTGTCCCAACTTAGCCCATCACAAGCTCTCATGGTCAATGAAGGATATTCCTTCACCCGGAAAGACCCGATAAGTCTCGGAATCCCGGTTACAAGACATTTCGACAATGGTAAAACAAGACCAGCAAAGCTGCCCTATGTGCCGACAAATCCCGATAGGAGTCGCACGTATCTCGTTCTCAAGGCACACCGGATGAACACTACATACGACAACCGAAGATACCCCAAGTTGCCTAGGGGCGGCACCGCAAGTGGCTCTGTTTTGGACCAACACTCAGAGGAGCACTGGCCCGGGGGCTTAAAATAAAGATGACCCTTGAGTCCGCGGAACCCAAGGGAAAAAGGCTTAGGAGGCAAATGTTAAAACCAAGGTTGGGCCTTGCTGGAGGAGTTTTATTCAAAGCGAACTATCAAGGGGTTCCCATAAGACCTAACTGCGTAAGGAACGCAAAATCAAGGAACATAACACCGGTATGATGGAAACTAAGGCGGCAAGAGTGGAACAAAACACCAGGCATAAGGCCGAGCCTTCCACCCTTTACCAAGTATATAGATGCATTAATTAAATAAGAGATAATATGATATCCCAACAAAATCCATGTTCCAACATGGAACAAACTTCATCTTCACCTGCAACTAACAACGCTATAAGAGGGCTGAGCAAAAGCGGTAACATAGCCAAACAACGGTTTGCTAGGATGGTTGGTTAGAGGCTTGACATGGCAATATGGGAGGCATGCTATCTCAAGTGGTAGGTGATACGTCTTCGTCGTATCTACTTTTCCAAACACTTTTGCCCTTGTTTTGGACACTAACTTGTATGATTTGAATGGAACTAACCCGGACTGACGCTATTTTCAGCAGAATTGCCATGATGTTGTTTTATGTGAAGAAAACAAATATTCTCGGAATGACCTTGTAGCGACCCGACCTCAGATGTTCAAGTCTCTGTGCTTCAGTGTCATCCATGGATCGGTAATGCTGACACACACAGTACTCGAAGGATTTATAACAAAGTAGCAATCACACACTTATTACATCGAATGTCTCCAAAGAGAACTTATTACAAGAATATGGCTTAAGGCCATCTAATACGATAACAGCGGAAGGCTTGGAAGATAAGGTGAGTCCATCAACTACAACGGCATAGCTGAGCTGCACGACAATGACCTAACAAACCTTACTCCTCGTCTGAAAAGTCTGCAACATAATATGTTGCAGCCCGAAAACGGGTCAGCACATGGAATATGCTGGCAAAGTAACATAGTAGAGCAAGAACAAAATAATACTATCACTATATGCATATATGGCTGGTGAAAAGCTATATGGTTATAGTTTTGCGAAAAGCCAATTTTTTCCTACAACAAGGGAATAGATTTTAATTTAACTATCATGGTGGTTGAAACATCGTTGAGAAGGTACCCCCAACTCAATCCCAATTAAAGTGATTAACAACCCAACAGTATTAATTAAACATGGTGAGATACATGTGATAACCCAAGTACTAGATACTCAAGAATTGTCCATAACCGGGGACACGGCTAACCATGATTAGATTGTACACTCTGCAGAGGTTTGCACACTTTTCCCCAGAAGACTCGATCGCCTCCGTTGGATTTCTCGCACTACATGGTGTTCGAGAAACGGATGACCGAGACACAGTCTTTCAGAAACGTTAACTCTCTACTCCGGGTAGACCATACCAAACCTACAAAACTCACTACCTGCTGATCTACCTCTTCAAGAGCTTCACGTAACTTACTCAACTATGCTAGAGCCCATAATAGCTTGTGGCTGCACATGGAAGTTTCTAGCATGAATCATCTCAGTTCCCTTTGAGCTTGGGTGGTGGTCCATAGGAAGATCACACGGGTACCCCGGGATTTCCAAAAAATACAGACAACACTGGGTTCCCCAGGTGCCTCAATCCACCCAGTTGTTTGATTAAGTTGCCACCTTAAGTTGAACCATTAATTAACAATCTCACATCTGTCATGAATTTCACTCAAACCCAAACCACGTCTACAAGCATAGCATAGCAATATAAGCAATACGTAGAAGTAACTCCTAAGGGTTTGAATATAACAGGGCAATAGGTTCTACCTCAGCAACTACTTCCCAACCCACAAGTTAATGACATCCTAATCATGCAATGTTTGAGGATTGGAACTAATGCATAAAAACTGGGAAATAATGGGATATGATCAAAGTGTTACTTGCCTTGCTGAGGATCAGCGAATCCTAGAGACTCGTAGTAACACGCTTCGCACTCCGGGAATTCTATCGCAAGCAAACCATAACATACATAAGTAACAAACAATGATGCACAAGAAAAACTCAAAAAAGAGAGGTTGACCAGAAAGTTTAACTTAACAACTCCGGTACGCAAAAAGAATCAAATCAAACGAAGCAATGAAAGTCAAACAGCGAAAGAAAGAAGCTTCGTTTACTAATCTGAAACTAGGTCAAATTTTACAGTAGCAAAAACTTGTTTGAGTTAATTAACCGGAAAGAGGGTTTCAAGACGAAACTCCAGGCGCTTGAATCGCCTGATTCCGGTCAACGGGCGAAAAGATAAACAAAATCTAAGATCGGATCAGAAATCGCGATCAGAGAAAATCGCGGAATAAATTTGATAAAAGAAAACTCACGAACGGACTAACGAATGAGCGTTCATTAGTTGTAACTAATGGGCGAGGAACCGTTCGTTAAAACGAATGTTCGGACGAACGTCCGCTAACTAGAAGAACCGAGAAAAAAACCGGCGAATCCGAAAAAACGGATCTAGGGTTTCTAAAAAAACCAAACAGTCTTTATAAAAAAACCGGCGGCAGGGCGCGGCGGCTACCTCCGGCGAGAGGTCCGACGAGGCGAGGCAGCGGTGGGCAGCGGCGCTCGGCGGCGGCGCGAGCTGCGGCGGTGGCGGCAGGCGGTGGCGGCGGCGACGGCAAGCGGCGGCGGCGTCTTGGCGTGGTGCGGGCGGCGGCGGTGGTGGTGTGGTGTTGGGGGCGGGGTGGCAGCGTATATAAAGGGGGGCAGCGACTTGGAGGAGGGGGCAAGGCGCGGTGGAGGCGGAGTCCAACTCGGACTCTGGTCCGAGTGGCGGTGGCGGCGGCGCGCGCGCGCAGGAGGCGGCGGCGTCGGCCTGGCGCGGCTGGGCCTTAGGCCCAGTCGGCGCGGGAACCCCCTTTTTTTTAAACTTCGCCGACCGAAATAAAATCCTAGAAAAAAATAAATAAAAAACCTAAAAATGCCAAAACAAATTTTCACCATCTAAATAAAATATTTAGGATGAGTTGAACATTTTCTTGGCCCTAAAATGAAATTTCGAAAACATGCAATTTTTCTAATGCAAATAAAATCCGAATAAAACCAAATAAAATCCAATAAATGATTTTAATATTTTTCCTCTGATATTTCAATTATTTTGGAGAAGTCATATTGTCTCCACTCATTTGATTTAATATGAAATATTTCTCGGAGAGAAAAATTATTAAAATCAAAATCCTTGTTTCATTATTTGATAAAAAATCAAATATGAAAACCGGAAAATCCCCAACTCTCTCCGTTGGTCCTTGAGTTGCTTAGTATTTCGAGGATTGCGGAATGGAAATGCAATAAATCATGATATGCATGGATGATCTATGTATAACATTCCAAATTGAAAATTTGGGATGTTACAAACCTACCCCCCTTAAGATGAATCTCGCCCTCGAGATTCGGGTTGGCTAGAAAATAGGTATGGGTGGTCCTTGCGGAGATCGTCCTCTCGTTCCCAGGTAGCTTCATCCTCGGTATGGTGGCTCCACTGAACTTTGCAAAACATGATAACCTTACCGCGGGTGCCTCTGCTGGCAACTCAAGAATCTTAACTGGCTTCTCCTCGTAAGTCAAATCACTGTCCAACTGAATCACCTCCAAGGGTACTGTATCGTGGACTCCTGACAATCCCTCAGGTACCTCCAACTTGTAGGCAACTTCTCCCATCCGTTCCAAAATGCGATATGGTCCTACAAATCTCGGGGCTAACTTTCCTTTAACTCCAAAACGTTTCACTCCTCGCAAGGGCGATACTCGCAGATATGCTCTGCCTCCAATTTCGTAGGTTACCTCCTTGCGTTTTGAGTCTACATAACTCTTCTGCCTGGACTGAGCAATCTTCAGTCAGTCTCAGATCATTTTTACCTTCTCCTCAGATTCTTTAATCAAGTCTGGTCCAAACAACTGTCGATCTCCTACCTCATCCCACATCAACGGTGTTCTGCACCTGCGTCCATACAGGGCTTCAAACGGTGCCATCTTCAAACTGGCTTGGTAGCTATTGTTGTATGAGAACTCTGCATACGGCAAATTGTCATCCCAACTAGATCCATAATCTAGCGCACAGGCTCTCAACATGTCCTCCAAAATTTGATTGACTCTCTCAGTCTGTCCATCTGTCTGCGGGTGAAACACTGTACTGAACTCCAATCTCTTTCCCAGAGTCTGGTGTAACTGATGCCAAAACTTTGAAGTAAATTGTGTTCCTCGATCCGATACGATGGTCCTCGGAACTCCATGCAGACATACGATCCTGGACATATAGAGCTTGGCCAACTTTGCACTTGTATAGGTGGTTTTCACTGGGATGAAGTGAGCTACTTTGGTCAAACGATCAACTACTACCCATATGGAATCATATCCTGCTTTAGTCCTGGGTAATCCGGTGATAAAGTCCATGCCAAGTTTATCCCACATCCATTCGGGTATCGGCATAGGCTGTAACAGTCCTGCTGGTTCTGATGTTCTGCCTTAACTCTCTGACATACATCACATACAGCTACATACTCGGCAATATCCTTCTTCATACTAGTCCACCAGAAACGTTCCTTCAAATCCAAATACATCTTGCTGTTTCTGGGGTGTATCGAGTATGGTGAGTCATGGGCCTCTTGAAGTATTAACTTCCTGATCTCCTGGTTGTTGGGCACATAAACTCGGTCCTCAAACCATAGGGTATCGTGATCATCTTCTTGAAAACCTTTGGCCTTTCCTTTGCCCATCTTCTCATTTATCTCAGCAATCTCTTTATCATCTTTCTGAGCTTCCCGAATCTTATCCAGCAATGTCGACTGAACCTCCATTGTGGCAATGAACCTTCTAGGTACAATCTCTAATCGAAGTTCCATGATGTCCTTTGCTAATTCCTTCGGCAGTCCTTTACTTTCAACGATATTAGCATAACTCTTCCGACTCAATGCGTCTACTACGACATTGGCCTTTCCTGGATGATAGTGTAGCTTCATGTCATAATCCTTTATAAGCTCCAACCAACTCCTCTGCCTAAGGTTCAGTTCCTTCTGGGTGAAGATGTACTTCAAACTCTTGTGATCCGTGTACACATCACAACGGTTTCCAACAAGGTAATGTCTCCAAGTCTTCAATGCATGCACTACGGCCGCTAGCTCCAAATCATGCGTAGCATAATTCAACTCATGAAGTTTTACTTGTCGTGAGGCATACGAAACAACTCTTCTGTCCTGCATAAGCACACATCCAAGTCCTAAGCGAGAGGCGTCGCAATACACTTGGTACTCCTTATGTATATCTGGCAGTACTAGCACTGGGGTTGTAGTCAAACGTTTCTTCAACTCCTGGAAACTTGCTTCACAATCTTCTGTCCATTTAAACTTGGTATCCTTCTTCAACAGTTCAGTCACTGGTTTTGCAATCTTGGAAAAATTCTCAATGAATATCCGGTAGTATCCTGCGAGTCCAAGAAAACTTCGGATCTCGCTAATTGAGGTGGGTGCCAACCATTCAGTGACTGACTGAACCTTGCTGGGGTCTACTGCTATACCTTCTCCTGATATAACATGTCCAAGGAATCCGACTTCCTTCAGCCAAAACTCGCATTTGCTAAACTTAGCATACAACTGGTGTTCCATGAGCTTCTCGAGAACTAAACGCAAATGCTCTTTGTGCTCCTCCTCGTTCTTAGAGTATACCATGATATCATCAATAAACACCACAACAAACTTGACCAAATACTCCATGAACACCTTGTTCATCATGCTCATGAAATAGGCAGGGGCGTTAGTCAGTCCAAATGACATGACCGTGTACTCGTATAATCCATATCGCATTGTGAACGCCGTCTTTGGTATGTCCTTCTCTCGTATCTTAAAATGATGATACCCTGATCGTAAATCGATCTTTGAGAACACTTTAGCTCCTTGCAACTGATCAAACAGATCATTGATCATCGGTAGTGGGTACTTGTTCATTATCGTCACTTCATTCAAGGCTCGATAATCAACAACCATCCTTAGGGATTTATCCTCATTCTCAACCAAAAGTACTGGGGCTCCCCAAGGTGATGAACTTCTTCGGATGTGTCCTTTCTCCAATAACTCCCTGATCTGTTTCTTAATTTCTTCCAGATCATTTGCGGGCATCCGATAGGGTCTCTTGGATATTGGTCCTGTACCTGGCAACATCTCTATCAAAAACTCAATGTCTTTGTCCGGTGGCATGCCTGGTAACTCCTCTGGGAAAACATCCGGGTAATCCTTTACTACCGTCACTTCCTCCTGAACAACTCCCGCAAGGGCATTCACTTGGCTCCTTTTTGGCACATGCCTAGACACATACTTAATCCTTTTTCCCTCCGGGGTGGTGAGATAAATCGACCTACTCGCACAGTCAATGCTTCCTCCATACTTTGACATCCAGTCCATACCCAATATCACATCCAATCCTTGCGACTCCAAGATAATTAGGTCGGACGGAAACACATGTGTGCCAATGGTTAAGGGTATCTGGTCACACCATCGGCTAGCCATATATTCTGCTCCGGGTGAACTCACTAAAAGAGGGGTCCTAAGGGTTTGGGTTGGTAGTTTAAACTTATCCACGAATCTCCTTGATATGTATGAATGCGATGCACCAGCATCGAAAAGAACAAGGGCGGTAAATGACTTAACCAAAAACTTACCTATTACCGCGTCCGGCTGCTCTTCAACCTCCTCCACGTTAACGTGGTTCACTTGTCCTTTGTTGAATGGATTGGGCTTCTTCCCAGCGCTTCCATTTCCGTTTCCATTCCTTCCTTCGGGGCAATCATTGGCATAGTGCCATGTCTTCCCGCACTTAAAACAGGTAACCTGACTTAAGTCTCTTTTGGCGGGAGTGGACGGGTTGGAGCGGTTCTAATTGTTGTTAGCTCCGTTCCCATTCCCATTCTTAGCACCACTGTGGTTATGTGATCCTCCTCCGGTGTGGTTATGACCTCCATGGTTGTGAACAAGTCCTCCCGAGTTCGGGGTTAGGCGAGGCTTCTGCTGAGCTCCTGAGTTATACTTCCCTTGTCCATACTTTCTCTTGCAGCTGTCAATCTGCTGCTGTTTCCCTTCAATCATAAGAGCCTTATCTATCAACTCCTGGTAGTTGTTGAAGGTTGCTACCATCAACTGCATGCTCATCTCATCATTCAGCCCTTCCATAAACTTCTCCTGCTTCGCGATATCTATGGCCACATCATCAGGGGCACAGCATGATAACTTGCTAAACTCATCCACATACTGAGCCACAGTACGGTTCCCCTGGCGTAGGTTGTGGAACTCCGGCTTCTTCATCTGCATAGCTCCAGTTGAGACATGGGCGGTGCGGAACTCTTGCTGAAACTGGTCCCAAGTGACGTTGGCTACAGGAAAAGTGGTTGTGTAATTCTCCCACCATGAGGCTGCTGGTCCATCCAATTGATGTGCGGCAAAGCACACCCTCTCAGCATCTGTGCAACCTGTGGTGTTCAACTCCCTTCCAATACGCGTAGCCAATCATCAGCAACTATAGGCTCGGTGCTACTAGAAAACACCGGCGGTTGTAACCTTAGAAAACGGGCTAGGTTGTCCATTGGCGGTGGGTTGTTGTTGTTGTTGCTCTGGTTCTGAACTAGCAATTGCATCAAGGCATTCTGCTGCTGGATCAACTGGGTGAGCTCCGGCGGGAAGGCAAAACCGGTGTCACGTCTCGGAGGCATCTGATGGGTTTAGATGGAAGAGATTAGAATAGAAAAGGGGTCTAATAAGAAAGCACTGCCCATATGCCCATGAGACAAACACAATCATTTCACTCAATCAATCAAGCAAGGGCATACAAACGGTATAGAACTATTGCAAAAGTGCTCACTACTACTATATACATGGGGGAAATACTACTAACAGTTGGTGGTCATCTAGAAATTTTGATCGGTGGAAGACTCCATGATGTCTGCTCCAGCTTCGTCTTCAAAGTCATCATCACTAGGGTCGGAGTCGGTGTCGTCGATGATGATGTAGTTGTCCGGGCAAGTGGAATCATTGTATTCTACTCCCGGTGTTGGTCCTCCCATGAATACTCCGATCTTCTTGACTAGGTCGTCATTCTTCTCCAGTAGGGTCTTGATTTCCTCCTCATATTCATCGCGGGTAAACTTGAGTTCTTCCTCCAGCTCGATGATCCTAGTCTTCTCCTTCTTCACGTCCATCATGTTAGCGCACATCTGGTTCTCCTGACGTCGAATGTGCTGGTTTAACTCCTGGATGAAAGCTGCAATGGATTTATCCTTCTTGGTGCTGATCACTTCCCATTGCTCGTCTCGGCGCCCACATATTTGGTAGATAGTGTCCTTAAGCTCCTTGCTGTAAACTTCTCCAATGCGTCCCATGGTGATGTGAGCTGCCATACTCTTTCCTAAACTCCAGGTTGGTGCATCGAAGGAAAATTCTATGGGTTTAGAGGTTGGCAAGAACGTCCTTCCGGGAACTTGTACTTGAATCATCCAGCGCTCTTCTTCTGGTAAAGTGGCGTTGTACGTCCCAGTGAAGCTTGGTATTCCAATGTTCAAGTACCTAGTGACTTCCTTCAAGTGGCGTCCAAAAGCTGTGTCTTCATCCGGTTGTGCAAACTTGTTCTTCATCTCCGTCATCCTAAAGAGTAGAAAATGGAGAGGAGTCAGAAATGAGAAGAGAAGTGTGACCTAGGGTTTATCTTAGTGTCGTGTCCTACACTCAGCGTGTGCTCTGATACCATCTTGTAGCGACCCGACCTCAGATGGTCAAGTCTCTGTTCTTCAGTGTCATCCCTGGATCGGTAATGCTGACACACACAGTACTCGAAGGATTTATAACAGAGTAGCAATCACACACTTATTACATCGAATGTCTCCAAAGAGAACTTATTACAAGAATATGGCTTAAGGCCATCTAATATGATAACAGCGGAAGGCTTGGAAGATAAGGTGAGTCCATCAACTCCAATGGCATAGCTGAGCTGCACGGCAACGACCTAACGAACCTTACTCCTTGTCTGAAAAGTCTGCAACATAATACGTTGCAGCCCGAAAACGGGTCAGCACATGGAATATGCTGGCAAAGTAACACAGTAGAGCAAGAACAAGATAATACTATCACTATATGCATATATGGCTGGTGGAAAGCTCTATGGTTATAGTTTTGTGAAAAGCCAATTTTTCCCTACAACAAAGGAATAGATTTTAATTTAACTATCATGGTGGTTGAAACATCATTGAGAAGGTACCCCCAACTCAATCCCAATTAAAGTGATTAACAACCAAACAGTATTAATTAAACATGGTGAGATACATGTGATAACCCAAGTACTAGATACTCAAGAATTGTCCATAACCGGGGACACGGCTAACCATGATTAGATTGTACACTCTGCAGAGGTTTGCGCACTTTTCCCCACAAGACTCGATCGCCTCCGTTGGATTTCTTGCACTACATGGTGTTTGAGAAATGGATGACCGAGACACAGTCTTTCAGAAACGTAAACTCTCTACTCCGGGTAGACCATACCAAACCTACAAAACCCACTACCTGCTGATCTACCTCTTCAAGAGCTTCACGTAACTTACTCAACTATGCTAGAGCCCATAATAGCTTGTGGCTGCACACGGAAGTTTCTAGCATGAATCATCTCAGTTCCCTTTGAGCCTGGGTGGCGGTGCATAGGAAGATCACACAGGTACCCCGGGATTTCCAAAAAAATACAGACAACACTGGGTTCCCCAGGTGCCTCAATCCACCCAGTTGTTTGATTAAGTTGCCACCTTAAGTTGAACCATTAATTAACAATCTCACATCTGTCATGAATTTCACTCAAACCCAAACCACGTCTACAAGCATAGCATAGCAATATAAGCAATACGTAGAAGTAACTCCCAAGGGTTTGAATATAACAGGGCAATAGGTTCAACCTCATCAACTACTTCCGAACCCACAAGTTAATGACATCCTAATCATGCAATGTTTGAGGATTGGAACTAATGCATAAAACAGGGTAATAATGGGATATGATCAAAGTGTTACTTGCCTTGTTGACGATCCGCGAATCCTAGAGACTCGTAGTAACATGCTTCGCACTCCGGGAATTCTATCACAAGCTAACAATAACATACATAAGTAACAAACAACGATGCACAAGCAAAACTCAAATAAGAGAGGTTGACCAGAAAGTTCAACTTAAGAACTCCGGTACGCAAAAAGAATCAAATCAAACGAAGCAACGAAAGTCAAACGGCGAAAGAAAGAAGCTTCGTTTACTAATCTGAAACTAGGTCAAATTTTATAGTAGCAAAAACTTGTTTGAGTTGATTAACCGGAAAGAGGGTTTCGAGACAAAACTCCAGGCGCTTGAATCGCCTGATTCCGATAAACGAGCGAAAAGATAAACAGAATCTAAGATCGGATCAGAAATCGCGATCAGAGAAAATCGCGGAATAAATCCGATAAAAGAAAACTCACGAACAGACTAACGAATGTCCGCTACCTAGAAGAACTGAGGAAAAAAACCGGCGAATCCGAAAAAACGGATCTAGGGTTTCTAAAAAAACCGAATGGTCTTTATAAAAAAACCGGTGGCGGGGCGCGGCGGCTACCTCCGGCGAGAGGTCCGTCGAGGAGAGACAGCGGCGGGCCGCGGCTTGCGGGGTGGCGGCGCTCGGCGGCGGCGGCGGCGGCAAGCGGTGGCGGCGGCAACGGCAAGCGGCGGAGGCGGCGACGACAAGCGGCGGCGGCGGCTTGGCGTGGCGCGGGCGGCGGCGGCGGTGGTGTGGTGTTGGGGGCGGGATGGCGACGTATATAAAGGGGGGGAACGACTTGGAGGAGGGGGCAAGGCGCGGCGGAGGCGGAGTCCAACTCGGACTCCGGTTCGAGTGGCGGCGGCGGCGGCGGCCTGGCGTGGCTGGGCCTTAGGCCCAGTCGGCGCGGGAACCCCTTTTTTTTAAACTTCGCCGACCAAAATAAAATCCTAGAAAAAAATAAATAAAAAACCTAAAAATGCCAAAACAAATTTTCACCGTCTAAATAAAATATTTAGGACGAGTTGAACATTTTCTTGGCCCTAAAATGAAATTTCGAAAACATGCAATTTTTCTAATGCAAATAAAATCCGAATAAAACCAAATAAAATCCAATAAATGATTTTAATATTTTCCTCTGATATTTCAATTATTTTGGAGAAGTCATATTATCTCCAGTCATTTGATTTAATATGAAATATTTCTCAGAGAGAAAAATTATTAAAATCAAAATCCTCGTTTCATTATTTGATAAAAATCAAATATGAAAACCGGAAAATCCTCAACTGTATCCGTGGGTCCTTGAGTTTCTTAGGATTTCAAGGATTGCGGAACGGAAATGCAAGAAATCATGATATGCATAGATGATCTATGTATAACATTCCAAATTGAAAATTTGGGATATTACAGACCTGAAATTCCACTGAACATCTTAGAAAAAATAATAAAAAATCCTCGCCAAAGATGAAGACCAGGGGGCCCACACCCTATCCACGAGGGTGGGGGGGCGCCCCCTACCTCGTGGTCCCCCGGATGCCCTCCGACGTCAACTCCAACTCTATATATTTGCTTTCGGAGAGAAAAAAAATCAGAGAGAAGAAATCATCGCGTTTTACGATACGGAACCGCCGTCAAGCCCTAAAACCTCTCGGGAGGGCTGATCTAGAGTCCGTTCGGGGCTCCGGAGAGGGGGATCATCGTTGTCGTCATCATCAACCATCCTCCATCACCAATTTCATGATGCTCACCGCCGTGCATGAGTAATTCCATCGTAGGCTTGCTGGACGATGATGGGTTGGATGAGATTTATCATGTAATTGAGTTAGTTTTGTTAGGGTTTGATCCCTAGTATCCGCTATGTTCTGAGATTGATGTTGCTATGACTTTGCTATGCTTAATGCTTGTCACTAGGGCCCGAGTGCCATGATTTCAGATCTGAACCTATTATGTTTTCATGAATATATGTGAGTTCTTGATCCTATCTTGCAAGTCTATAGTCACCTACTATGTGTTATGATCCGGCAACCCTGAAGTGACAATAATCGGGACCACTCCCGGTGATGACCATAGTTTGAAGAGTTCATGTATTCACTATGTGCTAATGCTTTGTTCCGGTTCTCTATTAAAGGGAGGCCTTAATATCCTATAGTTTCCGATAGGACCCCGCTGCCACGGGAGGGTAGGACAAAAGATGTCATGCAAGTTCTTTTCAATAAGCACGTATGACTATATACAGAATACATGCCTACATTACATTGATGAATTGGAGCTAGTTTTGTGTAACCCTATGTTATGACTGTTACATGGTGAACCGCATCCGGCATAATTATCCATCACTGATCCGGTGCCTATGAGTTTTCCATATACTGGTTTACGCTTATTTACTTTCCCGCTGCTACTGTTACAATCACTACAAAATACCAAAACATTACTTTTGCTGTCTTTACTTTTGTTGCTGCTACCACCACTATCATATTACTGTGCTACTAAACACTTTGCTGCAGATACTAAGTTTCCAGGTGTGGTTGAATTGGCAACTCAACCGCTAATACTTGAGAATATTCTTTGGCTCCCCTTGTGTCGAATCAATAAATTTGGGTTGGATACTCTACCCTCGAAAGCTGTTGCGATCCCCTATACTTGTGGGTTATCAAGACTAATTTCTGGCGCCGTTGCTGGGGACCATAGCTCTATTCTTTGAGTCACTTGGGATTTATATCTGCTGGACACTATGAAGAACTTGAAAGACGCTAAGACAACAATTTATCCCTCAACTACGAGGGGAGGTAAGGAACTTCCATCTAGCTCTACACTTGATTCAACTTCTGTTATGAGTAAGCTAGCGACACCTAAACCTTCTTCTGCTATTCATTCTGATATGTCACATGTTATTGATGATGCCACTTCTGCTATGCATGATACTTACGATGAAACCGCTTCTATGCCTGATACTACTGTGCCCCTTGGTGAATTTCTTGATGAACAAATTGCTATGGCTAGAGAAAAAGAAATTATTGAATCTGAATACGATGATGAAAATATGCCTGTGATTCCTGAGGGTTATGTTTTTGATAAAGAATGTTCTTTAGCTATTTTAGCTTGCAGGGATAGATATGAGCTTAAGAGGTTATTAGTTAAATGGAACAAAGAATCACTTAGAGATAAAATGAAACCCGGCCCTGCTTTTGCTACTTCACCTATATGTGTTCCTGATAGGGATTATGAATTCTCTGTTGATCCTGATATAATTACTTTGGTTGAATCTGATCCGTTTTATGGTTATGAATCTAAAACTGTTGTGGCACATCTTACTAAGTTAAATGACATAGCCGCCCTGTTTACTAATGATGAGAGATCGCGTTACTTTTATATACTCAAAATATTTCCGTTCTCATTAAAGGGTGATGCTAAGATATGGTTTAATTCTCTTGATCCTGGTTGTGTGCGTAGTCCCCAGGATATGATTTATTACTTCTCTGCTAAATATTTCCCTGCTCATAAGAAACAAGCTGCTTTGAGGGAAATATACAACTTCGTGCAAATTAAAGAAGAGAGTCTCCCACAAGCTTGGGGGAGGCTTCTCAAGTTACTTAATGCTTTGCCTGACCATCCTCTTAAGAAACCTGAAATACTTGATATCTTTTGTAACGGACTAACCGATGCTTCCAGAGATTACCTGGATAGTTGTGCTGGTTCTCTTTTCAGGGAAAGAACACCGGATGAAGCTGAAATTCTATTGAATAATATGTTGACAAATGAAAATAATTGGGCACCTCCTGCTCCAATTACTGAGTCTATTCCTAAACCAACTCCGAAGAAGAGAGGTGTTCTATTCCTCAGCCCCGAAGATATGCAAGAGGCAAAGAAATCTATGAAACAAAGAGGTATTAAAGCTGAAGATGTTAAGAATTTACCTCCTATTGAAGAAATACATGGTCTTAATATACCGCCTGTTGAAGAAATATATGATCTCAATTCTTTATTTACTGAAGAACCTCCTGATCCCGATATCCCGACACAGGTAGTAAAGGTAAACTCTCTCTATAGATATGATAAAGCTAAAGTCCCTCCTACTAAAATTGGTAGTCAGTGCTTGGATGAGTTTGATAACTTTATGTTTAAGCAAGACGACTTCAATGCTTATTTTGGTAGACAATTAAAAGAAAATGCTTATATGATTAGACGCTTGGGTGATTATATGGCTAATATTAAAGGTGAACTTAAACTAGTTAGCAAACATGCTTCTATGCTTACCACTCAAGTAGAACAAGTACTTAAGGCTCAAAAAGAAGTGCTTGATGAAATGAATAGTAAGAAAAATGATTATGATGTTAGAGTGGCCACTAGAACTGGTAGAATGACTCAGGAACCTTTGTGTCCTGAAGGCCACCCTAAGAGAATCGAGCAAGATTCTCAAAGAAATAATATTGATGTTCCTAGTTCTTCTAAAAAGAAGAATAAGAAAAATGATAGAACTGTGCAAACTTCTAGTGAACCTATTGCTGAACCACCTGATAATCCAAATGATATCTCTATGTCTGATGCTGAAACACAATCTGGTAATGAACATGAACCTAATGATAATATTAATGATGATGTTCATGATGATGCTCAACCTAGTAATGATAATGATGTAGAAATTGAACCTGTTGTTGATCTTGATAACCCACAATCAAAGAATCAACGTTATGATAAAAGAGACTTTGTTGCTAGGAAACATGGTAAAGAAAGGGAACCTTGGGTTTAGAAAACCATGCCTTTTCCTCCGAAACCATCCAAGAAAAAGGATGATGAGGATTTTGAGTGCTTTGCTGAAATGATTAGGCCTATCTTTTTGCGTATGCGATTAACTGATGTGCTCAAAACAAATCCTTATGCAAAATATATGAAGGATATCATTACTAATAAAAGAAAGATACCGGAAGCTGAAATTTCCACCATGCTTGCTAATTATACTTTTAAGGGTGGAATACCAAAGAAACTTGGAGACCCCGGAGTACCTACTATACCTTGCTCCATTAGAAGAAATTATATTAAAACTGCTTTATGTGATCTTGGAGCCGGTGTTAGTGTTATGCCTCTCTCTTTATATCGTAGACTTGACTTGAATAAGTTGACACCTACTGAAATATCTTTGCAAATGGCTGATAAATCAACTGCTATACCTGTCGGTATCTGTGAGGATGTGCCTGTTGTGGTTGCAAACGTTACTATTTTAACGGACTTTGTTATTCTTGATATTCTCGAGGATGATAGTATGTCTATTATTCTTGGAAGACCTTTTCTTAATACTGCAGGGGCTGTTATTGATTGCAACAAAGGCAATGCCACTTTTCATGTTAATGGTAATGAGCATACGGTACACTTCCCGAGGAAACAACCTCAAGTTCATAGTATCAACTCCATTGGAAAAATCCAATTGATTATAATTGGAGGTTTTGAATTTCCTCTTCCGACTGTCAAAAAGAAATATGATATACTTATTATTGGGGATGTGCATATCCCCGTTGAGGTAACTTAGTGTTATTCGAAATTTCTCCGGTTTCATGAGTATCGGAATGAGTTTGTTAACAAGACTTGATCAACCTTGTTAGTGGATTCTTTTTGATGAGCATGAGATGGATGAAACTAGAAGCACAAACTTCTATACCCTCTCTATACTTTCTGTTAATTAGTAGAAATAAAGTAAAAATAATATTTTTTTTTCTGTCTGTTTCCTGGCTTATCCGTGCAATATAAAAATATCCCAAAAATAAAAGTCCTCAAAATGCCATGCCAATTTAATATGATTTTTCGGGAATATTTGAGGATTTACTTTGCAAAAATTACCGCGGGAGGAGCTGCCACCTGGCCACGAGGGTGGTGGGCGCGCCCCCTGCCTCGTGGGCCCACGGTGGCCCTCCTCCACTTATCCCAGCACCCATCTTCTTCCTCTGTCTCACACAAACCTGAAAAACCAACTCAAGCACGAGTTCCAGTCACTTTTGCTACGATTTTCGATCTCCTTGCTCAAAGCACCTCTCGCAAAACTGCTTGGGGAGATTGTTCCTTGGTATGTGACTCCTCCATTGGTCCAATTAGTTTTTGTTCTAGAGCTTTATTCTTTGCAAATTTATTATGCATAGGTGACCATGTTCTTGAGCTTGCATGCCAAATTTATATGGTTCCAAGTAGTTCTAATGCTTGATATAGGCTCTAGGCACTTGTAGGAGTAGTTGCTATCAGTTTTATTGAAGTTGGTTCACTTTTGTTTGAAGTTACTAATAATTTCAGATTATTTCAGAAAAATAATGAGGAGACTTTTGAGGGGTTCATCGAGCCGAAGCTCAAAGGATAAACAAAATGAAGAAGCTCAGAGGCCCAAATATAATTTGCCTCGTACCGAGGAGATCCGGCCGTGTGAATGGCCTTCTGATAATTTCTTGAGAGAGGCCGGGATTTATGAGGATTTCTATTCATTGATTAAGAATGCTGGTCGCACCGGCTTCGTCCGCGACCAACGTCCACAGTATCTCTTACTCACAAATACTTTTGTGCAAAACTTCTACTTTTTCCCTAAAGAGTCACCTCCTTCAGTAGAGTTTCATTTATATGACGTTGTGAAGAAAATGCCATTGTCTGAATTTTGCGCAGTCTGCAACATACCTCCTGATGGTATCTTAGAGGAACCACCTCGTAAAGAGTTGGAACCATTTATTAACCTTATCTCTGTGGGAGAAACCAGGAATGTTTCTGATGCAAGAATCACTAGCATACATTTTCTTGTGTTATGCTATTTTGCTTTATTTGCTAGTCGATGCTTGATTGGTCATGGGAACTGTGGGAACCTTAGTGTTCTTGATATTATTATTCTGTTCCATGGTTTATACCGCGACAACACTGTCAGTATGGGCGGAATTATTGCTAGGCGGTTGAGTCTGAACCGTACTAAAGGCCCCATCTTTGGAGGCATTTATGCTTCTCGCCTTGCTGCACACTTTAACATAGCTATTAGGCATTATGAGAAAGAAGAAAAAATGCTACCTAATGCTTATCTAGACTATAAGAGCATGATAGCCCGTGATTTTCTTGTTAAGGACAGGAATGGAGAGCTCAAATATAAGTTATACTTTGATAAACATTATCCTGAAACTATTACGTTGCCTGCTCCTTCTTTGTTTAATTTTGTAGGACCCTACCTCGTTACGTGGGCTGCGTCCAAGCTTACAAGAATCTGCACCAGCCCCGGAACAGGAACCACAAGATGAGCCTCCACGACAATTTGTTTATTCTTGGGATCCAGAGATGACTGTCAGCCAGTGGCAGTCAGAGTCTTCTTCTTCATCACAGTATGATCCCAACTATTCTTCGTCGTAGTACGACCCCAGCTACACTTACGGGTATCCGCCAGACTATCACTGGCAATAGACCAACTTAGGCCAAAAGCCTAAGCTTGGGGGAGTACGTATTTCTCACCGACATTACATTTATGCTCACACACACACTCATTGCTAGATGTCGGTGCTCATACTCTTTCACTGTAATATCCATGCTAGTTTATTTTCTTTTTCCTACTTTCTTCTCGTGTGTTTGATAAACCTTAAGAAAAACAAAAAAAATAGTAGTAGTTTATTTTTCTGCCATAGTAGTAATAATTAAAAAGAAAACCCAAAAATATTTCCCGTTCTTCTTTTGCTTGTTGGGAGCTTTCCCATGTAAATAGTTTTATTTCTTTTCTTTTCTTTGGGGGTCAGTAGGAGAAGACCATAATTAAATTGTTGAAGTGGCTCTTATATGCATTATTGTTGAATTAACCCAAAGCCCATATTGCCTTGTCTTCTCCTGTTTATTGAATGCTCACAGATTCCAGCTTAGTCCAATGCACGTGCACTCTTATTATTATTCACATCGTTCAGTCGTGCAAGTGAAAGGCAATTATGATGATATATGATGGGCTGGCTGAGATGAGAAAAGCTGGTATGAACTCGACTTCTTTTGTTTTTGTAAATATGATGAGCCCCTCGTTCTTGATTCAGCTTATTATGAATAAACATGTTTGTAATGACAATTAGAGATCATAGTTGCTTGTGCCATGCTTGATTAGCTATGAGTTATAATGGTTTACCTTGCGTGCCAACATGCTATTGAGATGGTTATGATGTGGTATGATGGGGTGGTACCCTCCTTTGAATGATTTAAGTGACTTGACTTGGCACATGTTCACGCATGTAGTTGAAACAAAATCAACATAGCCTTCACGATATTTATGTTCATGGTGGATTATATCCTACTCATGCTTGCATCCAATGTTTATTAATTTTAATGCATGTACATGGCTGTTGTCGCTCTCTAGTTGGTCGCTTCCCAGTCTTTTGCTAGCCTTCACTTATACTAAGCGGCAGTACTGCTTGTGCATCCAATCCCTTAAACCCCAAAGTTATTCCAGATGAGTCCACTATACCTTCCTATATGCGGTATCTACCTGCCGTTCCAAGTAAATTTGTATGTGCCAAACTCTAAACCTTCAAATAAACATTCTGTTTTGTATGCTCGAATAGCTCATGTATCAACCAAGGCTGTCCTTATCTTCGGTGTTAGGCGGGTTATTCTCAAGAGGAGTGGACTCCGCTCCTCACTCACGAGAAAATGGCTGGTCACCGGGATGCCCAGTCCCATGCTTTATGAAAACTAAATCAAAATTAATTGCAAACAAAACTCCCCCTGGGACCTGATGTATGTTGGAGACACTCGTTGTTTCGAGCAAGTCATGGATTGATGCTTGTTGGTGGAGGGGGAGTATAAACTTTACCATTTTGTTTGGGAACCGCCTATAATGTGTTTAGCATGGAAGATATCGCCATCTCTTAGTTGTTACATTGACAATGAAAGTATACCGCTCAAAATACAATTTATCTCTATGTCAAAACTGAGCTCTGGCACCTCTACAAATCCCTGCTTCCCTCTGCGAAGGGCCTATCCATTTACTTTTATGTCGAGTCATCACCCTCTTATTAAAAAGCACTAGCTGGAGAGCGCAGCTGTCATTTGCATTCATCACTATTAATCTATGTTGGGTGTGACTATGATTGGATCTCTTTTACCATGAATTACAATGTCTAGTCAGTCCTTGATCTTTAAAGGTGCTCTGTATTTATGTTTTGCGGTCTCAGAAAGGGCTAGCGAGATACCATCTTGCTATATCATATTATGATTGTTTTGAGAAAGTGTTGTCATCCAAGATTTATTATTATGGCTTGCTAGTTGATTATGCTATTGATATGAGTAATTATGAGACCTGAGAATTATTGCAAATGTGGTTAGTTATGATCTCTGCTGAAAACTTGAATACTGGCTTGACATAGTTACAACAACAAGAGCAAATAGAGTTTGTAAAAGTTTTTCTTTCTTTCAGTTTGTCAACTGAATTGCTTGGGGACAAGCAAGGGTTTAAGCTTTGGGGAGTTGATACGTCTCCGTCGTATCTACTTTTCCAAACACTTTTGCCCTTGTTTTGGACTCTAACTTGTATGATTTGAATGGAACTAACCCGGACTAACGCTGTTTTCAGCTGAATTGCCATGATGTTGTTTTATGTGCAGAAAACAAATATTCTCGGAATGACCTGAAACTCCACGGAACATATCCTCGCCAAAGATGAAGACCAGGGGGCCCACACCCTGTCCATGAGGGTGGGGGGCGCCCCCCTCTAGGGCGTGCCCCCTACCTCATGGGCCCCCTGGATGCCCTCCGATGCCAACTCCAACTCTATATATTTGCTTTCGGAGAGAAAAAAAATCAGAGAAAAGAAATCATCGTGTTTTACGATACGGAGCCGCCGCCAAGCCCTAAAACCTCTCGGGAGGGCTGATCTGGAGTCCGTTCGGGGCTCCGGAGAGGGGGATTCGTCGCGCTCGTCATCATCAACCATCCTCCATCACCAATTTCATGATGCTCACCACCGTGCGTGAGTAATTCCATCGTAGTCTTGCTGGACGGTGATGGGTTGGATGAGATTTATCATGTAATCGAGTTAGTTTTGTTAGGGTTTGATCCCTAGTATCCACTATGTTCTGAGATTGATGTTGCTATGACTTTGATATGCTTAATGCTTGTCACTAGGGCCCGAGTGCCATGATTTCAGATCTGAACCTATTATGTTTTCATGAATATATGAGTGTTCTTGATCCTATCTTGCAAGTCTATAGTCACCTACTATGTGTTATGATCCGGCAACCCTGAAGTGACAATAATCGGGACCACTCCCGGTGATGACCATAGTTTGAAGAGTTCATGTATTCACTATGTGCTAATGCTTTGTTCCGGTTCTCTATTAAAGGGAGGCCTTAATATCCTTTAGTTTCCGATAGGACCCCGCTGCCATGGGAGGGTAGGACAAAAGGTGTCATGCAAGTTCTTTTCCATAAGCACGTATGACTATATACGGAATACATGCCTACATTACATTGATGAATTGGAGCTAGTTCTGTGTCACCCTATGTTATGAGTGTTACATGATGAACCGCATCCGGCATAATTATCCATCACTGATCCGGTGCCTACGAGTTTTCCATATACTGGTTTACGCTTATTTACTATCCCGCTGCTACTGTTACAATCACTACAAAATACCAAAAACATTACTTTTGCTGTCTTTACTTTTGTTGCTGCTACCACCACTATCATATTACTGTGCTACTAAACACTTTGCTGCAGATACTAAGTTTCCAGGTGTGGTTGAATTGACAACTCAGCTGCTAATACTTGAGAATATTCTTTGGCGCCCCTTGTGTCGAATCAATAAATTTGGGTTGAATACTCTACCCTCGAAAGTTGTTGCGATCCCCTATACTTGTGGGTTATCAGTAGGTAGCGCGACATAGCGATAGAGCGAACAACTAGCAAGCAAAGATTGAAATGATTTCGAGGGTATGGTCATCTTGCCTGCAAAGTTCTCAGAGTTGTCGAAAGCTTGATCCTCGCTAGCGTACTCAACAGGTTCCTCGTTCACGTACTCGTCTCCCGGCTCTACCCAAAACAAGAACACAAGCAAAGGACCAACAATCAATCACGGTGCGATGCACAAGCAACATGAAGCAATACATGGCATGATATGCAAGATGTGATATGCAATGCATATGCATGCTCCGGAAGGGAAAGAATGATCAAGGCATCTACTTGGCAAACCAAGTGTGCCTCCGTAAAGATGAGATAATTTCGCTTGAAAACGATATAAATATCACCGAAAACGGATGCACGGTTTGCAAATGGCAAGCAAAACAAGGATGACGTAAAACTGCGATTAAGAGCACGATGACACTTAGAATGCAATAAGAAACTAAGCTACTGCACTCCAACATATGAACAAGGCATATGGCAGTGATGTACAAGAGATGCTTGACAAAACATGAACAATTATCTATGGCTAAATCATAATAGATAAGGTTCAAACAAGCATGGCAAAAGTGCAAAAGATATCAGGTTCACAGACTTGGTGAAAATACTAACATGTCAAAAACAACATCAGGAAGCAATGTTTAGAGCAAGCAAACAACATGCTACAAGAACATATCGTGGCAAATAAAGACATGGCATGATTTTACTAAAAGCATATATCAAAAGTCCCTTACTGAACATGAGCCAAAAAGGCACAGAAGATATGATGACACCCATGTAAACATAGCAAGTTTTATTAACAGTTTCAGACTTAGCAGAAAAATAGAGCATGACATACACAAAATTATGATAGCAACATTGTGAGCTCATGCCACTCACCACAAAGCATTGCATGACAATATAAGCATACCAATAGCAAGATGATATGTTCATGAAGCTAACCATGGCAAGAGAAAGTTCATAGGATGCATGGATCACTAACAACAACCATGGCAATATTGATTAACATGTTAACATTCTGCCAAGAACATTTTATAGCAAAAGTAGAGCAATCAAATGACATGATAGAGCACTCCATAATTGCAAACAGAGGCATGGATGGATAGAGCATAACCATATATTCAAAACATCATTACTGAAGCATCTCCAAAATAAGCATGGATCTCACTGTAGCATCAAGTTTACATGGCATCAAAATAACAGCAGGAAAAGAACTTAGCAAAATCCTAAGTCCCTGAAAACAGCAACATTGTGGAGCCTACTTTGCATGCTTGTTCTAGTCACCACATAGATCCCAAAAATACAAGACAAGCACCCCTGTAAAGATGGCATGTTTTAGTTCAAAACACATGTAGACCTCATGCTCATATGATGCACCCATCAAATGCAACAAAAATGACAAAACCTCATGATCTGATAAGTACCGGCAGCTAACATTTTATAGCACTCTTGCATCAATGAAAATTGCATCATAATGGGCCGTATCATGCATGGAAATTCTTCTACCATGAATAGCTCAACGAGACAAACAATTTGATATATCATATGCATGATTTGGAACACCGAGCACCGTGATATGACATGATGAAGTAGGCCATGAAAATGGCATAAAGATATCACAGATTTGAGGACTTAGCCATTTCCAAGGGAAAACGAGGTGAGCGTTAAGAAACTATATGACGCCTAGGGCGTCAGATAGTGCAACGAGTACGGGCTGGGATCTCACCTCGCGGGCCTGGCTTGAGTTGGTGAGGCAGGCCAATGGGCTAGGCCGGATCTGGCCCACGGACGCGGTCAACGGTGTGGGGTGGCGGTGGATCTCCTCGCTCGATCTGGTCAGCGGTGGTGGTGGTTCACGCCGACGACGGCGAGGCAAGGCAGGAAAGACAGCGGGGATGCAACGCCGGAGGAGTACGGTGACGGGGTCGACGCAGGGGGAGGTGCGGGGCGGCGCCGGTGTGCAGGAAGGCGGAGGGGGGGGACGAAGTCCGACGATGAGGCGATGGGTCGTGACCTTCGGCGAGGTCCGGGTGGCCGGCGGGAGGTGCGGAGCCGGGCGGCGGCGGATCTTGGCGCAGTGCAGCGGAGGAGAGTGTTGGCGGCGCGGGCCTGGCGTGGCCCGGGGCGGGCCGGATCTGGGCCCCGGGAGACTGGCGGCGATGTGGGCGTGGGGTGACGACGTGTCATCTCCTGGTTGGCTCGGGCGGCGGGCGGACGTGTCCGTCAGTGGAGAAGATGTGTTCGGCGGCGAAGAGGGAAAAAAGGTAGGGTTTGGACTGCGCGAAAATTCGGAGGGGATCACATATTTATAGGTAGAGGGAGTTTGTGTCCAAATGAGGTGTAGTTTTCGCCCACACGATCGTGATCCGACGACGGAGGACATGGAGATGTTTTAGATGGGTTATTGGGCTGTTTTGGAGGGGTGTTGTGCTGCAACACACAAGAGGCTTATGTGGTTAGCCGGTTAACCGTTGGAGCATCAAACGGCCTCCAAATGGAACGAAATTTGACAGGCGGTCTACCGGTGGTGTATGATGTCTACTACACAACCTTCTTCTTGTAGACGTTGTTGGGCCTCCAAGTGCAGAGGTTTGTAGGACAGTAGCAAATTTCCCTCAAGTGGATGACCTAAGGTTTATCAATCCGTAGGAGGCGTAGGATGAAGATGGACTCTCTCAAGCAACCCTGCAACCAAATAACCAAGAGTCTTTTGGGTCCCCAACACACCCAATACAATGGTAAATTGTATAGGTGCACTAGTTCGGCGAAGAGATGGTGATACAAGTGGTATATGGATAGTTGATAAAGGTATTTGTAATCGGAAATTATAAAAATAGCAAGGTAACTAATGATAAAAGTGAGCGTAAACGGTATTGCAATGCGTTGAAACAAGGCCTATGGTTCATACTTTCACTAGTGCAAGTCCTCTCAACAATAATAAAATAATTGGATCATATAACTATCCCTCAACATGCAACAAAGAGTCACTCCAAAGTCACTAATAGCGGAGAACAAATGAAGAGATTATGGTAGGGTACGAAACCACCTCAAAGTTATTCTTTCCAATCAATCCGTTGGGCTATTCCTAAAAGTGTCACAAACAGCCCTAGAGTTCGTACTAGAATAACACCTTAAGACACAAATCAATCAAAACCCTAATGTCACCTACATACTCCAATGTCAAGTCAAGTATCCGTCGGTATGATTATACGATATGCATCACACAATCTCAGATTCATCTATTCAACCAACACAAAGGACCTCAAGGAGTGCCCCAAAGTTCTACCAGAGAATCATGACGAAAACGTGTGCCAACCCCTATGCATAGGTTCATGGGCGGAACCCGCAAGTTGATCACCAAAACATACATCAAGTGAATCACGTGATATCCCATTGTCACCACAGATACGCACGGCAAGACATACATCAAGTGTTCTCAAATCTTTGAAGACTCAATCCGATAAGATAACTTCAAAGGGGAAACTCCATCCATTACAAGAGAGTAGAAGGGGGAGAAAACATCATAGGATCCAAATATAATATCAAAGCTCGCGATACATCAAGATCCTATCACCTCAAGAACACGAGGGAGAGAGAGATCAAACACATAGCTACTGGTACATACCCTCAGCCCCGAGGGAGAACTACTCCCTCCTCGTCATGGAGAGCACCGGGATGATGAAGATGGCCACCGGAGAGGGATTGCCCCTCCGGCAGGGTGCCGGAACGGGTCTAGATTGGCTTTCTGTGGCTACGGAGGCTTCTGGCGGCGGAACTCCCAATCTATTGTGCTCACGGATGTTTTTAGGGTATATGGAGATATATAGGCGGAAGAAGTACGCCAAGGGGGGCACGAGGGGCCCACGAGGGTGGAGGGCGCGCCCAGGGGGGTGGGCGCGCCCCCTGCCTCGTGACCTCCTCGCAGATCCCCCGACGTGCACTCCAAGTCTTCTGGGCTTCTTTCCTTCCAAAAATGAGTTCCGTGAAGTTTCAGGTCAATTGGACTCCGTTTGATTTTCCTTTTCTTCGAAACCCTAAAACAGGGTAAAAACAGAAATTGGCACTGGGCTCTGGGTTAATAGGTTATTCCCAAAAATGATATAAAAGTGTATAATAAAGCCCATAAACATTCAAAACAGTAGATAATATATCATGGAGCAATCAAAAATTATAGATACGTTGGAGACGTATCAGTGTACGAAGGCCACTTGACAAATCTCGGTCTATTCCGAGAACGTTTAACAGCCGCTCACGAAAGGAGACAAGAGGGGTGCACTGGTGCACGTGGGAGTGTCGGATTGCAAAACGGACCACAAGGAAAATGCTCGGATGCATGAGGCGAACACGTATGCAAGTGCGATGCACATGATGACATGATATGAAATGCATGACATGAACAAAATGCAAAATGAAGACGAAACCCAACCATGAAGGGAAATCTCATAACTTAAAGCCGAAAATGGCAAGAGTCGGAGTTACAAATATGGCAAGTTACATCCCGGGTGTTACAGTGATGCAGCAAAGTAGCGTAAGAATTTCCCTCAGTTTTTGAGAACCAAGGTATCAATCTAGTAGGAGACTACACGCAAGTCGCCTAGTACCTGCACAAACAAATAAGAACCTTGCAACCAACGCGATAAAGGGGTTGTCAATCCCTTCACGACCACTTGCAAAAGTGAGATTTGCTAAAGATAATAAGATAAATATTTTTGGTATTTTTGTTGTGTAGATTGGAAAATAAAGATTGCAAAATAAACGATGACCGAAATAGCTAGTTGATGGGAAACTAATATTATGTAAAGTAGACTCGGGGGCCATAGGTTTCACTAGTGGCTTCTCTCAAGATAGCATATATTACAGTGGGTGAACAAATTACTGCCGAGCAATCGATAGAAAAGCACATAGTTATGATGATATCTAGGCATGATCATGAACATAGGCATCACGTCCATGTCAATTAGACCGAAATGATTCTGCATCTACTACTATTACTCCACACATCAACTGCTATCCAGCATGCATCTAGAGTATTAAGTTCATAAGAACAGAGTAACGCATTAGGCAAGATGACATGATGTAGAGGGATACACTCAAGCAATATGATATAAACCCCATATTTTTATCCTCGATGGCAATAATACAATACGTGCCTTGCTGCCCCTGCTGTCACTGGGAAAGGACACCACAAGATTGAATCCAAAGCTAAGCACTTCTCCCATTGCAAGAAAGATCAATCTAGTAGGCCAAACCAAACTGATAATTTGAAGAGACTTGCAAAGATATCAAATCATGCATATAAGAATTCAGAGAAGAATCAAATATTGTTCATAGATAATCTTAATCATAAACCCACAATTCATCGGATCTCGGCAAACACACTGCAAAAAGAACTACATCGAATAGATCTCCAAGAACATCGAGGAGAACTTTGTATTGAGAACCAAAGAGAGAGAATAAGCCATCTAGCTACTAACTATGGACCCGAAGGTCTGTGGTAAACTACTCACACATCATCGGAGAGGCTATGGTGTTGATGTAGAAGCCCTTCGTGATCAAATCCCCCTCCGGCAGATCGCCGGAAAAGGTCCCCAGATGGGATCTCACGGGTACATAAGGTTGCGGCGGTGGAAAAGTGGTTTCGTGGCTCCCCTGGATGTTTTTAGGGTATTAGAGTATATACAGACGAAATAAGTAGGTCAGTGGAGCTACGAGGGGCCCACGAGGGTGGGGTGTGCGCCTGGCCCCCCTGGGCGTGCCGCCCTACCTCGTAGCCGCCCCGTTGCTTCCTTTACCTCCACTCCAAGTCTCCTGGATTGCGTTTGTTCCAAAAAAGATCCTCGCGAAGGTTTCATTCCGTTTGGATTCAGTTTGATATTCCTTTTCTGCGAAACACTGAAATAGCCAAAAACAACAACTGGCACTAGGCCTCCGGTTAATAGGTTAGTCCCAAAAATAATATAAAAGTGCATATTAAAGCCCATTAAACATCCAAAACAGATAATATAATAGCATGGAACAATAAAAAAATATAGATACGTTGGAGACGTATCAGTATGTATTTTGCAAATCTCTATATCTCCCTCCTTGACTTGATTGCGGATGGAATTGAAGCGTCTCTCGATGTATTTGGTTCTCTTGTGAAATCTGGATTCCTTCACCAAGGCAATTACTCCAGTATTGTCACAAAAGATTTTCATTGGACTCGATGCACTAGGTATTACACCTAGATCGGATATGAACTCCTTCATCTAGACTCCTTTATTTGCTGCTTCCGAAGTAGCTATGCACTCCGCTTCACATGTAGATCGCGCCACGACGCTCTACTTGGAACTGCACCAGCTAACAGCTCCACCATTCAATATAAATACGTATCTGGTTTGTGACTTAGAGTCATTTGGATCAGTGTCAAAGCTTGCATCGACGTAACCATTTAAAACAAGCTCTTTGTCACCTCCATAAACAAGAAACATATCCTTAGTCCTTTTTAGGTATTTCAGGATGTTCTTGATTGCTGTCCAGTGATCCACTCCTAGATTACTTTGGTACCTCCCTACTAAACTTATAGCAAGGCACACATCAGGTCTGGTACACAACATTGCATACATGATAGAACCTATGGCTGAGGCATAGGGAATGACTTTCATTTTCTATATATATATATCTTCTAAAGTGGTCGGGCATTGAGTCTGACTCAACTTCACACCTTGTAACACAGGCAAGAACCCTTTCTTTGATTGATCCATTTTGAACTTCTTCAAAACTTTATCAAGGTATGTGCTTTGTGAAAGTCCAATTAAACGTCTTGATCTATCTCTATAGATCTTGATGCCCAATATATAAGAAGCTTCACCGAGGTCTTTCATTGAAAAATTCTTATTCAAGTATCCTTTTATGCTATCCAAAAATTATGTATTATTTCCAATCAACAATATGTCATCCACATATAATATTAGAAATGCTACAGAGCTCCCACTCACTTTCTTGTAAATGCAGGCTTCTCCAAAAGTCTGTATAAAACCATATGCTTTGATCACACTATCCAAGCGTGTATTCCAACTCCGAGAGGCTTGCACCAGTCCATAAATGGATCGCTGGAGCTTGCACACTTTGTTAGCACCTTTAGGATCAACAAAACCTTCTGGTTGCATCATATACAACTCTTCTTTAATAAATCCATTAGGAATGCAGTTTTGACATCCATTTGCCAAATTTCATAATCATAAAATGCGGCAATTGCTAACATGATTCGGACAGACTTAAGCATCGCTACGGGTGAGAAGGTCTCACAATAGTCAACTCCTTGAACTTGTCGAAAACCTTTCGCAAAAAGTCGAGCTTTGTAGACAGTAACATTTGTTGGGGAACGTAGTAATTTCAAAAAAATTCCTACGCACACGCAAGATCATGTGATGCATAGCAACGAGGGGAGAGTGTTGTCTACGTACCCAGCGTAGACCGACTGCGGAAGCGATAACACGACGTAGAGGAAGTAGTCGTACGTCTTCACGATCCAACCGATCAAGCACCGAAACTACGGCACCTCCGAGTTCGAGCACACGTTCAGCTCGATGACGATCCCCGGACTCCGATCCAGCAAAGTGTCGGGGAAGAGTTCCGTCAGCACGACGGCGTGGTGACGATCTTGATGAACTACAGCAGCAGGGCTTCGCCTAAACTCCGCTATAGTATTATCGAGGTATATGGTGGCAGGGGGCACCGCACACGGCTAAGGAATAGATCACGTGGATCAACTTGTTGTCCCTTTTGTGCTAGCCCTGCCCCTCTATTTATATGTTGAGCCCCGGGGTCGAAACTTGGAGCAAAAGCCTCCTCAAAGTCGGTTTTGCCCGAAAGACAAGAGTCCCACTCGGACTCCAGGACCAAACGCCACAATCCTTGGCGTCTGGCCCAGACGCCATGGGCCTCGGCGTCTGGCCCAGGGCCAGACGCCAGGGTCTCCGGCGTTTGGCCCCCTGGCCTCCGCAGAACTCCTTTTTGCACCGATCTAAAGCCTCATGAGCTTGACCCCTTGGCCTAACCATATCATCCAATATATGAATCTTTACGTCTCGACCATTTCGAGACTCCTCGTCATGTCCCCGATCTCATCCGGGACTCCGAACTCCTTCGGTTCATCAAAACATGTAAACTCATAATATAACTGTCATCATAACCTTAAGCGTGCGGACCCTACGGGTTCGAGAACAATGTGGACATGACCGAGACACGTCTCCGGTCAATAACCAATAGCGGGACCTGGATGCCCATATTGGCTCCTACTAATTCTACGAAGATCTTTATCGGTCAGACCGCATAACAACATACGCTGTTCCCTTTGTCATCGGTATGTTACTTGCCCGAGATTCGATCGTCGGTATCCAATACCTAGTTCAATCTCGTTACTGGCAAGTCTCTTTACTCGTTTCGTAATACATCATCTCACAACTAACATATTAGTTGCAGTGCTTGCAAGGCTTATGTGATGTGCATTACCGAGAGGGCCCAGAGATACCTCTCCGTCAATCGGGGTGACAAATCCTAATCTCGAAATACGCCAACCCAACATCTACTTTTTGGAGACACCTGTAATGCTCCTTTATAATCACCCAGTTACGTTGTGACGTTTGGTAGCACCCAAAGTGTTCCTCCGGCAAACGGGAGTTGCATAATCTCATAGTCATAGGAACATGTATAAGTCATGAAGAAAGCAATAGCAACATACTAAACGATCAGGTGCTAAGCTAATGGAATGGGTCATGTCAATCAGATCATTCAACTAATGATGTGATCTCGTTACTCAAATAACAACTCATTGTTCATGGTCAGGAAACATAACCATCTTTGATTAACGAGCTGGTCAAGTAGAGGCATACTAGTGACACTCTGGTTGTCTATGTATTCACACATGTATTATGTTTCCGGTTAATACAATTCTAGCATGAATAATAAACATTCATCATGAAATAAGGAAATAAATAATAACTTTATTATTGCCTCTAGGGCATATTTCCTTCAGTCTCCCACTTGCACTAGAGTCAATAATCTAGATCACATCACCATGTGATTAACATCGATAGTTCACATCATCATGTGATTAACACCCATAGTTCACATCGTCATGTGACCAACACCCAAAGGGTTTACTAGATTCGGTAATCTAGTTCACATCGCTATGTGATTAACACCCAAAGAGTACTAAGGTGTGATCATGTTTTGCTTGTGAGAGAATCTTAGTCAACGGGCCTGCCAAATTCAGATCCATATGTATTTTGCAAAATTCTATGGCTACAATGCTCTGCACGGAGCTACTCTAGCTAATTGCTCCCACTTTCAATATGTATCCAGATTGAGACTTAGAATCATCTGGATCAGTGTCAAAAACTTGCATCGACGTAACCGTTTATGACGAACCCTTTTGTCACGTCCATAATCGAGAAACATATCCTTATTTTACTAAGGATAATTCTGACCGCTGTCCAGTGATCTACTCCTAGATCACTATTGTACTCCCTTGCCAAATCGGTGCAGGGTATACAATAGATCTGGTATACAACATGACATACTTTATAGAACCTATGGCCAAGGCATAGGGAATGACTTTCATTCTCTTTCTATCTTCTGCCGTGGTCGGGCTTTGAGTCTTACTCAACTTCACACCTTGTAATACAGGCAAGAACTCTTTCTTTGACCGCTCCATTTTGAACTACTTCAAAATATTGTCAAGGTATGTACTCATTGAAAAAACTTATCAAACGTCTTGATCTATCTCTATAGATCTTGAAGCTCAATATGTAAGCAGCTTCACCGAAGTCTTTCTTTGAAAAACTCCTTTCAAACACTCCTTTATGCTTTACAGAATAATTCTACATTATTTCCGATCAACAATATGTCAATCACATATACTTATCAGAAATGTTGTAGTGCTCCCACTCACTTTTCTTGTAAATACAGGCTTCACCGCAAGTCTGTATAAAACTATATGCTTTGATCAACTCATCAAAGCGTATATTCCAACTCCGAGATGCTTGCACCAGTCCATAGATGGATCGCTGGAGCTTGCACATTTTGTTAGCACCTTTCGGATTTGACAAAACCTTCTAGTTGCATCGTATACAACTCTTCTTTATTAAATCCATTAAGGAATTTAGTTTTGTTTATCCATTTGCCAGATTTCATAAAATGCGGCAATTGCTAACATGATTCGGACAGACTTTAAGCATAGATACGAGTGAGAATCTCTCATCGTAGTCAACACCTTGAACTTGTCGAAAACCTTTTTGCGACAATTTTAGCTTTGTAGATAGTAACACTACTATCAGCGTCTGTCTTCCTCTTGAAGATCCATTTATTTTCTATGGCTTGCCGATCATCGGGCAAATCCATCAAAGTCCATACTTTTGTTCTCATACATGGATCATATCTCAGATTTCATGGCCTGAAACCATTTTGCGGAATCTGGGCTCATCATCGCTTCCTCATAGTTCGCAAGTTCGTCATGGTCTAGTAACATGACTTCCAGAACAGGATTACCGTACCACTCTGGTGCGGATCTCACTCTGGTTTACCTACGAGATTCGGTAGTAACTTGATTTGAAGTTTCATGATCATCATCATTAGCTTCCTCACTAATTGGTGTAGGAGTCACAGGAACAAATTTCTGTGATGATCTACTTTCCAATAAAGGAGAAGGTACAATTACCTTATCAAGTTTTCTACTTTCCTTCCGCTCACTTCTTTCAAGAGAAACTCCTTCTCTAGAAAGGATCCATTCTCAGCAACGAATTTGCCTTCGGATCTGTGATAGAAGGTTTACCCAACATTTTTCTTTTGGGTATCCTATGAAGACGCACTTCTCCGATTTGGTTGAGCTTATCAGGTTGATACTTTTTCACATAAGCATTGCAACCTCAAACTTTAAGAAACGACAACTTTGGTTTCTTGCCAAACCACAGTTCATAAGGCGTCGTCTCAACGGATTTTGATGGTGCCCTATTTAACGTGAATGCAGCTATCTCTAATGCATAACCCCAAAACGATAGTGGTAGATCGGTAAGATACATCATGGATTGCACTATATCCAATAAAGTACGGTTATGACGTTCGGACACACCATTACATTGTGGTGTTCCAGGTGGCATGAGTAGTGAAACTATTTCACATTGTTTTTAACTGAAGGCCAAACTCGTAACTCAAATACTCTTCTCTACGATCAGATCGTAGAAACTTTATTTTCTTGTTACGATGATTTTTCACTTCACTCTGAAATTCTTTGAACTTTTCAAATGTTTCAGACTTATGTTTCATCAAGTAGATATACTCATATCTACTCAAATCATTTGTGAAGATCAAAAAATAATGATATTTGTCGCGAGCCTCAATATTCATCGGACCACATACATCAGTATGTATGATTTCCAACAAATCTGTTGCTCGCTCCATTGTTCCGAAGAACAGAGTCTTAGTCATCTTGCCCATGAGGCATGGTTCGCAAGCATCAACTGATTCATAATCAAGTGATTCCAAAAGCCCATCAGCATGGAGTTTCTTCATGCGCTTTACACCAAAATGACCTAAACGGCAGTGCTACAAATAAGTTGCACTATCATTATTAACTTTGCATCTTTTGGTTTCAATATTATGATTATGTGTATCACTATGATCGAGATCCAACGAACTATTTTCATTGGGTGTGTAACCATATAAGGTTTTATTCATATAAACAGAACAACAATTTATTCTCTTACTTAAATGAATAACCGTATTACAATAAACATGATCAAATCATATTCATGCTCAACGCAAACACCAAATAACACTTATTTAGGTTCAACACTAATCTCGAAATTATAGGGAGTGTGCGATGATGATCATATCAATCTTGGAACCACTTCCAACACACATCGTCACTTCACCCTTAACTAGTCTCTGTTTATTCTGCAACTCCCGTTTCGAGTTACTAATCTTAGCAACTGAACTAGTATCAAATACTGAGGGTTTGCTATAAACACTAGTAAAGTACACATCAATAACATGTATATCAAATATACTTATGTTCACTTTGCCATCCTTCTTATCCACCAATCACTTGGGGTAGTTCCGCTTCCAGTGACCAGTCCCTTTGCAGTAGAAGCACTTAGTCTCAGGCTTAGGACCAGACTTGGGCTTCTTCACTTGAGCAGCAACTTGCTTGCTGTTCTTCTTGAAGTTCCCCTTCTTCCCTCTGCCCTTTTTGAAACTAGTGGTCTTGTCTACCATCAACACTTGATGTTTTTCTCGATTTCTACCTTCGTCAATTTCCGCATTACGAAGAGCTTGGGAATCGTTTCCGTTATCCCTTGCATATCATAGTTCATCATGAAGTTCTACTAACTTGGTGATGGTGACTAGAGAATTCTGTCAATCACTATCTTATCTGGAAGATTAACTCCCACTTGATTCAAGCGATTGTAGTACTCAGACAATCTGGGCACATGCTCACTAGTTGAGCGATTCTCCTCCATCTTTTAGCTATAGAACTTGTTGGAGACTTCATATCTCTCAACTCGGGTATTTGCTTGAAATATTAACTTCAACTCCTGGAACATCTCATATGGTCCATGACGTTCAAAACGTCTTTGAAGTCCCGATTCTAAGCCATTAAGCATGGTGCACTAAACTATCAAGTAGTCATCATATTGAGCTAGCTAAACGTTCATAACGTCTGCATCTGCTCCTGCAATAGGTCCGTCACCTAGCGGTGCATTAAGGACATAATTCTTCTGTGCAGCAATGAGGATAAACCTCAGATCACGGATCCAATCCGCATCATTGCTACTAACATCTTTCAACACAATTTTCTCTAGGAACATATCAAAATAAACACAGGGAAGCAACAACGCGAGCTATTGATCTACAACATAATTTGCAAAATACTACCAGGACTAAGTTCATGATAAATTTAAGTTCAATTAATCATATTATTTAAGAACTCCCACTTAGATAGACATCCCTCTAATCCTCTAAGTGATTACGTGATCCAAATCAACTAAACCATGACCGATCATCACGTGAGATGGAGTAGTTTTCAATGGTGAACATCGTTATGTTGATCATATCTACTATATGATTCACGCTCGACCTTTCGGTCTCCGTGTTCCGAGGCCATATCTGCATATGCTAGGCTCGTCAAGTTTAACCTGAGTATTCTGCGTGTGCAAAACTGGCTTGCACCCGTTGTAGATGGACGTAGAGCTTATCACACCCGATCATCACGTGGTGTCTGGGCACGACGAACTTTGGCAACGGTGCATACTCAGGGAGAACACTTCTTGATAATTTAGTGAGAGATCATCTTATAATGCTACCGTCAATCAAAGCAAGATAAGATGCATAAAAAGATAAACATCACATGCAATCAATATAAGTGATATGATATGGTCATCATCATCTTGTGCTTGTGATCTCCATCTCCGAAGCACCGTCATGATCACCATCGTCACCGGCGCGACACCTTGATCTCCATCGTAGCATCGTTGTCGTCTCGCCAATCTTATGCTTCCACGACTATCACTACCGTTTAGTAATAAAGTAAAGCATTACATCGCGATTGCATTGCATACAATAAAGCGACAACCATATGGCTCCTGCCAGTTGCCGATAACTCGGTTACAAAACATGATCATCTCATACAATAAAATTCAGCATCATGCCTTGACCATATCACATCACAACATGCCCTGCAAAAACAAGTTAGACGTCCTCTACTTTGTTGTTGCATGTTTTACGTGGCTGCTACGGGCTTAAGTAAGAACCAATCTCACCTACGCATCAAAACCACAACGATAGTTTGTCAAATAGACTCCGTTTTAACCTTCTCAAGGACCGGGCGTAGCCATACTCGGTTCAACTAAAGTTGGAGAGACAGTCGCCCGCAAGCCATCTATGTGCAAAGCACGTCGAGGGAACCGGTCTCGCGTAAGCGTACGCGTAAGGTTGGTCCGGGTCGTCTCGTCCAACAATACCGCCGAACCAAAGTATGACATGCTGGTAGGCAGTATGACTTGTATCGTCCACAACTCACTTGTGTTTTACTCGTGCATATAACATCAACATAAATAACCTAGGCTCGGATACCACTGTTGGGGAACGTAGTAATTTCAAAAAAATTCCTACGCACACGCAAGATCATGTGATGCATAGCAACGAGGGGAGAGTGTTGTCTACGTACCCAACGTAGACCGACTGCGGAAGCGATAACACGACGTAGAGGAAGTAGTCGTACGTCTTCACGATCCAACCGATCAAGCACCGAAACTACGGCACCTCCGAGTTCGAGCACACGTTCAGCTCGATGACGATCCCCGGACTCCGATCCAGCAAAGTGTTGGGGAAGAGTTCCGTCAGCACGACGGCGTGGTGACGATCTTGATGAACTACAACAGCAGGGCTTCGCCTAAACTCCGCTACAGTATTATCGAGGTATATGGTGGCAAGGGGCACCGCACACGGCTAAGGAATAGAACACGTGGACGAACTTGTTGTCCCTTTTGTGCTAGCCCTGCCCCTCTATTTATATGTTGAGCCCTGGGGTCGAACTTGGAGCAAAAGCCTCCTCAAAGTCGGTTTTGCCCGAAAGACAAGAGTCCCACTCGGACTCCAGGACCAAACGCCACAATCCTTGGCGTCTGGCCCAGGGCCAGACGCCAGGGTCTCCGGCGTTTGGCCCCCTGGCCTCCGCAAAACTCCTTTTTGCACCGATCTAAAGCCTCATGAGCTTGACCCCTTGGCCTAACCATATCATCCAATATATGAATCTTTACGTGTCGACCATTTCGAGACTCCTCGTCATGTCCCCGATCTCATCCGGGACTCCGAACTCCTTCGGTTCATCAAAACATGTAAACTCATAATATAACTGTCATCGTAACCTTAAGCGTGCGGACCCTACGGGTTCGAGAACAATGTAGACATGACCAAGACACGTCTCCGGTCAATAACCAATAGCGGGACCTGGATGCCCATATTGGCTCCTACATATTCTACGAAGATCTTTATCGGTCAGACCGCATAACAACATACGTTGTTCCCTTTGTCATCGGTATGTTACTTGCCCGAGATTCGATCGTCGGTATCCAATACCTAGTTCAATCTCGTTACTGGCAAGTCTCTTTACTCGTTCCGTAATACATCATCTCACAACTAACATATTAGTTGCAGTGCTTGCAAGGCTTATGTGATGTGCATTACCGAGAGGGCCCAGAGATACCTCTCCGTCAATCGGAGTGACAAATCCTAATCTCGAAATACGCCAACCCAACATCTACTTTTGGAGACACCTGTAATGCTCCTTTATAATCACCCAGTTACGTTGTGACGTTTGGTAGCACCCAAAGTGTTCCTCCGGCAAACGGGAGTTGCATAATCTCATAGTCATAGGAACATGTATAAGTCATGAAGAAAGCAATAGCAACATACTAAACGATCAGGTGCTAAGCTAATGGAATGGGTCATGTCAATCAGATCATTCAACTAATGATGTGATCTCGTTACTCAAATAACAACTCATTGTTCATGGTCAGGAAACATAACCATCTTTGATTAACGAGCTAGTCAAGTAGAGGCATACTAGTGACACTCTGGTTGTCTATGTATTCACACATGTATTATGTTTCCGGTTAATACAATTCTAGCATGAATAATAAACATTCATCATGAAATAAGGAAATAAATAATAACTTTATTATTGCCTCTAGGGCATATTTCCTTCAACATTACCATCAGAGTCAGTCTTCTTCTTGAAGATCCATTTATTCTCTATGGCTTGCGGATCATCGGGCAAGTCAACCAAAGTCCACATTGTGTTCTCATACATGGATCCCATCTTGGATTTCATGGCCTCAAGCCTTTTCATGGAATCTGGGCTCATCATTGCTTCCTCGTAGTTTGTAGGTTCGTCATGGTCAAGTAACATGACCTCCAGAATAGGATTACCGTACCATTTAGGTGCGGACCATACTCTGGTTGACCTACAAGGTTCGGTAGTCACTTGATTTGAAGTTTCATGATCATCATTAGCTTCCTCACTAATTGGTGTAGGCATCACTGGAACTGATTTCTGGGATGAACTACTTTCCAATTTGGGAGAAGGTACAATTACCTCATCAAGTTCTACTTTCCTCCCACTCACTTCGTTCGAGAGAAACTCCTTCTCTATAAAGGATCCATTCTTAGCAACTAATATCTTGCCTTCGCATATATGATAGAAGGTGTACCCAACAATTTCCTTTGGGTATCCTATGAAGACACATTTCTCCGATTTGAGTTCGAACTTATCAGGTTGAAGCTTTTTCACATAAGCATCGCAGCCCCAAACTTTAAGAAACGACAGCTTAGGTTTCTTGCTAAACCACAGTTCACATGGTGTCGTCTCAACGGATTTAGATGGTGCCCTATTTAACGTGAATGCAGCCGTCTGATCACCCGCAAGTATAGGGGATCGCAACAGTTTTCGAGGGTAAAGTATTCAACCCAAATTTATTGATTCAACACAAGGGGAGCCAAAGAATACTCTCAAGTATTAGCAGCTGAGTTGTCAATTCAACCACACCTGGAAACTTAATATTTGCAACAAAGTATTTAGTAGCAAAGTAATATGATAGTAGTGATAACGGTAACAAAAGGTAACAGTAGTAAAAACAATGTTTTTGGTTTTTTGTAGTGATGATAGCAATAGCAACGGGAAAGTAAATAAGCGAAGAACAATACGTGGAAAGCTCGTAGGCAATGGATCGGTGATGGAGAATTATGCCGGATGCGGTTCATCATGTAACAGTCATAACCTAGGGTGACACAAAACTAGCTCCAGTTCATTGATATAATGTAGGCATGCATTTCGAATATAGTCATACGTGCTTATGGAAAAGAACTTGCATGCCATCTTTTGTCCTACCCTCCCGTGGCAGCGGGGTCCTTACGGAAACTAAGGGATATTAAGGCCTCCTTTTAATAGAGAACCGGAACAAAGCATTAACACATAGTGAATACATGAACTCCTCAAACTACGGTCATCACCGGTAAGTATCCCGATTATTGTCACTTCGGGGTTAACGGATCATAACACATAATAGGTGACTATAGACTTGCAAGATAGGATCAAGAACACTCATATATTGATGAAAACATAATAGGTTCAGATCTGAAATCATGGCACTCGGGCCCTAGTGACAAGAATTAAGCACAGCAAAGTCATAGCAACATCAATCTCAGAACATAGTGGATACTAGGGATCAAACCCTAACAAAACTAACTCGATTACATGATAGATCCCATCCAACCCATCACCGTCCAGCAAGACTACGATGGAATTACTCACGCTCGGTGGAGAGATGGTGGCCCCCCTGGCCTTCATCTTTGGCAGGTATTTTTCTTATTTTCTGAAAAGTGGCTCCGTGAAGTTTTAGGCCATTCCGAGAATGTTTGCTCCTGCACATAAATAACACCATGGTAATTCTGCTGAAAACAACGTCAGTCCGGGTTAGTTCCATTCAAATCATGCAAGTTAGAGTCCAAAATAAGGGCAAAAGTGTTTGGAAAAGTAGATACGTTGGATACGTATCAACTCCCCCAAGCTTAAACCTTTGCTTGTCCTCAAGCAATTTTGTTGACAAACTGAAAGTGATAAAGAAAAACTTTTACAAACTCTGTTTGCTCTTGTTGTTGTAAATATGTAAAGCCAACATTCAAGTTTTCAGCAAAGATTATAACTAACCACATTTGCAATAACGCATAAGTCTCAAGTTTACCCATATCAATAGCATAATCAACTAGCGATCCATAATAATAAATCTTGGATGACAACACTTCCTCAAAACAATCATAATATGATATAACAAGATGGTATCTCGCTAGCCCTTTCTGAGACCGCAAAACATAAATGCAGAGCACCTTTAAAGACCAAGGACTGACTAGACATTGTAATTCATGGTAAAAGAGATGCGGTCAAGTCATACTCAATGTAAATTAACAATAATGAATGCAATGACCGCGGTGCTCTCCAACTGGTGCTTTTTAATAAGAGGATGACGACTCAGCATAAAAGTAAATAGATAGGCCCTTCGCAGAGGGAAGCAGGGATTTGTAGAGGTGCCAGAGCTCGGTTTTGAAACAGAGGTGAATAATATTTTGAGCAGTATACTTTCATTGTCAACATAACAACCAAGAGATGGCGATATCTTCCATGCTACACACATTATAGGCAGTTACCAAACAGAATGGTAAAGTTTATACTCCCCCTTCCACCAACAAGCATCAATCCATGGCTTGCTCGAAACAACGAGTGCCTCAAACTAACAAGAGTCCCAAGGGGAGTTTTGTTTGCAATTATTTTGATTTAGTTTGCATAAAGCATGGGACTGGGCATCTTGGTGACCAACCATTTTATCTCGTGAGTGAGGAGCAGAGTCCACTCCTCTTGAGAATAACCCGCCTAACATGGAAGATACAGACAACCCTAGTTGATACATGAGCTATTCGAGCATACAGAACATGATATTTATTTGAAGGTTTAGAGTTTGGAACATACAAATTTACTTGGAACGGCAGGCAGATAATAGGTAGGTATAGTGGACTCATGTGGAATAACTTTGGGGTTTAAGGGATTGGATGCACAAACAGTATTCCCGCTTAGTATAGGTGAAGGCTAGCAAAAGACTGGGAAGCGACCAGCTAGAGAGCGACAACAGTCATGAACATGCATTAAAATTAATCAACACCGAATGCAAGCGTGAGTAGGATATAACCCACCATGAACATAAATATCGTGAAGGCTATGTTGATTTTGTTTCAACTACATGTGTGAACATGTGCCAAGTCAAGCCACTCATATAGTTCAAAATAGGATACCACCCTATCATACCACATCATAACCATTTTAATAGCATGTTGGCACGCAAGGTAAACCATTATAACTCATAGCTAATCAAGCATGGCACAAGAAACTATGATCTCTAGTTGTCATTGCAAACATGTTTATTCATAATAGGCTGAATCAGGAACGATGAACTAATCATATTTACAAAAACAAAAGAGGTCGAGTTCATACCAGCTTTTCTCATCTCAGTCAGTCCATCATATATCATCATAATTGCCTTTTATTTGCATGACCGAACTATGTGAATAATAATAATAGTGCACGTGCATTGGACTAAGCTGGAATCTGCAGGCATTCAATAAACAGGAGAAAACAAGGCAATATGGGCTCTTTTGTCAGATCAACAATAATGCATATAAGAGCCACTTCGACAATTTAATTATGGTCTTCTCCTATTGACCCCCAAAGAAAAGAAAAGAAATAATACTATTTACACGGGAGAGCTCCCAACAAGCAAAAAGAAGAACATGAATTTTTTTTGGATTTTCTATTTAATTACTACTACAAGCATGTAAATTAAACTAACTAAAAGCTACAACTAATTTTTTGGGTTTTTCTTAAGGTTTATTAAACACACAAGAAGAAAGCATAAAAAGGAAAGTAAACTAGCATGGATGATACAATGAAAAAGTATGAGCACCGACATCTAGCAATGAGTGTGTGAACATGAATGTAATGTCGGTGGGAAATATGTACTCCCCCAAGCTTAGGCTTTTGTCCTAAGTTGGTCTGTGGCCACGGCTGGCCCGGCGGATATCCATAATAATAGTTGGGGTCGTACTGCGATGAAGAAGAGGAAGACTCCGCTTGCCACTGGCTGACAATCATCTTCGGATCCCACTGATAATTAGACTGTTGTGAAGGATCAATTTGTGGTTCCGGCTCTGGCTCCTCAGTTGGTGCAGGGTTCCGGTAGGCGTGAATAGCCTTCAACGGAACAAGGTACGTGCCTACAGATAAATCAAACAAAGAAGGAGCAGGCAGGGTAATAGTCTCAGGATGATGTTTATTAAAGAACAATTGATATTTAAGCTCTCCTTCCCTATTCTTAACAATAAAATCATGTGCCACCATACTTTTATAATCTAGATAAACACGAGGCACCACTTTTTCTTCCTTCTCAGCATGCCTAATAGGTATGTTAAAATGTGCAGCTAGGCATGAAGCATAGATGCCTCCAAAGATGGGGCCCTTTGTACGGTTCAGCCTTAACCATTTAGCAATAATGCCGCCCATACTAAAAGTGTTATCACTATATAAACCTTGGAGAAAAATAATAATATCAGGGATACTAAGGTTTCCACAGTTTTCGCGACCAATTAAGCAACGACTAGCAAATAATGCAAAGTAACGTAAAACAGGAAAATGTATGCTAGTGATTCGTGCATCGGAAACCTTCCTTGTTTCCCATACAGTGATAGTATCAATAAATCCCTCCACATCATCACGATGTGGTTCTTCTATCTTGCCCTCAAAAGGGACTAAACAAATCCAACAAAAATCATAAAGTGGAATCTCCTTATGCTCATCATATAAATGAAACTCCACCGTAGGTGGTGAGTTCCTAGAATGGAAATGAAAGTTTTGCACAAAGGTATTTGTGAGTAAGAGGAAAGCGGTGAGGCCTGCATTTTGAGCCAATTCATGAAAATCTTCATAAATCCCTGCTGCTCTCAAGAAATCCTCGGAAGGCCATTCACATGCCCGAACCTCCGCAGTGTGAGGCAGATTATACTTAGGCTTTGGTGCCTTTTCCTTCGGGCTTTGGCTCGATGAGCCCCTCAAAAGTCTCCTCGTCATTTTCTAAAAAATTCTGAAAATTTTTAGTAACTTCAAAATAAAAGGTAAACAAAATTCAATAATATTGGTAGCAACTACTCCTACAAGTTCCTAGGGTCTATATCATTCATCAAAACTACTTTTGACCATATAAATTTGACATGCAAGCTTAAGAACAGGGTCACCTAAGCAAAAAAAAATTTGCAATGCATAAAGCACTAGAACAAAAACTAATTGGACCAATGGAGGAGTCACTTACCAAAGAACAATCTCCCCAAGCAGTTTTGTGAGAGGTGCTTTGAGCAAGGAGATCGAAAATGGCAGCAAAATGAGCTAGAACTCGTGCTTGAGCTGGATATTCGTGTTTGTGGGAGGAAGATGAAGTGTATGGGTGAAAGGATAAGTGGAGGAGGGCCACCGTGGGCCCACGAGGTAGGGGGCGCGCCCAGGGGGGTAGGGCGCGCCCTCCACCCACGTGGGCAGGTGGTTGGCCCCCCTACTGTGTTCTCAGTGCCAAATATTCTCAAATATTCTAGAAAAAAATCATATTTAAATTTCAGGGCATTTGGAGAACTTTTATTTTCGAGGTATTTTTATATTGCACGGATAATCAGATAACATACAGAAAAATATTTATTTTTATTTTATTTAATATAAATAACAGAAAGTAAAAGTGGGGTACAGAAGGTTGTGCCTTCTAGTTTCATCCATCTCATGATCATCAAAAGGAATCCACTAACAAGGTTGATCAAGTCTTGTTAACGAACTCATTCCGAATAACATGGAACCGGAGAAATTTTGAATAGCACTATGTTACCTCAATGGGGATATGCACATCCCCCATAATAAGAATATCATATTTCTTCTTGACAGTAGGAAGAGGAAATTCAAAACCTCCAAATATAATCGATGGAATTTTTCCAATAGAGTTGATACTATGAACTTGAGGTTGTTTCCTCGAAAAGTGTACCGTGTGTTCATTACCATTAACATGAAAAGAGACATTGCCTTTAGTGCAATCAATAACAGCCCCTGCAGTATTCAAAAAGGGTCTTCCAAGAATAATAGACATACTATCGTCCTCGGGAATACCAAGAATAACAAAGTCCGCTAAAATAGTAACGTTTGCAACTACAACAAGCACATCCTCACAAATACCGATAGGTATATCAGTTGATTTATCAGCCATTTGCAAAGATATTTCAGTAGGTGTTAACTTATTCAAATCAAGTCTATGATATAAAGAGAGAGGCATAACACTAACATCGGCTCCAAGATCACATAAAGCAGTTTTAACATAGTTTCTTTTAATGGAGCATGGTATAGTTGGTACACCGGGATCTCCAAGTTTCTTTGGTATTCCACCCTTAAAAGTATAATTAGCAAGCATGGTGGAAATTTCAGCTTCTGGTATCTTTCTTTTATTTGTAATAATATCTTTCATATACTTAGCATAAGGATTGGTTTTGAGCATATCAGTTAATCGCATACGCAAAAAGATAGGTCTAATCACTTCAGCAAAGCACTCAAAATCCTTATCATCCTTTTTCTTGGATGGTTTGGGAGGAAAAGGCATGGGTTTCTGAACCCATGGTTCTCTTTCTTTACCATGTTTCCTAGCAACAAAATCTTTCTTATCATAACGTTGATTCTTTGATTGTGGGTTGTCAAGATCAACAACAGGTTCAATTTCTATGTCATTATCATTACTAGGTTGAGCATCATTATGAACATTATCATTAACATTACCACTAGTTTCAGGTTCATTACCATATTGTGTTTCAGCATCAGAAATAGAAATATCATTTGGATTCTCAGGTGTTTCAGTAATAGGTTCACTAGAAGCATGCAAATTCCTATCATTTTTCTTTTTCTTCCTTTTAGAAGAACTAGCTACATCTATATTATTTCTCTGAGAATCTTGCTCAATTCTCTTAGGGTGGCCTTCAGGATACAAAGGTTCCTGAGTCATTCTACCAGTTCTAGTAGCCACTCTAATAGCATTATCATTAACCTTACTATTCAATTCATTGAGCAAATCATTTTGAGCTTTAAGTACTTGTTCTACTTGAGTGGTAACCATAGAAGCATGTTTACTAATAAGTTTAAGTTCACCTTTGACATTAGCCATATAATCACCCAAGTGTTCAAGCATATTTGAATTGTATTTCAATTGTCTACCAAAATAAGCATTAATGTCTTCTTGCTTGGCCATAAATTTATCAAACTCATCTAAGAATGGGCTAGCAAATTTAGTAAATGGGATTTCAGCTTTATCATATCTCTAGAGAGAATTTACCTTTACTACCTGTGTCGGGTTATCAAGACCATGAGTTTCTTCAATAGGTAATGGATTAAGATTATATGTTTCTTCAACAGGCGGTAAATTAAGACCATGTGTTTCTTCAATAGGAGGTAAATTCTTAACATCTTCAGCTTTAATACCTTTTTCCTTCATAGATTTCTTTGCCTCTTGCATATCTTCAGGACTGAGAAATAGAATACCTCTCTTCTTCGGAGTTGGTTTAGGAATAGGCTCAGGAATTGGCTCCGGAGGTGTCCAATTATTTTCATTTCTCAACATATTATTCAATAGAATTTCAGCTTCATCCGGTGTTATTTCCCTGAAAACAGAGCCAGCACAACTATCCAGGTAATCTCTGGAAGCATCGGTTTAGTCCATTATAAAAGATATCAAGTATTTCATTTTTCTTAAGAGGATGATCAGGCAAAGCATTAAGTAATTGGAGAAGCCTCCCCCGAGCTTGTGGGAGACTCTCATCTTGAATTTGCACAAAATTATATATATCCCTTAAAGCAGCTTGTTTCTTATGAGCAGGGAAATATTTAGCAGAGAAGTAATAAATCATATCCTGGGGACTACGCACACAACCAGGATCAAGAGAATTAAACCATATCTTAGCATCAACCTTTAATTAGAACGGAAATATTTTAAGGATGTAAAAGTAGCAAGTTCTCTCATCTTTAGTAAACAGGGTACTATATCATTTAATTTAGTAAGATGTGTGCCGGTGTCAAAACCGGCGGATCTCGGGTAGGGGGTCCCGAACTGTGCGTCTAGGCTGGATGGTAACAGGAGGCAAGGGACACGAAGTTTTACCCAGGTTCGGGCCCTCTCGATGAAGGTAAAACCCTACGTCCCGCTCGATTAATATTGATGATATGGGTAGTACAAAAGTAGATGTACCACGAGATCAGAGTGGCTAAACCCCAGAAGCTAGCCTATGGTATGATTGTCTTGTCCTACGGACTAAAACCCTCCGGTTTATATAGACACCGGACAGGGTTAGGGTTACATAGAGTCGGTTACAATGGTAGGAGATCTACATATCCGTATCGCCAAGCTTGCCTTCCACGCCAAGGAAAGTCCCTTCCGGACATGGGACGAAGTCTTCAATCTTGTATCTTCATAGTCCAGTAGTCCGGCCAAAGGATATAGTCCGGCCATCCGGACACCCCCTAATCCAGGACTCCCTCAGTAGCCCCTGAACCAGGCTTCAATGACGACGAGTCCGGCGCGCAGATTGTCTTCGGCATTGCAAGGCGGGTTCCTCCTCCAAGTACTCCATAGAAGATTTTGAACACAAAGATAGTGTCCGGCTCTGCAAAATAAGTTTCCACATATTGCCATAGAGAGAATAATATTTACACAAATCTAATCTGCTGACGTATTCCGTAGTGCAACACACCACGGCCAAGCCTTTATCCGAGTCATTTTATTATCCCACCTCAGCGCGTCAGGCGAGGCGGTTTCCTTGGCACGTCTTGTTAAAGCAGAGATCGTGTCCCCTTATTCTGGGATTCTCATGAATACGGGCGTGGGTAACCCAACCGCTTCTAGGACTCCTAGATTATAGGCAAGTCCAAACGGACACGGAGAGGACGCTTGATATTCACCCTCTTTATAAAGGGACAAGGCTTTTATTCTTCCCTCCCGTGCTCAATCGAATCCTTCCCCACCTCAAGCTCAAACGCCTAAAGTTCAGGTCAGGTGCTCCGAACCTTCAATCATGTCCGGATCTAGCCTTCAAGGCCGATGGGTGCCTTCCTCTGTCATGGAAGAAGACATCAAAAAGTTGAGGGAGGCCAGATATCTGACCACCGAGATTTTGCATCGGCTGCCTCCCCGGGGGCAGGCCGTCCCCTCCCCCGAACCCAACGAGAGAGTCATGTTCATCTCCCACTTCCTCCGAGGTCTAGGCCTTGCTCTGGATCCTTTCGTCAAGGGCTTGATGTTTTATTACGGCTAGATTTCCATGACCTAGCTCCGGACTCCTTTCTTCATATCACGACATTTATTGTCATGTGCGAGGCCTTCCTCCGGGCTACCCCTCACTTTGGCCTATGGCTCAAGACCTTTGAAGTAAAGCGGAAGATGATCGAGGGGCAACATGCGGCGTGTGGAGGTGCCTCAATACGCAAGATGACGGGAGCTTCATGGCCCAAAGGTTCCATTCTAGAGGTGTCTGAATTGTGGCAACAGGAGTGGTTCTACATCACGGCTCCTAGAAGTGCCAAGTGGGCGGCCGCCCCCGTTTTCCGCTCGGGCCCTCCACCACAACTGATGTCATGGATTAGCAGAGGACTGAGCTGGGGTCCAGCCAAGGACGTGCCTATATTGCAAAGCCGCATTCGAGATCTCTTTAATGGAGATTTCAGTTTGGTTGTGGTAATACAAGTTATGCTAGTTCGTCAAGTCCAGCCTTGCAAACACCGGCCCCTTCGCTTGTGGGAGTTCAATCCCGAAGGACTGCGTGTCATTCAAAATTTCCTCGGCCTGACGCACGAGGAGATGTTCAAGTCATTCTTCGGACCTTAGGTAGAGTGTCCGGAAATCACCGAGGACGTGGGCCTGAGCAGTAACCGCACCGCCGAACAGGTAAGGAATCTTCCGGCCGAACATACTATCTCTCATTTGTTACGAAGTTATCTCTGAGAGTTCGCTTTTTGACCAGGACTGGCTAACAAAGGCAAAGTTGATTCGGTGTTCGGCCCCCCTCCCTGAGGGTTTGGAAAATCTGGTACTGGAAAAGATGCTCCAGGTCGCACCCTGCCCGGAGCCCTTGAAGGAAGATACCGGGGAGGGTAATACGGGCGGACGCGGGCCCTCAACGCTGCCCATTCTAACCGAGGGAGCGAGTGTCTCCATGAAGGAAGAAGACCGGAGGAGGAAAAGGACTGCACCCGGGGATTCGGAAGCCGAAGCTTCCAAACGGGAGAAGAAGTCTCCCATAGA